>NC_139699.1:44134339-44174339 GCF_964188405.1 Protomyctophum parallelum | reverse complement strand
AAACAGCCCCACTGAATGCCAAGTCATTTAAAGCCAATCAGTTGAAGCAAATTTATATACGTCAAGCTATTCATCCAAAGTGCGCGCACATGTGCGTGTGTGTTAGCATTGATTCTCCTGAGAAGGCGCTAAGGTTAGGGTAATTGAATATATGGTCATGGTCAGTGTTGGGGTTAGATGTACAGCATGCTGTATCTGTTAGATTAACTTTTATAGGGTGTAGGGTTTTAGCATCTTTTATAATATCTAATCTATTCTATAAGATCGGTACTCGTGGGGCACTGGGCACTTCTTTGTCAGGCATGACCAAATATGGAGTCTATATGTAGTGATGTCAGCTGTGTCCCCTTTTATGCCCATATATATGGAGTTATTTGTCAGGCATGCCCAAAATATGGAGTCTGGCCCGGGCAGAGGCCTTTTGTGGCGGTTCTGGACAACCCCCCCCCCCCCTAGTGTAGCGATAGGTCACATAATTTGGAGCGACGCCCACCCGGAAGGGTTGACTCCCACTTCTATAGACCAGAGGGGCCAATGCCGTTCCTCCAGGCTTTCAGGACGAAAATGAAAGACTGGGTACTGAGGCTACTGCCAGTGCAAAAGAGGTCAAGTTATAGGCATGTGTCTGTGAGGGTTAAGGTTAGGCGAAGCCTTAGCCTGGCCATGCCATGTGATCTACATGCACAGCTTTGTGATCTATACTGGTAGATCGTATACCTTTTGGCCACCCCTGGGCTAAGGGTATAGCCTCGGTATTATCCAGGCTTTTATTATCGTTCGCATTCGGCTCAAAAAGAAAAGTCTGGGGAAACCCATTGGAAAATGTGGCATAGGAATAGGAAGCCCACTTCCTTTCACTTCGTTAACACCCCGAGCGGCATACACTGAGTTCTCTGTCCTATCAATGCTCAGGACGGAGTTTAATAAAAGGATGGAACTTTATTGATATCATGAAACCGAGCGCAATTTATTTAGAAATCCATGTCGTTACACACCGCATCTCCACTATAGCTAAAGAGTGCTGGGTTGCGCCCCCAAAAATGGCTGATCTACAAGCTCTCAGCGTGCCGCAGCGCGACACGTTGTAAGCTTGTATATCTGCTTTTTTCGCTATTTTTGCCCAAAAGTGCCCTCTTACGGGATTTCAGCCTCCCTCTAACACTCTCTGCATGTCCCTGTCACACACAAGGAGACATTTCTTTTCATTATCCCTCGATCTCCACTTCAGGTTCACTCCTCTCTGCTCTGCAGCTGTTCTCAGGTCAGCTAGAGATCACCAGTGGCGTGCACAGATAGACCCTCTGGACATCAATGTGCCCTTTTGAACGCTACAGTTTGTGGACCAACATGGTGACATTGATCAATTCTTGATAAAGAAAAAGCTTCTAATATATTATTTAGGCCCCAAAATCTATAAGGTGCCCTTTCTTTTCACTTGAGCACCTGCCCCTCTAAATGTCTGTGCACGCCACTGGAGATCACACATAATAACGACAACATCACGATGGAGTGTTTTACGGTCCCCAAACACTGGGTCGGGACCCATGTGTGGGTTGTGGACACATTTTTATGAGTACGTTTCACTAGTTTGTGTTCCATGGAGGCAAAATTCTAATTTCTGTTGTGGGTCTTTCTTGAGCCAAAATGTTTGGGAGCTGTATGCTCACTGTTGGATTTCTCTCTCCTCTCCTCTCCTCTCCTCTCCTCTCCTCTCCTCTCCTCTCCTCTCCTCTCCTCTCCTCTCCTCTCCTCTCCTCTCCTCTCCTCTCCTCTCCTCTCCTCTCCTCTCCTCTCCTCTCCTCTCCTCTCCTCTCCTCTCCTCTCCTCTCCTCTCCTCTCCTCTCCTCTCCTCTCCTCTCCTCTCAGCTCCAGCTGGTGTGTCCCCTCCCAGGCTGGCTGGTTCCACTGGTACCAGTTTGAACGTGTCCTGGTCGCCCCCCGACAGAACCAACTCTCCTGACCTGCTCCGCTACAGCTTGTCCATGAAAGCTGAACGGAATCACACTTCTGAAAGCAGTCCTGTCATCATGTAAGAGACCATACCAGCCTGTATAGGTTATGCGTACATAGCTGTACATGATATGACAAACACATGTAGAACATGTGCACACGTTGTTACACAGAACTGTATTATATTAAAAGTGATTGATACACGTGATTGATGCGCACGCATGCACGCACACACACACACACACACACACACACACACACACACACACACACACACACACACACACACACACACACACACACACACACACCGGGGCATGTCAGACAGTAAGTGTCATAAGAATATGACAGAGAGAGAGAGAGAAAGGTAGACAGATGGAACGATGGTGGGAGAAATATGGGAGCGGGGGAAGAGTAAAAAAGACACGAACGAAAAGAGGGACCGCAGAAATAAATGGTAGTGAGAGGGGGAGAAAGGTTGAGAGAGAGAGAGGGAGGGAGGGAGAGAGAGAGAGAGAGAGAGAGAGAGAGAGAGAGAGAGAGAGAGGGAGGGAGGGAGAGAGAGAGAGAGAGAGAGAGGTAGGGTGTGCATTTGATATGTATTCATTACATGCTTCCTGACAACAAATTGCAATTTAATCCAAGAAGAGGAGGCTCTCATTGTGTGGTGATAAATAAATGACTAGCTACATGTATTATATATCAGAGTGCCCTGCCCTCCTCCACTATGGAAATCTCATTGTTCTCTGATTTATTCATTCACTCATTCCCTCCATCTGCCGGATGCTAAATGGGTATTGCTCCCTCATTTATGACAACGTTCTTTGAGTCTTCTTTTCTTTTTTTTCCCTCCCCTTTTCAACCGCCGATTGGATTGGGTTGTGTGATTATTTGAGGTGTTTGATGAAAAATGCAGGGAGAATGTGCCATAGATTGTCTCATATCACTGGTATACATTTAACATGCTCAGCTGGTGGCTTTATATTGTCATTTATTGTATTCAAGCCTGCCAGATGTGATGTTTTCTTTTTTATTTATTTAACCGTTATTTAACCAGTAACACATTGAGACGGAGTCTCTTTTACAAGTGTGAACTGGCCAAGAGGCAGAAACTAAATGACACTTCAATGCTGCCTCAAGCAATTTATACAAAGTATACAATTAGCAATGACCGGGTGCAAGAAATTGTGCACATAATATACACAATGTTAAAACAGGAACAAATAAATATGAAGGCATATGCAAAGGCTAGTAGCCTACATGTCCGAACATGTGCAGGTGTTGGACTGTACATTTAAGATGAATCTTTTGAAACTTATCAAAGAAACTTTTGAGGCCAATGTTAGTCTGGATTGCAGGTCATTCAAGGGGCCAAAGAAAGCAAGACACTTTTTACCCCCCTCAGATTTGAAGGCTGGCACTACACACCGTAGCCAGGCATTTGATCTGAGATTTAGACAATGTTTCACCAAATTAAATTTGGTGGAAATGTAAGGGGGCAAGAATGCCTTTATAAATGAAAATATACCAATGATGCAGCCTGCGGGATGTCAATGGGAACCAACCCACTGCAGCATACAACGAACAGTGATGCGTTTGTGAAGCTGTGCTGTTGGCATGGTGGTCTAACATTATGTGAAGATCTAAAACAATCAAAATGAATCTTTTGACAACAAGTAGCAGTCCTTCCCAATTGCTGGATATCCAGATTGCGGATCGTTATAGAACGCCGCAGTCCCGCCCCCTTTCAGAACGACGTAAATGATTCAAACCGGGAAATTATTCCCCATTCATTTTCCCCATAGACATTTCAAAAAGTTTTTATTTAACCATCACCACCCTATACTGTATATATATACGTCATTGACTGGGGTCTCCAAGAGTTCTGATCCATCTGTCTCCATCACACGGCTATAGAGATAATGGGCTGTATTTAGCGTGTCTTTTTTTTTTTTTTTTA
Source organism: Protomyctophum parallelum (assembly GCF_964188405.1). Classification (NCBI taxonomy): domain Eukaryota; kingdom Metazoa; phylum Chordata; class Actinopteri; order Myctophiformes; family Myctophidae; genus Protomyctophum; species Protomyctophum parallelum. The sequence goes on along the minus strand of NC_139699.1, from coordinate 44,170,429 downwards.
AGATATTTTTTTGCGGCTTACGCCTTTATTGATTTTTTTTTTTTTTTTTTTAAGGGATAGAAAGTAGGCTGACAGGAAACGGGAGAGAGATGGGGGGATGACATGCGGTAAAGGCCGTGTCGGGTCCGGGAGTCGAACCCGCGGCACACCGCGACTGGATCACCAGTCCGGTGCCCAGACCGTTACGCTACGGCCTGGGCCTATTTTGCGTGTCTTAACCCTTGGACTACCAGTCCCAATTTTTTTGTTTGGGTAACAAATTGGCATATTTTTAATTCATCGTTTTAACATACAAGAAAGATCTGGTGGATTGAAGAGATGTTTTTTTTTTTTCATTCATTGCAAATGTATTCTCTCGATTCGCCACCAGATGGCGGGAAAGCATCATTATGCTGATTTTGGCTAAAATAGACGGATCTTCCTAAGTCACTTCCGGTTCAACGATCAACAACATCCTGTAGTATTTTGACCCTAGTCAATAGCTTGGCTGGTCCGGATTGCTAAGCTAATGCTATATTTTTCATAACTAAGTCAAATTAACCTCAAATCAACCCCAAAAGATCGCAAAATATCAAATTTTTTACAGCGACGCACATAGAGACGGCGCGCGTGCACGATAGCGCACGATCACGCGGATTTCGGCCGTTTTTTGGTAAATTACATCCAACATTAGTGATATTAGCGAAAATATATAAATTTTTGCTCTTTTGACCCCGCGATAACTGATATTGATTGTCATTCCGTTTTTTCCGTTAACGGGAGGTTTAGATTTTTCGATTAATTCCGTTTTTTCCGTGAATTGTAGGCCAAGGGTTAAGTACCAGGTCTTATTCCCTAACTTGAGTAAACTAAAGACCTGGAGGCGTGATCAATGCAATTTGGCTATTCTGAGTGGCCAAAGAGCATTGATCACGCCTCCAGGTCTTTAGTTTACTCAAGTTGGGGAATAAGACCTGGTACTTAAGACACGCAAAATACAGCCCAGTGTGTACCAAGTTTGGGCAAAATCTGTAGGAGTAATATTAAAAAAAAAAAAATTGAGCGACGCTAGCCCCTCCTATATTCAGCTGACAGCTATAGTGTAGATTTTCATCTTACACGAAGATTAAATTCCCAATGAATGGACAATTTATATGTAGACGAGCAAATTGGCTGTTTTTGTCCTACACAAAGATTACATTCCCTCACTTCACAGGGGTGTGATTTTTTTCTAATCATTGCAAACTATAATGAACCCTTGTTGTAAAACAATAAAAAAGAAAAAACAGGGCATGTGCAATATAGGGTTATGTACATAATTAGGTGAAATAAAGGGGGCTATAATAGAAGGCACAGTGAACATGTGTAGATAGCCTACTGTATACATCAAGTACACTTTCCTATCATTCTTCTGTGCAGATAAAGTACAGACAGACCTGATATATAGTACATCAAGTACACTCATCTCCTATATGTCTTGACCATGTGATGATCACAACGATATGCTGATTCACTTTTTTGATTCAAGCCATTTTAGGCGGGAACCCCTTTTGGTGTTAGCATTATGTTATGCTTTAGCTATTGAAAAATAGCAGATCTACAAGCTCGTAGCGCGCCACCGAGTGGCGCGCTACGAGCTTGTAAGTCTGCTATTTTTGAAAAATCGAGGAACCACTGACATAGAAACAGCTTTTTCAGAAAACTGTCAGGATGTAGAAGACATTTTTAGAATCTGATCTCAGGTCAGAATGGGTTAATCGGTCAAGTTCATAATCTAGTGTGTTTGCATGTCCATGCATATTTGTCTAATCCGTGTGTGTGTGTGTGTGTGTGTGTGTGTGTGTGTGTGTGTGTGTGTGTGTATGTGTGTGTGTGTGTGTGTGTGTGTCCAGCCTCGTGGAGAATGTAACTGATAGGTACTGGTACTCTGTGGAGGGTCTCTCCCCGTTCAGCGTCTACCTGTTCAGACTGGTGGTTTCTCACACACATGGACGCACCGGCAGTCCCTGGATCAGCCTGCGCACTGCAGAGGACAGTGAGTACGCACGCACGCACACACACACACACATGCACGCACGCACGTGCGCATACAGTGTATTATATACATATAGGTATACGACGGAGTGAGAGATCGATCTCATTGTAACCAAAAGGTGATGAGAGAATTTAATGGAGAAATGGTGCTGTGTGTGTGTGTGTGTGTGTGTGTGTGTGTGTATGTGTGTGTGTGTGTGTGTGTGTGACCTAGCCAGTGTCATTGTGGGCTAATTGCTATAATAGAATCATATTAGCCCGTGGAACAGCCTCCTCAGTGCAAAGTTATAAATTAATTAGCGCTGTGCTATTATCACATACATTATCATTAAGCAGGCCGGGATTTGCATACATTCCGTGCACATGCACAAACAGGCCTGCATGCATATTCATGCACACACATTTATCAGCATGCACACACACACACACACACACACTCACACACGGATACTGTACTGTAAATGCACATAGACTTCTGTACACAAATGCTTTATGCGAATGCACACGCACATGTGCGCACACACGCACACACACACGCACACACACTGCACACACACACACACTACATTAATTGTCTTATTTCATATTTAATTTGCTATGCAGGTTCAGACCCCCTGCAGCCCTCCTCTAACTGTAAATGCATGTAAATCCACACAATGAAGGAGAACATGATCCTGTGTTCACATGTGCACACACAAAAGTACACACGCGCGTGTGTGTGTGTGTGTGTGTGTGTGTGTGTGTGTGTGGACAGTAATAGATGTGTCCATTCGGTCACACTGTGTCCATCGTTCAAACGTGCGTCCCATTTCTCTCCCTCCCTCCAGCCTCCAGTACACACACACACACTGAGAACATGTGTCGTGCACACACCTCCTCATGTGCCTTATCAATCACACACCTACACACACACACACACACACACAGAGAGAGAGAGAGAGAAAGCTCTCTGTTGTCGTTCACCCTGTATGACTTTGACAGTGCAGCAGTATTGGAGAGGTCACTGTAATGATACACTAATATAGACATTTATACTGCTGTGTGTGTGTGTGTGTGTGTGTGTGTGTGTGTGTGTGTGTGCGCGTGCGTGTGCGTGCGCGAGATAGTGACACATATCTGTGTGATAGAAGAGGTCTGTATTTCTGTGTGTGTTTATAAAGAAAGCACACGTGTGTGAGGTGAGGGGCGCTCTTATCATCATACATCACCTCACCTTCGCCTTCAATGTTTGTGTTTGCACAAACCCTCAAAGCTGGACATAGGAGGTGCAAAAAAGCCAGATTGAGAATGATCTGCACGTCCATTTTAAATGATGATTGGATATTTGAGCCCCCCCCCCCCCCACATGCATAATATCACACTTGTGTGAAGTGAGAGGTGCCCACTGTGGCTGCCACATTGTCGCGTGGTTGTGGGTCATGCAGGTTTTTGGGGTCATGTAGATTCTCATGTTGACGTTCTCATGTTCTCATGTTGACGTTCTCATGTTGACGTTCTCATGTTCTCATGTTGACGTTCTCATGTTCTCATGTTGATGTTCTCATGTTGACGTTATCATGTTCTCATGTTGACGTTCTCATGTTCTCATGTTGACGTTATCATGTTGACGTTATCATGTTCTCATGTTGACGTTCTCATGTTCTCATGTTGACGTTATCATGTTGACGTTATCATGTTCTCATGTTGACGTTATCATGTTGACGTTATCATGTTCTCATGTTGACGTTCTCATGTTCTCATGTTGATGTTCTCATGTTATCATGTTGATGTTCTCATGTTCTCATGTTGACGTTCTCATGTTCTCATGTTGACGTTATCATGTTCTCATGTTGACGTTCTCATGTTCTCATGTTGACGTTCTCATGTTGACGTTATCATGTTCTCATGTTGGCGTTCTCATGTTCTCATGTTGATGTTCTCATGTTGACGTTATCATGTCCCCATGTTGACGTTCTCATGTTGACGTTCTCATGTTGACGTTCTCATGTTCTCATGTTGACGTTATCATGTTCTCATGTTGACGTTCTCATGTTGACGTTCTCATGTTCTCATGTTGATGTTCTCATGTTGACGTTATCATGTCCTCATGTTGACGTTCTCATGTTGACGTTCTCATGTTATCATGTTGACGTTATCATGTTCTCATGTTGATGTTCTCATGTTGACGTTATCATGTTCTCATATTGACGTTCTCATGTTGACGTTCTCCTGTTCTCATGTTGACGTTCTCCTGTTCTCCTGTTCTCATGTTGACGTTCTCATGTTCTCATGTTGATGTTCTCATGTTGACGTTATCATGTTGACATTATCATGTTCTCATGTTGACGTTCTCCTGTTCTCATGTTCTCATGTTGACGTACTCATGTTGATGTTCTCATGTTGACGTTCTCATGTTCTCATGTTGACGTTCTCATGTTCTCATGTTGGCGTTCTCATGTTCTCATGTTGACATTCTCATGTTATCATGTTCTCATGTTCATGTTCTCATGTTCTCATGTTGACGTTCTCATGTTGACGTTCTCCTGTTCTCATGTTCTCATGTTGACGTACTCATGTTGATGTTCTCATGTTGACGTTCTCATGTTCTCATGTTGACGTTCTCATGTTCTCATGTTGACATTCTCATGTTCTCATGTTGACATTCTCATGTTCTCATGTTCACGTTCTCATGTTCTCATGTTGATGTTCTCATGTTATCATGTTGATGTTCTCATGTTCTCATGTTGATGTTCTCATGTTCTCATGTTGATGTTCTCATGTTCTCATGTTGACGTTATCATGTTCTCATGTTGACGTTCTCATGCTGATGTTCCCATGTTGATGCTTGTTTCTTGTATGAAACTTTTTATAAATTATTAAATGATGTATTTATAATATATCAGCCAGATGACGTCTTACGTTGTCATTTACTGCCCTAAACAAACATTAAAAGTCCATAGACTTGGCTACCACATGACATCATCTTAGAAAGCCATTCACGCACACACACACACACACACACACACACACTCACTCACGTGCACACACACACACACACACACACACACACACACACACACACACACACACACACACACACACACACACACACACACACACACGCGCGACACAGCCAATGCAAAGTATGGGAGGTTTTAGTGTCTGATGGCAATGCTAATAAATGTCTTCTCATACCCCTGTCAACACACACACACACACACACACACACACACACACATGCACACAGACAGACTGTCGGTTTGGGGCCCATCAAGGTGAAACAGTGAATTAACAGCATTGTGAGAGATTGTTCAGAGTAATGTGTCGGAGGGATGCTGGGAGGACAGACAAGGTGACATGACTCTGTCTTCTAACTTCTTGTCTGTCTCTTTGTATCACACACAATGTTTTACACCCGTCGCTTTCTGAACGTCACATGTTCCCACCTTGATTTATCTCCCACTATGATGGCTATATACAGGTATAGTAGGTCGTTTGCACCATCTACTGTAGTTTTCTTTAGATTGGAATAGCTTTATCACGCAAGCAGGCTTTCGTATATATATAAAATGGTAAATGGTGCATTTATATAGTGTCTTTATCCAAGGCGCTTTACATAGATGGTGCATTACATTCACCCATTCACACACACATTCATACACCGATGGCGGCGGAAACCATGCAAGGCACCAACCAGCACATCGGGAGCAATTAGGGGTTCAGTGTCTTGCTCAAGGACACTTCGACACTAACTCTGGGGGAGCCCAGGTTCAAACTGGCAACCTCTACCCCTGAGCCACCGCCGCCGTCCCTATATGGAATTCAATACAGCGGGTGATGGTCTGTTGTGGTTTAGTGGGTGATGGTCCGTTGTGGTTTAGTGGGTGATGGTCTGTTGTGGTTTAGTGGGTGATGGTCTGTTGTGGTTTAGCGGGTGATGGTCCGTTGTGGTTTAGTGGGTGATGGTCCGTTGTGGTTTAGTGGGTGATGGTCTGTTGTGGTTTAGTGGGTGATGGTCTGTTGTGGTTTAGTGGGTGATGGTCCGTTGTGGTTTAGTGGGTGATGGTCTGTTGTGGTTTAGTGGGTGATGGTCTGTTGTGGGTTAGTGGGTGATGGTCCGTTGTGGTTTAGTGGGTGATGGTCCGTTGTGGTTTAGTGGGTGATGGTCTGTTGTGGTTTAGTGGGTGATGGTCTGTTGTGGTTTAGTGGGTGATGGTCCGTTGTGGTTTAGTGGGTGATGGTCTGTTGTGGTTTAGTGGGTGATGGTCCGTTGTGGTTTAGTGGGTGATGGTCTGTTGTGGTTTAGTGGGTGATGGTCCGTTGTGGTTTAGTGGGTGATGGTCCGTTGTGGTTTAGTGGGTGATGGTCTGTTGTGGTTTAGTGGGTGATGGTCTGTTGTGGTTTAGTGGGTGATGGTCCGTTGTGGTTTAGTGGGTGATGGTCCGTTGTGGTTTAGTGGGTGATGGTCTGTTGTGGTTTAGTGGGTGATGGTCCGTTGTGGTTTAGTGGGTGATGGTCTGTTGTGGTTTAGTGGGTGATGGTCTGTTGTGGTTTAGTGGGTGATGGTCCGTTGTGGTTTAGTGGGTGATGGTCCGTTGTGGTTTAGTGGGTGATGGTCTGTTGTGGTTTAGTGGGTGATGGTCCGTTGTGGTTTAGTGGGTGATGGTCTGTTGTGGTTTAGTGGGTGATGGTCTGTTGTGGTTTAGTGGGTGATGGTCTGTTGTGGTTTAGTGGGTGATGGTCTGTTGTGGTTTAGTGGGTGATGGTCTGTTGTGGTTTAGTGGGTGATGGTCTGTTGTGGTTTAGTGGGTGATGGTCTGTTGTGGTTTAGTGGGTGATGGTCTGTTGTGGTTTAGTGGGTGATGGTCTGTTGTGGTTTAGTGGGTGATGGTCTGTTGTGGTTTAGTGGGTGATGGTCTGTTGTGGTTTAGTGGGTGATGGTCTGTTGTGGTTTAGTGGGTGATGGTCTGTTGTGGTTTAGTGGGTGATGGTCTGTTGTGGTTTAGTGGGTGATGGTCTGTTGTGGTTTAGTGGCCAAGTGGGTTATTGGCCGTATTCCAACGTCGTATTCCAACGTCCCAATAACGGTTGATTTCATCTATTTAATACAGTGATTGTCACGGTTTGCAGGTGTTAGGACCCAAGTGCAGGAAACTCAAACAAAGGCAGGACAAGAAGATCACATAAACTTGACTTTACTTGGGAAATGACATAGGATAACAGAAGTACATACACTGAACATAAAACCTGACACTAACTTAAGATCCAGCACTGAACAAACACAAAGCAGAGTTTAAATAGTCACTGGAGCTCATCACCCAACCTGGCTCAGCTGGTCCCCACAGGTGATGGCACTCAGGGCAATCAGAGTCAGAGGAGAAGGACTTGGGAGAGACAGGAAACTCATGGACAAACAGAGGGGCTCAGGACATGACCATGACAGTGATAACAGGTGAATCCGCTGACATATACATGTAGGGTAGAATTCTGCCAGCCCGGCCGGGGGCCAGACGGGTCCCGTCCCGTTGATTATACATAGCACCGGGCTCTGGCCATCTTTTATTAATAAGTCGAGCCGGGGCTCAGGCTCGTCGATGCAGAGTTGCGTTAATAACTCACGTCAAACATGGCACAGTTGCTGCATGGTCTGGATCATGTATCATGTGGCTCGGCGTCATTATTTACAGCGTTGCTTGTGATTCTCTGTAATGGACAGTCGCTATTAATATTAGTGAGCATTGTTGTTGGTGGCATTTATGTTATTCGCGTGCTGGATCACGCACCTTGATTTATTCTCTACGGCGTGCAACGGCACGGAGTGTCTCCGTAATGGACGGCCCGGGACATGGCACCCTATTAATATGTGAACACGTTTGTCGGTGGCACTTATTTTATTCTATTTAATAGAATTACAACAAGCTTTCCTCTTAGTAGTGTATGTATGTGACTGTTAGCTAGAGTATACCTTAGCAGCAGTTATTCTTCCTGGGGTCCACACAGAAATAAATGGCATTACATGTAACATGAAACAAATCTTAAAATGTTTATCAATCTTGATGGTGTGTGTAGTATATATCATTGCATAAATATAACATCTTAATGATATCTCAACAACCATAGTTACAATTTCAGGTTTACAAATACAGATACAGTATACAGATACAGTAACACGCCCTGAGGGCGATTAGCTTCTGTCATGCATATATGAAGCATGTCTTGAGTGTATACAGGTTAAGGTTTGATGAGGTCAGATCAACATATGGATTGTCAGAACAGGTCAGCTCCATATATGGAGATCTAAGGGAGGAAGCGGGGGCAGCTATAGTGTACAGGGTTTGATGAGGGCCTGTCGAATGAACAGGTATCAGTCAAAAGTGAGACATCGAAGGAGAGCTAAGGGTTTGAGGTCAGATGTACAGTAGAGTTGCTGGCCGGCTCCATATATACGGTGTGCAGATCTAGGTGATGATCCAATCCTCTCCATGTATGGCTATCCAGGGTTTGATGAGGTCAGTGTCGTTATCTTCATATATGGAGAAGGCCATATGGAGACGTGATGTCACGAGGCGTGATGGACTGATATCCATATATGGAGGCGTGACACGACTGACAGACGGACATGTTTTGCAAGTTTGTCATAGTCAACTGCAAGAAACATTAAACAATAGTGCTGTCGCCTCACAGCTAGAAGGTCCTGGGTTCGATTCCCGCTCGGGGCGCTGTGGGTGCTGGCGGCGTGTTTCCTCCTCCGCGTCATCAGTGCCCATACCCGAAGGCGGGGTTGGCGAAAGGGCCTTTCTGTGTGGAGTTTGCATGTTCTCCCCGTGTCCCCTAGGGTAGGTACCCTCACAAAAAGCATGCAGTAATCCTGGTCACTAAACTGCCTCCCCCTGGCCAGCCGGGGCGCCTGATGGAGGGGAAAGGAACTGGTTAGAATAACGTGTTCCTTCCACGTGCTACGTCCAACCAGGGAAACTCCCCCCTGTCAGGTGTAAAAGGAGCAACTTGGACACTCAGGCATGAAGGAAGCATGAGTTCAAGTCCGTTGCTCTCCCCTTGTCCCCCATATATGGGGACTAGGTTGGTGGAGGGTGTGTAGAGCCCAGGATCACATTAGATCAGGGGTGCCCATTACGTCGAACGCGGTCGACCAGTCGATCGCAAGCGCTGCGCAGGTAGACCGCTTGGCCCTGCCATTAACAAAAAAAAAACAAAAAAACAATCCTCGCCTCGGGCAGGCGGCGGCGCGGCGGCGGCTTTAAAACCCCCCACAATGCAGTGCCTTGTTTGGGGAACAAACAAACAAATTAAAAGGATATCTATCCATCATTGTTCATATAGCAAGATGCGCGCGGCAAAGAAGCCTAAAACATATCACTTCCATGCAGAGTGGGAATAAGATTATTTTTTCACGATGTCACATTGCAAGTCCAACTGCGTTAGTGCATTTGCCTTGCTCGAGCCCATCGCTACATTCATGTGCTTCCCATTCAGAAGCTGATGTTGATTCCATTGCCTCGAAAATAGCAACACTTTTTAACATGAACTCTTCTGCGTTGGAGAATGAGATCATGGCGCTGCAGGCTGACATACAGTTAAAGTTGCGCGCCCGCGATGGAGAGTTTTGGAACTTACTCGTGGAGGAAAAGTATCCAAAAATCAGGACTTGTGCAGTCTCGCTCACAGCGTTATTTGGCTCCACATATTTATGTGAATCAGCGTTTTCCCACATGAAGATAATTAAGTCCAAATATCGTTCCACGTTGACGGACGATCATTTGGAGGCCCGGTAAATAAATATAATTGATTTTGAAACAGTCCTAATGCCTTAATGTTATTTATTTTGAGTATTTTAAGCAATGGGATAATATTTTTTTGGTTGGTAGATCACCTTGAGCTGGCAATTTTAAAAGTAGACCTCGAGTCAAAAAAGTGTGGGCACCCCTGCATTAGATGATTGACACAGGGGTGAAAAATGGGTTACAAAATTGTGGGATAAAAAATATATATTTAAAAAAAAACAGTGTACAGTACAGTAATCAAAAAGCAGATTACATGAGATATTTATTTAATTAGATTTTCTAAATCAGATGTGCTTGTTGCCAGCCCTGTATGTAGGACCACTACCAGCTCTTGCATTGCTCTATACATTACTGTGTGTTGTGTTGTTGCATTGTATTGCATTAGTGTTTGAGATGGGAAACGTATAAAGAGATCTTGTGATGAATGTCTGGGTGTTGTAGGCGTGTTCATCGGAGCTAAACTTCAGCCGGCCATGCAGGACATGCAGCCAGGACTCTAGATGAAATAATGCCTCTGACAAAATACAGCATGCAAACACAAAGTCTATCCTCCAACAGAGGCCACCCCAAAGTGGCATGCATTATTGTCTCCACCAGGCCGAAGGCATGGGGAGAGAGTATGTTTGTCTCCACCAGGCCGAAGGCATGGGGAGAGAGTATGTTTGTCTCCACCAGGCCGAAGGCATGAGGAGAGAGTATGTTTGTCTCCACCAGGCCAAAGGCATGGGGAGAGAGTATGTTTGTCTCCACCAGGCCGAAGGCATGGTGGAGAGAGTATGTTTGTCTCCACCAGGCCGAAGGCACTCCCTGGATGCCAACGATGAACCTCTGCCCCACAATATCCAGAACGGCCTGTTATAGCGCCACCAGGAGGCTGACTTTTTAAAAACACATTTTTGGATATTACTCCAAATCGTTACATACTCTCTCTATAGTCATGTGTTCAAGATGGATCTGTCCGATATTTCATATTCCATCCTAATTGGCTAACATTGTCTTTCAAAGTTTGCAGGATTGGACCCTTTTGAAAAAAAAAGCCTCTAATTGTGAATGCAGCATGCAATTTACGTGAAATCTTTCACAGACTTTCCTACTAGGCTGAGGAATATATCCCACCCTCTTCACATAACCTGTTATAGCGCCACCAACACAACAGCAAAACACATTTTTGGAACAAAATGCCTCAAATCATCCAATTGCCATCAATGGTGTAAGAACAAATTTTAGCGCCACCAGGAGGCCACAACCTGACCTGGCCCGGTGGAGACCTGTGCCCCGAGGGGCACTTTATCTAGTATTGGTGTTCTTTTTGTACAGCACAGAGAAATACAATGCAGCTCTATTTTGGACCAATTGTAACTACATCCTTGTTGGCAGCACTAGACCAAACCATTGGACAACTAGAAAAAGTGCCCCTCAGTGCACAGGTCTCCACCAGGCCAGATCAGGTTGTGGCCTCCTGGTGGCGCTATAATAGGCCAACGTGAAAAGGGTGCCATTTGTTCTTACACCATTAACGGCAATTGGATGATTTGAGTCATTTTGTTCCAAAAATGTGTTTTAAAAAAATCCACCTGTTGGTGGCGCTATAACAGGCCAATGTGAAAAGGGTGGAATATATTCCTCAGCCTAGTAGGAAAGTCTGTGAAAGATTTCACGTAAATTGTACGCTGCGTTCATGATTTGAGGCGTTTTGTTTCAAAAGGGCCAATCCTGCAAACTTTGAAAGCCAATGTTAGCCAATTAGGATGGAATATGAAATATCTGAAATGTCTTGAAAACATGACTATAGAGATACTGTGTAACGATTTGCGGTATTTTTGGACAGAATCTGGAGTAAAAAATGTGTTTTTGAAAAGTTGGCCTCCTGGTGGTGCTATAACAGGCCATTCTGGAAATTTTGGGGTAGAGGTTCATCGTTGGCATCCAGGGAGTGTGTGTGTAAAAAACGGTTCCGGAGATTAGCTGTTCACGGACGGACGGACACACGGACGGACGGACGGAGTGCAAAACATACTCTCTCCCCATGACAATGTAATGCAGGTAAATCACAGTAAATATAAGCAGTGTTACTGAACGGGAAAAGGTAACCAGTTATTGTTCTTAGTTATGCCACAAATAGTAGTTGTGTTACTGTATGTACTGTACAGTAACACGTTATGTTTGGTAGACCTAGCCAGCTGACCCGTGGTACACTTAACTACACTGTAACTTTTGCACGTGTGAAAGACTGCCATTATAAAAACTAATACTGTTTCTGTAAAAATACTGTTTCCTATCAGAGAGATGTTAAATTGATTTGATGTCAGGTCCTGTTAATGAATGTGTTGTGTTATAGACATGTGTTATGATCAGCAAAGACATTTAGTAGTAATGTGATTATCGATTCATTGCTATACTACATACTTTGTTCAAACCACGCCGGAGGAGACAAACTTAAATTAGAACGTCAAACTCTGAATTCAAATGGAATCCCGAATCAAACTCGGCCTTATACATAAACATATGTATATAGGCCTACTTCACCGTTGAAGTTTACCGTATGCATTGGATATTCTAATTATCTTTTATCGTAATAGAATACACACGCGGCAAAGAAAAGAGGAGCTTTGAATGAGATGGGATTTAAACCCATGATAGGGAGAAAACCAACTCCAGGCAGATTGGATTTGCGTCCCAGCGTTGATGTGCAATTTGTCGCCTTAAAGCCCTCCGTCTCTCCCGCCCGCCACAGCGACGGCAGGACAGTCTCCATCCCTTCCCTAATCCTCTCTCACTGTAAAAGGACGACAAGCTTAGCGCCTGTTTTTTTTTTACCTTCCATATTCACATTCATTTGAAGATATAGTTTAAGGTGACTTCTGCTTTAGCTGCTCTGACTGACCATTATTAAACTTTGTCATCAAGTACACAGACACACACACGTGCACACGCTCACACAGTGTTCAATCATTTGCACAAATTAGCGAACATGCCATTTAACACATGTGAGGCAGTGGCTGCAAAATCACTCAAATGCAGCAAACTACAAAAGAATATATATTCTTGTCCTGCTGCGCGGACACCCCTCAACAATACAGGTTTCGTAGTGACTCTTAACAGATTGCGCTCTTTTTTCTCTAGTTTTACTGGTCTGCTGTCAGTCTGTAACCTTGTAAAGCACCCAAGCCTCCCACTTCATTACACAGTGCATGGTTGGAAACGGACCTTCATTAAATAACATGAATTCCATGTGTTCCATCATCACCTCTTCCCCTTTTATCCCATCTTGGGCGGGAACCCCCTTTTGATGTTAGCATTATGTTATGCTTTAGCTATTGAAAAATAGCAGATCTACAAGCTCATAGCGCGCCACCGAGTGGCGCGCTACGAGCTTGTAGGTCTGCTATTTTTGAAAAATCAAAGAACGACTGACGTAGAAACATAGCTTTTTCAGAAAACTGTCAGGATGTAGAAGATATTTTTAGAATCTGATCTCGGGTAAAACATGGGTTATTCTGTCTCTTTTTGTCTCACTCTCGCTTTTCTCCTCTTTCACATGGTCTCTGTCCCCTTTGTTCATTCTCCTCATTCTTTATTCCTACTCCTTTTCTACATCTCTCTCTCTCTCTCTCTCCCCCCCCCCCCCCCCCCCTGATTGGAGTGCATAGCGGTTTTCACCTCTCGTGCTCGACAGATCAAGCCTTTAAGTATTCACGAGAGAGAGAGAGAGAGAGAGAGAGAGAAATAGAGAGAAAGAGAGAAAAGGTAAGGAAAGAGCCAGTTGAGGTAAAAAGAAAAAAGGAAAGAAGAAGAAGACTGTGTAAAGAGAAAGTAAAAAGAAATGTAGAGAAGACAGGACAGAGCTAATGACAGAACCGAGAGAGAGAGAGAGAGAGACCCCTGTTTCCTCCTTCCTTTTTATAATTCCATTAAAGTTTTATATCCATCTTTTTAATGTAATTTGGTCTTTATGAATTCCTGCTGCTCTGCTCTGTCCAACCCCATGTTCACGCCGTCCAAATGATCAGAGGGAAACACACTGTGTGTGTGTGTGTGTGTGTGTGTGTGTGTGTGTGTGTGTGTGTGTGTGTGTGTGTGTGTGTGTGTGTGTGTGTGTGTGTGTGTGTGTGTGTGTGTGTGTGTGTGTGTGTGTGTGTGTGTGTGTGTGTGTGTGTGTGTGTGTGTGTGTGTGTGTGTGTGTGCGTGCGTGCGTGCCACTGCCTGCCTGTGCGTGCAAGAATACGAGATAGAAACAACGTGAATGAGGTGCCGTTTTACCAAAATGAACATAATTGTATGAGAGTGATAGGAAGCAGAGAGAGAGAGAGGTAGACAGAGAGAGGTAATGACAGCACACACAGAATACATGTTACTAAATGAACGAGTGAGCACATGAATAAAACAATCCTTCTTGGCATTTAGTCAAGTTAATATTATTGAGATTTCCTCTGTTCTTCATACCCTTGAAGTATTAATGCGAGCGCGGTCCCCTCGTTGTTTTACACACCGAGGAATGGAATATACTTCATGTAAACTGCTTCATCCAATGACACTAAAGGAACTTAAACCTTCCTATAATGTGTGTGTGCATTTGTGTCAACAACTGAGAAAATAGAGGTGAATCATCATTGCCCGAAAATGACTTTCAACTTCAGATCAAATCAATAAATATTTTGCAATTAATTCAATTCCTTTTTCATTTGTGACATTATTCGGACAGTTGAATAATCCAGCATGACAGCAGCAGAGAGCAGTTTGGTCATTTTTATTGTTTTTGGATAAAACATTTTTGTTTGATATGATTTAATGACGCAAGTGACCTTTGTCTTCCATCATCTGTATTCTATCTAGTAAAGAAGAAAATTCCATAAAAATATGATGGTAGAAAATGTAATGATATGAAATGTCATGTAAATGCTGAGCGTATTGCTTGTCACGTTCTGACACACACACACACACACACACACACACACACACACACACACACACACACACACACACACAGACTCAGAGCATCTCAGTAACAGTAAAGCTCAGCGTTTGTCCTCGTTATGACTCCTACAAGCCTCGACTCACCTTCAAAAGCCCTGTCACACACATGCACAGTTGCACACACTCACACACACACACACACACACACACACACGTGCGCGCACACACACACACACGCACACACACACGCGCGCACGCACACGCCACCTCCCAGCCCTTGTCAGTTGATTGTGTTATTACTATGCTAACCAAATCCTTATAAATGTGATTTAAGGCTTGGTGGCCCTGCGCTCCTGTTTCAGCCTGCTGCTACTGTGGTTTACTGGGGGGGGGGGGCACACAGAGAGGAAAGGAGGGATAAGGGGGGGGTTAGGGGAGAACACCGAGAGAGAAGGAGTGATACATGCAAAGAGGAGAGACAGCGGAGGTGATGAGAGAGAGAGAGATGGAGGCGGGGCCATGAAGCGGCGGCTGCATTTGTTCAGTAGCGTTGCCACCACGGCGCTGCATTTGTTCCGTCCTATCACAGAGCAGTATAAAGCGTCAGTAAAAAGAAAGGAGAAAAAAAAGGAGAGAGAGAGAGCGAGAGAAAAAAACTGCCTGCATCTTAAATGAAAATTTCAATTGAAAAACTTAACAGCCCTTCAAACTGCAGAGTTTAACACGGCCCAGTAAACCCAAATAACACAACACAACGCTTAGGGAGAGAGAGAGAGAGGGGGATGAGGGAATGATAGAGGGATAGGAGGGGGGGGGGACGAGGGGTGGTTTTTTCAGTGGTTGGGGGGGGGGGGGGGGGCTCTGTCAAGGTGACTGAGATGTGGCATGTCTGCCTGTCTGTCTGTCTGTCTGTCTGTTTGAGATGAAGGGATGATGGTCATTTCTTCATGTCTGGTTTATGTGAGGCCTGACAGACAGACAGACAGACACTGTTAGACAGTCAGACAGACAGACAGACAGACAGACAGACAGACAGGCTCCTTGGGTATTCGTGGCGTTCTCTGGACCTTTGCTGGTAATTGAATCAGTGTGAGTGGTGAGTAGAGCCAGCATAAAAACCTGTTAACCTAAAAGGTCAACTCTCTGCATTGTTTATTTAGCAGGGAGAGGTGGGGGTGGGGGTGGGGGGGGGGGGGGGGGAGAGAGAGAGAGAGAGAGAGAGAGAGAGAGAGAGAGAGAGAGAGAGAGAGAGAGAGAGAGAGAGAGGTGGTCGGGTGGAAGAGTGTGTGTCCAAAAGAACATGGGGCATGGCAGAGTGAGGGGAAAAGTGGGAGAGAGATGATGGGGCATGTGAGAGGAGAGCAATGGACACACAGAGAGAGAGAGAGAGAGAGAGAGAGATACCCTGATGGTGGGCTATTTGTGATCTGTAAACCCAGCCAAGCTTTACATCACCACTTTTATCCTGTTGTTTATTTGTGTGGGAGATGGAAAAAGCGTGTGTGTGTGTGTGTGTGTGTGTGTGTGTGTGTGTGTGTGTGTGTGTGTGTGTGTGTGTGTGTGTGTGTGTGTGTGTGTGTGTGTGTGTGTGTGTGTGTGTGTGCGTCCTTACACACATTGGATTAGACCTTATTGTATATCTGAAGAGTAAAATGGAACTTGAAATTGAATAGTCCACATTAGAACCAACAACGGCTAAATATATGGTAATGTTTATTAGGATTGTCTGCTGTCTAAAATCAAGGGAACATTCAGAAAAGAACCCAAACTGAGCACAAGGCCAAACATCATCGGTTCATGGTTATCCTACAAAAATGCATGCAAAGTTCAAATTTAAATTAGGAAATCAACGTGTCTTTAAATGTAAGTACCCGCAAGGCAGCCAACAGATTTCAACACTGATAACTGCAGTTCTGCCTTAAAGTAACTTAGATGCTGAGTGACACTGTGACTGCTGTTCAACCAGCTGTGGGTCATAAAACAATGGCTTTTTACAAAAAGAAATATCGGTTTTGCAATAAAATTATGGCAATAAATAATAGTTTAAATGACTATACTTAATAAATGATTAGCAGGGGCAGCACTGTTTAATACTAGATGTATTGAGTTAGAGTTAATCTCTGCAATCAGATTTCCTTCTAAATATTCAGTAGTTCATTTGCAGGGATATACAGTCACTGATTGAGTGAGACTGTGTGTCTCAAATTATGCGGTTTCGTTCACTGTCTGAAGTAATTTTGTTTGCAAGGATACAAAGTCAGTCACTGAAGCGGGTATCCTGTAGCTCTGGTCCTTAACCCTCTAAAGCCCCGTTCCGACCGGCCAAAGCTGGAAATGAAAGCAAAGCTGAACTCATTTCGAAGCTGCTTTTTTTTGAGAAAGTGGGCGTGTACAAGGTACCTGTCACTCAAGCTGGCTTGAGCTGAGAGAAAACAGGCAGTTTAAGCAGATGCGCAATTGGTTTATTGCGTTCATGTAGGCCTATCGATGAACCTCATAGCAAAAGTTGAAAGACAGTAGATAGCCTATGTTTATAGATAGATAAAACACAATCCCCCCCCGTGTGTGTGTGTGTGTGTGTGTGGGTGTGTGTGTGTGTGTGTGTGTGTGCGCGCGAGAGAGATCAATATAATATTATATCAGTTGAATGATATGCATGCGGACATCCATGATCCTCCGACTGTAAATGATAATGTGAAAAATCTAATTAATTATACATCATTTGGAAGTCCCTGACATGAGAAAAACTGGATTAAACTGATATGAACTAAATGATATGATACTGACCATGACACTGACATGATACTGACCATGATACTGACATGATACTGACCATGATACTGACATGATACTGACCATGATACTGACATGATACTGACCATGATACTGACATGATACTGACCATGATACTGACATGATACTGGCCATGATACTGACATGATACTGACCATGATACTGACATGATACTGGCCATGATACTGACATGATACTGAAAATAAAAATAAGTAAATAAATAAAATAATAAATAAATAAAAGAATAAATAAATAAAATAATAAATAAATAAATAGTTGTGAAAGTTATTAATTAATTAAATTAAAGTATGCCTAGCCTACTAGTTGGCACAATGATTTATTTATTTATTTATAATTTTATTTATTTATTATTATTTATTTTTTTATTTTTATTTTTTTATTATCATTTATATTAATATAAATATTATTATTTATATATATATATATATATATATATTTTTTTTTTTATCATGTCAGTATCATGGTCAGTATCATGTCAGTATCATGGTCAGTATCATGTCAGTATCATGTCAGTATCATGGTAGTATCATGTCAGTATCATGTCAGTATCATGGCCAGTATCATGTCAGTATCATGTCAGTATCATGGTCAGTATCATGGCCAGTATCATGTCAGTATCATGTCAGTATCATGGTCAGTATCATGTCAGTATCATGGCCAGTATCATGTCAGTATCATGTCAGTATCATGGTCAGTATCATGGTCAGTATCATGGTCAGTATCATGGTCAGTATCATGTCAGTATCATGGTCAGTATCATGTCAGTATCATGTCAGTATCATGTCAGTATCATGGTCAGTATCATGTCAGTATCATGACAGTATCATGTCAGTATCATGTCAGTATCATGGTCAGTATCATGTCAGTATCATGTCAGTATCATGTCAGTATCATGGTCAGTATCATGTCAGTATCATGACAGTATCATGTCAGTATCATGTCAGTATCATGGTCAGTATCATGTCAGTATCATGTCAGTATCATGGCCAGTATCATGTCAGTATCATGTCAGTATCATATAATTTAGTTCATATCAGTTTAATCCAGTTTTTCTCATGTCAGGGACTTCCAAATGATGTATAATTAATTAGATTTTTCACATTATCATTTACAGTCGGAGGATCATGGATGTCCGCATGCATATCATTCAACTGATTATTATTATAATATTATAATTATAATATTATATTGATCTCTCTCGCGCACACACACACACACACACATACACACACACACACACACACACACACACGGGGGGATTGTGTTTTATCTATCTATAAACATAGGCTATCTACTGTCTTTCAACTTTTGCTATGAGGTTCATCGATAGGCCTACATGAACGCAATAAACCAATTGAAATGATTCCCTCAAATAAATCTAATCTATATGCCATTGGTTTATCGATTCAGAACGCAGCAAACCAATCACAAAACACGTGCAACATATTGCATAAATAAAGGTATGATTCACGGTGCCCATGTTTCAACAATCAACATAGCTACCGACCGACACACACACACACACACACACACACACACACACACACACACATGACGACCGGCACATGACAGGTCGGATCAGGGATGTCCGCGCGCATGCATATCGATATCATACAACTGATATAATATAAATTATTGATCTCTCTCTCGCGCGCACACACACACACACACACACACACACACACACACACACACACACACACACACACACACACACGTGTCCCCGTGTCGGGCGCTCAATATCACACACACACACACACACACACACATACGACGACCGGCTGAGAGCGGGCGTCTTCTCCCCTCTTCTCGGCGAATGTTTGGCCACTTTGGGGGAAAACTCCGACACCGGTTGGAACTATATTGTTTAATTGTTTTTCCATCTATCGATCTATATCTGCTAATTCATCAGCCGTGTGTGTGTGTGCACTGTTTAGTCCACATTCAGCGACGGACAGCGCCGTTCTGGACTGGGCAGTAGTCCGCAACTCCGCATGAATGGCTTCGATGAGAACCGGGGCGGGGGCGTGAATGCAGGAACTATTCTCCCCAGAAAAAGTATCAATCCACTGGGAACACGGAACACAACCTGTTTTCACCGCTTCGACAACTTGTTTCTCATATAAACTTTAATTTCTATCGATAAAATCGGCTATGGAGATGCCAAATATCCTTTCATATTTCATATAAAGCCCATATTTAAAAAGTATATATTTTTATTCGGAGAATCGCAGTGGACAGCTTTTGCAGGGCCTTTTCCTTTTGTGAAATGATCTCAACTCCGCCCCCTCAAACCACGCTGTGCTCTGATTGGCTACACGCAGCTTTGAAAAGCTCCAGCGTTCAGCTCCAGCTTTCAAGTTGAGTTTTGGTGAGCATGAAAGCAAAGCAAAAAAAAAAAAGCTGTTCATTCCAAGCTTCAAAGCTCAAAAGCTGCTCTGCATAGAGATAACATGGGACCACGAAGCCAAAGCAGAAGCTAGCTTGGCCGGTGGAAACGGGGCTTAAGACAGGGGTTTTCAACCGGTGGCCCCCTGGTGGTCCGTGGAGGTACTGCTGGTGGTCCGCAGCCAGGCATTCAGAAAAGTTATATTTTTGCCTTTTTTTTCTTTACTTTTTTTTAACCTTTCTAATATATAATATAAAACTTATTTGCACTCTTTTTACTTGTTTGTAAATAATAATAACTTAAGTCAAATCTAACATTTCTCAAGTGCTCAAGGTGTCAAATAAACCAAAAGAAAAGCTGACGGAGTCATCAGCTGCCAGCGGAACAACCATCCTGCTCTCCCACCCAACGCATGCATGCTTACCGTGCTTGCTGCCCAAGGCAAGCACGGTAAGACGTTGCCATAAATGATTAATTCAATTCATAATAATACGTTTGGGAAAGTCAAATCTCCCTGCCATAGAGTTATAATATCTGCCGCGGATCGATTGAATAGTCTCACATAATACTATATATAATAGTATTCACTATTCAATGTGCAACTTCTCAGTCTATCGTTGCCGAAAAGGCAGAGCTACAAGCTCACAACGCGATGCAACCAGGTGCGGGCTCCACCGGGCCCGTCAGCGTCGCGTCTCCGTCAGGGAATGTTCCCGTTTTAATCAATGAAGGGCGCATTCGGCTATGCGCACCGGGAATGTGGTCAGTTTGTTGAGTGTGGTGGGCGGTGACGTCACAGAGTGCGTTCAGTGTGCCTTATTTACGAACGACCAGTTACAACACACCATTCACACTGAGCAACCCTACCCTGAGGGTAGGGTTGCTCAGTGCGTGCACTCGGCACACTCGGTGCGCAGCGCACTGGATTTTCGAACGACAACGCACTGAGTGCACTGAATAAACGAACGACAAGAGAGCCCACCAGTGCGTTCAGGGCGCATTTCCGAACGCGCCCGAAGTGTGGCTCCACTGCCCACGTTGTGTTGCGTTGCGTGACTGCATTAAAATTGCCCCGGTTGGCCGGTTTGTTTTTTGACGCACACGACGGAGGCGCAACGCGCCGGTGGAGCCCCGGTGTGAGCTTGTAGATTGGCTATTTTTGGTGCGTGACACCGTCGTACGATGATGTATACATTACGCTTTTAAAGTGACGGTACACAATGAACAGTTCCCTCTGTATGTTAGAAAGGTACTGTATAAGGCCCTAGTAAAATGTAGTGCAGGTTGTAGGTTGGTTAAAATAAAGAGAAGATTATTAAAATAGAATAAGATAAAAATATATATTCTGTTTCTGTGTGTGTGTGTGTGTGTGTGTGTGTGTGTGTGTGTGTGTGTGTGTGTGTGTGTGTGTGTGTGTGTGTGTGTGTGTGTGTGTGTGTGTGTGTGTGTGTGTGTGTGTGTGTGTGTGTGTGTGCGTGGGGGGGGGGGGGGGGGGGAGTGTCAAATGTGTCTTCAGTGTTTGGGTGATTAACTGAAATGGATTATTATTTTGAGACTTATTTTGAGTCCTGCTTAGTACAAGTAAAAAATGTAGCCTGTGATAGTGTGATTAGTGAGTAACAAGTAAGAAGAAAACAAAAACAATCTTAACCCATGGTGCATGAATGCCCCACCACTATTGTGTCGGGTGGGTCCATCGTAGATCGATGAACCCACCCGACACAACAGTGGTGGTCCCCAGGCTGCTGCTAGTCAGAATGGTGGTCCCTGGATCAAAACCAGTTGAAAACCCCTGCTCTAAGACCCAGCGTTGCTTTATAGCAACAATTTTATTTTAATTAATTACTTAATTATTATTATTTCTTTCTGTTCTTTTTTCACCTAAACGTCATCAGTGATGTTCATTGCAATGCCATTTCAATGCCATTGGTCATGATATTTGCATATAAATACCCCCCACAGAGGCTGAAATTCACACAAATAAAAAATCTCTGGACAATTTCGAACATTTTTAACCTATATGACTTTTGACCTTTAACCCTAATAAAAGTAACTAAAATAATTGTAATATATGTTTTTTTCTGATCATTAGAATGTCTAGAACATGTCCATGGCGTAGATGTTCGTCATGGTACTTAGTATACGGTCGTGTGCCCGAGACGGAGATTGATTAATCTCCGTCAAGTTAGTGATATGAAAACCGGCCGCATCGCTCCACAGCCTATAGGAGCGCTTGTTGCGCAATCCTCTGTGTTGCACAACAGTGACACGTCATCGAAAATGTACCCCGCCTGTTTAGAAGACGACGACGAAAATCTTAAAACGTTCTTAATAACTTGCAATCTAAATTATCCCGTCCAATTCTAAGAAAATAATGTGTTTGACGGGCCCCCGCTGTCCAGTCGCTATAGTCTCGTTAGATTACCTCCCGTCGTTGTCGATCGCATCGACAGTGTTGTGGCTATTGCTAGCTGCTACTCACACATTCACAACAACATCCGGTCCGTCTGTAAAAGTGCTCCAGGCGCTATAAACGATGGGCACATTTTATTAATGGATTAAATAACCCTGGGCCCTTAAGGTGTTTTAATCATAGCCTTAAGGACTTCTCCTTAAGGCTATGTTACTCTCGACTTGAAGACTGCACAGCCTGTTGACTTCTGCAAAAAAATAAGAGGAGAGATTTTGCTACTCACCAATACAAAGATGGTTCTGTGCCGGCGAAAGCCTATTTTCCCTGGTGGGCGCACTCTGAGCCCACCACCACATGTATATAATGCACGTTTCGCCCAGAAGAAACGTGCCGGAAGAAAAAAAACATGATTTGGTTACTCCACTGCGCCCTCTACAGATATTGCCAATAGAAAATCCCATTTTGACAAGATTTTTCCTTCTAGTGAAAATAAATCATTTCTGGCCAAAAAGTGCATTATATACGTGCAATGGGCCGGGGCTCAGACTCAGAGTGCGTCCACTATAGGGAAAGTATAGGCTTTAGCCGCCACAAAACCGTCTTTGTATTGGTGAGTAGCAAAATCGTACTTTTTTATTTTATTATGTGGACAGGTTGTGCAGTCTTCATGCAGCGGCAGGAGGTCGAGAGTAACATATATAGGAGAATGAAGACCTATATGGACCAGAGCTATAGAGACAGACTAAGAAAGAAAGAAAGAAAGTTACTATGTTTACCCAGGGTAACTGGACTAAGCTCAAGAACTTGTTTACAGCCAGGCCCTGCTCATAGAACATTTCATGGTAGGGGTTCAATGCCATGTTCAAGGGCACTTCAACGGTGGTAATTTTAACGTGCCGGTCCGGGGATACAAACCAGCAACCTTTCCGATATCAAGACCGCTCCGCAAACCGGTCGGCCACCGCTGCCCCGACTAACAGAGCCTGCGCCCTACTCAAGGAGATCAATGAGGCCAAGGGCTAATGGCTAGAAGTAGCCATTAGCCTTTTATATTTAAGCAGTAAAAACACATTGAGACGGAGTCTCTTTTACAAGTGTGAACTGGCGGAGGCAGAAACAAAATTGCACCTCAATGCTACAATTTCGCAACAGCCAAATAATACACATATACCTCAAGAAATCTATACAAAAAGTATACAACAACTCTCCAACAATGGTACACTATACTAACAATGACCGGGCGCAATACATTGTGCACAGAGTAAATACACAATGTACATTAAAACAGGAATAAAATAAATATAAGGGCCTATGCAAAGGCTAGTAGCCTACAGGTCTGAACATGTGTTGGACTGTACATTTAAGAGGACTATCTTCTGAAACTTCTCAAGTGGTTCATTGTGTTGCTTTTGTCCGAAAGAAAGAGTACTTTTTTTGAACAAAGCGATTGAACAGCATAAACAGATAACAGAACATACAGTACAGTACAGTATACTAAAACAAATCTCACACATGGACACATCTTATCGTTCTCCTTTTTGCCACACATGCACATGCTGTACATTCACTCACACACAGAGACATGTGCACACACAGAGACGTGCACATGCTGTTATCTGTACAAGTCTCACATCTCACACAGACAGACACACATGTCTCTCTCTCTATCTCTCTCTGTCTCTCTCTCTCTGTGTCTCTCTGTGTGTCTCTCTCTCTCACACGTGCACGCACGCACACACACAGTACCATCTGGGGAAGCCGTTAGCGGTTAGCGGTAGCACTTAGCGTCGCAGCACGCTCCCCCTGTCTGCTCAGTAACCTTGATGTGCCTGTCCTTCACACACACACACACACACACACACACACACACACACACACACACACATGCACATGGGCAGTGTGAGCATATGTGCTTTAGTTTATATATATTCTTGCGTGAGTGTGAGCATGCACATGTATATGCTTGCTGTGTGTGTGTGTGTGTGTGTGTGTGTGTGTGTGTGTGTGTGTGTGTGTGTGTGTGTGTGTGTGTGTGTGTGTGTGTGTGTGTGAGAGAGAGACCATTATAGCTCGGTACAGTGGGATGTAAATGGCGGTGGAAAACATTACCTTCAAATGAGCTTCCATGGGGCTGAAATATCACCGTGTGTGTGTGTGTGTGTGTTTTGTGTGTGTGCGTGTTTGAGAGTTTTGTTAAATACCGACTTCACCCGTTTTCAACCTATCTTCGTTACACCACAGACAGTACCGTAGTTTCAGAGAAGCGTGGAAAGGCCACGACTAATACAGAAGCTAAATGCGAGTTATGGAAAATAGCGAGGCATTTTTATATCGATATTAAACACGACCATACCCGTCTAGAGCACCTTGTGGATTTATTTTATTGGACGAGTATACCTGTCCTTAGCATCAAATGTGTTAAGGTTTTACAAACTAAAATACAGTCATTTAATTCTCTAAGGAGTGCAACTAGACTGAGTTTTAACATTGTGACATCAATAAGGGTCTGTCAATGACATGTAGCGGTCGAGGAAAAGGACCGATCAATCAGCAGTGAATCAAGTACACTTGACTGAATGTATGTGTGAGTCCAGATGAATGTATCTCAAATGCTTCCTGGTCTGTAATTATGAAAATGATGGGTCTGTAATGCATACGTGTGTGTGTGTGTGTGTGTGTGTGTGTGTGTGTGTGTGTGTGTGTGTGTGTGTGTGTGTGTGTGTGTGTGTGTGTGTGTGTGTGTGTGTGTGTGTGTGTGTGTGTGTGTGTGTGTGTGTGTGTGTGTGTGTGTGTGTGTATTGTGTGACAGTGAAGACTCCTAAATGGCCAGTTGTAAACTTCCTATAAGTGTGCACGATATTCTCACCAATCAAGTCTGCTGCACTCAACCTCTTGAGATTTCACAACGTATACACACACGCAGGCACACACACACACACACACTGCACCCGTGCATTTAGCATGAATTGATATATGCCCCTCTGCCCCTGAACTACAGTACAATACCTCAGCTAATTGACACATACTGTACATGCTGTCGCTGTGCGTGTGTTTGTGCGTTTGCGTGTGCGTGTGTGCGCGCGTGCACATGTGTGTGTGCGTGCGTGCGTGTTTGCGCACGTGCAGGGGAGGAGGGTTTCGATGTTAATCCTCTGGATAGAGACGGGCAAATCACTCTTTGTCCTTCTGATGTCATTCTTCATGTTACATGTCAAATAATTCTTCACAACAAATCCCTGTCCTCTCATTTCTCATGGACTTAACTCACATGTCTTTTTCTGAAACACGTGCACACGCGCACACATGCACACACACACACACACACCCACACACACACACACGCACACAGATGTATGTACGCACCAACGCATGCACACTGAGATAGTTATTCTACTTGATGTTGATCTCTTTCGTTCCTGCCTGTCTGTCTGTATGTCTGACCGTCTTTCCGTCTGTCTGTCCGTCTGTCTGTCTGTATGTCTGACCGTCTTTCCGTCTGTCTGTCCGTCTGTCTGTCTGTATGTCTGACCGTCTTTCCGTCTGTCCGTCTGTCTGTCTGTCTGCAGGTCCCAGATCAGTGGATCCTCCGTCCGTGTCGGACCTCCATGCGCGCAACGTGACAGTGACCTGGGCTCCTCCCTCGCAGCCCAACGGCCTCATCAACCACTACAACCTCCACCTGCGCCCCTTTCCCAGCCACCACCACAGCACCACCCGACAACACCACCCACCTCCAGCCACACCCTGACACAGCCACACCTCCCGACTCCAGCCCGCCCTCCATCTCAGGAGTTGACCCCAGCACCACTGTGACTCGCTCCGGTCCCAGCCCAGGTTCAGACCCCAGCACCACTGTGACTCGCTCCAGTCCCAGCCCAGGTTCAGACCCCAGCTCCACCGTGACTCGCTCCAGTCCCAGCCCAGGTTCAGACCCCAGCTCCACCGTGACTCGCTCCAGTCCCAGCCCAGGTTCAGACCCCAGCTCCACCGTGACTCGCTCCAGTCCCAGCCCAGGTTCAGACCCCAGCTCCACCGTGACTCACTCCAGTCCCAGCCCAGGTTCAGACCCCAGCTCCACCGTGACTCACTCCAGTCCCAGCCCAGGTTCAGACCCCAGCTCCACCGTGACTCGCTCCAGTCCCAGCCCAGGTTCAGACCCCAGCACCACCACTGTGACTCGCTCCAGTCCCAGCCCAGGTTGGGACCCCAGCGTCGGCCTCCACCAGGCCTCTCACCCGTCCTCTTATCTCACCACTCCAGGCTCCGGGCTCCCTCCTCTAACCTCCAGCGACCCTGGCACCAACACCAGTCCCCGTCTCGCGGAAACCAGTGTGTCCCGCAGCACGAGCCAAGGAACCAGTTCCATCTCCTTCCACACCACCGGATCCAGTTCCATTTCCAGTACGAAGCTGCAGGGTCCAAGCCCAGAATCTGACCCAAGCCCTCCGACTCCTTCCGTGGACTCTGTGACCGTCACTGTCCCAGGAAACACCACCAGCTACACCTTCCTCCACCTACTGCCCTTCCAGACCTACACGCTACAGGTACCATATACTATTGCCAGAAACATTAAAAGAAAGTAATTATATGCATTCCATCCTCATACCTTAGTGGGGGTTTCTGTAGTCGCGTTTGCAGTCTCTATAGGTGCGGTGGGGAGAGGAGAGCGGTGCTCAGTGTCCCATTGGCCATGGGGCTCAGTGTCCCATTGGCCATGGGGCTCAGTGTCCCATTGGCCGTGGGGCTCAGTGTCCCATTGGCCATGGGGCTCAGTGTCCCATTGGCCGTGGGGCTCAGTGTCCCATTGGCCGTGGGGCTCAGTGTCCCATTGGCCGTGGGGCTTAGTGCCCGTTTTGGCCGTATGGGGTCAAGCCAATCATGACAATATCGCCACTACATCGCTACTAGACTAAACGTGACTAGACTAGAAAGTCTGATCATTGGATCAGTTCTGCAAGCTGATACAAATAAATGTTTTTAAGCCTTGATTCTAGAAGCATGACTATACTAATCCGTCCCGCCTGTAGGTGGAGGCCTGCACCAGAGCAGGCTGCTCCGTGTCCGAGTCTCGCCGCACCTTCAGTACGCCTCCGGCGCCTCCCGACGGCGTCCCGCCCCCCCACCTCTACTCCGACACGCCCACATCGGTGCTGTTGTCCTGGGGAGCGCCGGAGAGGAGCAACGGACCTCTGGACGGGTCAGTGACGATAATAGAAAAGAGTAATGAAATATACGTCAAATTGTTTCTTTAGCCCAGGCGGTGGCGTAACCGTCTGGGCACCCGACTGGTAATCCAGTCGCAGTGTGCCGCGGGTTCGACTCCCGAGCCGACACGGCCTTTACTGCATGTCTTCCCCCATCTCTCTCCAGTTTCCTGTCAGCCTACTGTCTGTCCCTTCAAAAAACCAATAAAAGGCGTAAGCCGCAAAAAATATATCTAAAAAAAAAAATGTTTCTTTAATGACAAAGATGAAGAAGCCCTGCAGTACAAACAAACACTAATAGAAAAGCATCAACTAAAATAAGTAGGCTAATTCTGACATGAAAATGCATAAAAGCAATCAAGTATTCACATAAGAGTGTATAGAAAATAAAGTAACAAAAACTATACCAGAGTTCCTTATAGATAAACATAACATAAATAAACTTTAACAGTTATTAAGTGAGGAACTTCCGACCAACACAACATGCATCGCTCTGAATGTCAACATGAAACTGATAACAAACAAAATGGCTCCCTTCTTCACACTACAGAACAGGTAAGCTAAAGAGATACTGCCCCTAGTGGATGGCAGAGAACCCTTCAAGTAACAAAATAGAATATGAGCACGGTCCACTCAACAGACCACTGGAGATATAAGATACACCTTTATGGATCCTGATTAATTGATTGATTGATTGACTGACGTGTCGTAGCAGCAACAGTAGTAAGTCTGAAACACAGGATAGGTAGGCTACCGCTACAGGATTAGGTAAGAGTAGGCAGATTAGAATAAATATAAATAATACATAAATAAATCGACTTACAGTTGAGTGCCACCGATATTGATGCATTGCTTCCTATACTATCATCATACTATAATTCTAACAATGTCTGTGTGTGTGTGTGTGTGTGTGTGTGTGTGTGTGTGTGTGTGTGTGTGTGTGTGTGTGTGTGTGTGTGTGTGTGTGTGTGTGTGTGTGTGTGTGTGTGTGTGTGTGTGTGTGTGTGTGAGTGTGTGTGTGTCAGAAACAAAGCATTAAAGCATTATCTCCTCATTGCCTGCACCAATCGCTCCCACTTTTCACACAGGCATTGACCATATGAATATGGAGGGCGTAACGGAGCCCTTTTTTCGATTTGACACATTAATGATTAATAATGGGGGCAAATATCTCACAACGGGTAAGGACTAGTATAGGATAATTTGAGCATAAATACTTTTTATTATCACATGCATTCCATATATTCCATAGGGCTGGACCACAGCTTATTAGTGCAGGGTTTAGGCCTATTATAAAAACATACTCAACTGCTCCACCTGCTGGTTGATTTCGGAACTAAATTTCCAATATTCGCAAAACCAAAAGAGCATCTAAAGGATTCGAGACAATATGGGTGGCACTCAACTGTCGAGTCTCTGCACTGGGTCTGACCATAGAGTTATCATATTATGCATACTTTTATGATTGTTCCTGGTTCCCCGGGGGGGATGCAGGTGGTCGATCGAGCGGAGGATGCCCGGTACGGCGGAGGTGTTCACGGTGGGCCGTCTCTCTCCCTCCCCTCCGCCTCTCTCCTTCCTGGACTCGTCCTCGGCCCTGAGTCCCTGGAGCACGTACCAGTACAGACTGCTGGCCTCCACGCAGGCCGGCAGCACTGCAGGTAGGGCCTGACCTTTAAAGATGGCGTGCCACCATTTTTGTCCACCCTAAAATCAGGTATTATTAAAATATAAGGGGGAAGAACTTTTTTTCCAAAAAGTCTACAGTATTTGTTAAAATCATGCTTTTATGTGGACACCCCCACAAGTTCATTAAGTATGCCTGGTTTGCCTGGTGGGTGGTGATGGGTGGTGATCCACTTGAACTGAAGCCGCACCCACAGCTGTAGTTGTATGCTAAAGGGGGAGGGGTTAGGGGAGGGGCTGATAGTGTGGTGTCACTATATTACTGTTTACTTCATTGGCCCTTTTGACTGTCAAGGGTTTAGCCTCCAGGAAGAAACCCTAAATACAAAGTTAATACACCATTGCACATACAAACAACTCCAGGGTGTCTAATGAAGTACTGTCACCTCATAGACACATGCAAAACTGGAAAAATACAAAACTTGTGGCACTCCATCTTTAAATTAACCCCCATAGACTTCATTGACCGGTGGTACCCCAATGCATGCAGGGGTCTATAGGTTAGTCTAAATCTGGAATTTCTGCCAATTGTTTGCCATTATGGCATATAGGGACTAGGGTTTATGTGGTTAATTCAGTGAACTCAAGGTGTGACTTTATTGATGTCTTACGTCCATGTGTTTTAATTAAATGCTTCCCACAGGACCCTGGGTCAGTGTGACCTGACCGCCATGTGTTTTTAAATGCTTCCCACAGGACCCTGGGTCAGTGTGACCACCATGTGTTTTTAAATGCTTCCCACAGGACCCTGGGTCAGTGTGACCACCATGTGTTTTTAAATGCTTCCCACAGGACCCTGGGTCAGTGTGACCATACCATGGTTTTTTAAATGCTTCCCACAGGACCCTGGGTCAGTGTGACCTGACCATGTGTTTTTAAATGCTTCCCACAGAACCCTGGGTCAGTGTGACCTGACCACCATGTGTTTTTAAATGCTTCCCACAGGACCCTGGGTCAGTGTGACCTGACCACCATGTGTTTTTAAATGCTTCCCACAGAACCCTGGGTCAGTGTGACCTGACCACCATGTGTTTTTAAATGCTTCCCACAGGACCCTGGGTCAGTGTGACCACCAAACCCTCCCGGCCCGCTGGCCTGAGCCCCCCCAGGGTGACTGTACTGGGACCAGATTCTATCCAGGTACGACTCAGGGCTGGGTTGTGACTTCTTTTGAGTTCAGGATTACGTATCTTCTTAAGCCGTATACACTTTGTCGTACGATGAATTACAAACATAGACTATCTAAAAATGTGCAATCTGACCTTGTAGATTTTTTTTTATTATTTTTGTGTCCGGTAGAACTTTGTCTATCATCTTTCTCGTTCTCTGACACCCCCCTCTCTGCTATTGGTTGGTTGGTTATGTCATGATTGCATGTGGGTTTCATTAATTAATTAATTAATTCATCCATTCATTCATTCATTCATTCATTCATTCAGAGCTTTGCCTGCACAGCATGTGACCACAGCATGTGACCATAGTAATAGAGTTAAAATCCAATTCCAATGCATTACGTGTAGCTACAGTGTAGGCCTATGTGGTGAACTGTGTCCTATTCCCGGGGGTGACTGTATGTATTCCTGGCAGTGAAACGTCTTAGTGGGTATAAGAGCCAGCTTAAGAGCCAGCGTATCCATCATCAGAGAAGAATACTCTTCATCAAAGATAGGGAGACGTTTCTGGCTTCCATACTGTATGGGTGGTGGTATTTCTTAGCTGATAAATATTAAAAGCATTTAACCGCTTAAAATCTAGTCGCCCAGGGCTCTACACTGGGTCTACTCATGTTTTCCCTCAACACCAAATCTCTTCACCGGAAAACGCAGTTCTTCACAATAGCCTACTTAATAATACGTAATACTTAATAATACTTAACAATATTGCTTCGCAATACTTGTTTTCCCGGATATTGAATTAAATTAAATTATTTTAATTAATTAAATTTAATAATACATAATAATATTGCTTCGCAATACTTGTTTTGCCGGATATTTGCCCTAGAATAGAAATGCTCAGGTTCATGTGCTTAAAATGTACCCGTAAGGTGATATTTGTACACTTACAGAGTTGAATTAACCCTCTGTATTTTAGAGTGTGGTCTGTTGTCTTTGTGAGTTAAGAAGAGAAGAGACGAAGCAAAGTCAGGCTGATTTCTGTCTCTCTGCCTGTTTGGATTTAATGAGAAGGAAACGCACTTAACTCAAGGTCCCCTTCAGGAAATGGGCGGGCCTGTGACCCCTGTCTGAGGTGATCCTCTTCCTGTCCGCCATTTTGAAGGAGGGGCCAGAGTTTAGTGCCGACATTGGATAATCCTACATCAAACCTTCCAAATGAATCCAACAAGCGCATACAGACAGAAACAATAACACATGCACTCGCGTGCGCGCGCACACACACACACACACACACACACACAGTCACACACACACACACACACACACACACACAGTCACACACACACACACACACTTTGAATCTATCTCCGTCTACCATACACACACACACACACACAACCTCTGCGCTAATGCTAACTGCAGGAAAATGCTAATGCCCGTCATCATTTCAGACACACCCCTGTCATCTCTACGGCGACACAGCTTTAAGGGTCAGAGGTCAGATATGGAAGCGGTTCCTTCCTGGTTGTTGCTAATTGGACAGACAGCCCTGCTGCTTCCTGGTTACAGCTGACCTTGACAGTAGAGAGAGAATTTACCGTTGCTTCTTCTCCTCGGATCTAGTTTGCATTGCATATTACTCTCTCACTCACTTAACCTCCCTCCATCTGTCCTTTGTTCTCTTACATTTACTTTGAATTCATTTGTGCTCTTTTGCATCTGTTTACTGTAAAATGCTCTGATAGAATGAGCTGGAAGACTGTGTGAGCCTTTAGTATACAGTAGTCCCAATAGACGACTCTGTATTCATGTTTATTTTGTCCAATAACGGGTGTCTTGCTGATTGTAATCAAACTCTGGATGATTATCATGCAATGCCAATTAGGCGTGCAACAGTCAAACTAATCGATTTGAAATCTAATAATACATCCGTTTTAATAAAAAGTATATATTCTTTTTCTCATAATTGTGAAAATAGCTTGTACTATAGCTTGTAGCTATTATATCTGAAGGGGGCACAGAAAATCCCCACACACTCACTTTCGATGAAAGTACACATTGGGCTAATGGATTTGAAGACATCATGAGCCCATAAGCATGATGCGCATTAGCATCCTTTATGTGTCTATGTCACAAACTACTTCCATGCGAAAGCCTGTGAGTAGAGTAAAGGCTCATTCATAGTCTGGATTTTCGGTGGTGAGGTGACCACCGCTCCGGTGGTGAGCTGACCACCGGAGCTGAAATAGCGTTGAGCGGTGGTGAGTAAAGACAGAGAGAAGGGCTGGGGCGGTGGCGGTGGTTTGCTCTTCACCATGTTGTAGTTCGGTGGTCACCTCACCACTGAAAAATCCAGACAATGAATCACGCTTTAGTCAAGCCGGTCCTTCATATTTAGGGCCCAAAGTTGCAGCACCAGAGTTGGCAACTTGGAAACTCTTACTTCGGCCCCCCCAGTTGTGGAGGTGGGGGCCTGATTATGCCCTAATAGAGACAAGCCCGAGCCCAGCACTAGCACACATTGGCTTTGCTAGGCAAACGTTTATGTCAGTGCAAATTATGCACAAATACAGTACATCTGTCCGTGTACCAGTGGTTGGGAACCTCGGAGATATAGGTGAGGCAGGTGAGGCGGTTGCCTCAGGGCCCGCGGGGGGCCCTCTCTCTCTCTGGCTCTCTCTCCCACAAACACGCTGTTAAGTTACCGCCACTAAGACTACATTTCCTGTCCATAATAAGCAGTGTAAAATGTAGTTCATTGGGAGGTAAAGGGTGACGCTTTATTGTGAAGGGCCCTTCACGGTGCAGGCAGGAAATAAAGTGTTTAAACTGGGTTGCTTGGCTGCACGTTAGAGTAGACTGATTTGCTGGCTGTATATACAGTTGTTAGCCCTGCTCTGCAATCGCCTGATAAAGGTGAGTTTTGATTCTTTGAACAGTCAAAACAAGACCCAAAAATTACCACAGGCACTTTCAAAAAGAGGGCAAGATAGATGGAGTAAAGGTGGAATAGAAACACAACAGCTCCATCCACATGCACTTAGTCTTACTTTATAGTGGAGGTGAGTGAAAGGAATACCAAGACAACAGTATCATACAGATGGACGGACATGCTCCACGTGAACTTTACCACTTGAATTGAAACATTAAGAGACTATTTAATCAACTTTCCCGAATCCCGAAGCTGTCCCATTCATCACAGCCATGTACAGACGGCAGGCGGCACAACTAGCAGCCCTACACCCTCCATTTGATTAGCTCCGTTAGGAATGAATGGTTATGGACATTTTGACATGTTACGTGATTTTCAATATGCAACCTGTGAGGCTACATGGTCCGGGTTTAGTCGGAAGTGGTATTCACGGTCCTGTGTGGCGGAGGGGTGGGGGGGGTGGGGCCCGGGCCGCCAATCTCGCCTCAGGGCCCGCGGAACACTCTAACCGCCACTGCTCTGGCCAATAGAGCATGAGTCTGCTTGGCTCACTCACTCGTTAGGGGTTTTGTTAGTAGAGAGTCCCGATACTGTATCGGTATCGGGTCATATCGGTATCGGTGAATATGGCAGTCTAACCACCGAACCGACACAGGGTAAGGGGTTGACATTATGGCAGCTAAATACAATGTTGGGACAAGTGGAGTTTGCTTTGGAGTTGCCCAAACTGCAATTGCACATTTGAGTGAGGAGTCTGCTATAAACACAACACGAGATATATAGCTATAGATAGCTATAAACACAGACAAGATCACAACACTGGTATTCTGTATCTGTATCGGCTAACACAGAAATTGTGGTATCGGGATCGGATCGGAAACGATCGGGACATCCCTAATTGTTAATAATGTCGGATTATTGGGATGTCGAACTAGCGCTATATACGCACCCACTTCATTATTGACATATGATTTCATGATCAATGCTCCACCTTTATGTTTGTCTAACAACTTGCACCCTTCGTTGTTCATATAGGTCCATTCATTTTGCACAAAGTTGCAAAGTAAAGTCTCTGTTCATGCACCTCCACTGTGCAGCCAGCTAAAGCATGGTTTTTACTTTGTTGTACGGCGGTGTCATGCGGCAAGCAAAGGCGAGGTATGCAAGACCACACGCGGCGTGTATGCGATGCATTGTGAGCTCGTAGATCGTCTCTGTTAGCCGCAATATATACGCCGTGGTATGACGATTGAAGCATATATCAGGCAACAGGCCCTGTGTGTGCTGTGTTTATTACGAGGATCTGCGCAAAAACGATACGAGTGCGTGTGTGCGCGTGTGCGTACGCGTGTATATCGCGTGTGCGTACGCGTGTATATATATATATATATATATATATATACAGGGGGTTATACTGCTCATGTCATATTAAGGTTAAGAATGGTACAGGAATTCTCTCCATTGATCCTGGCTAGCAGAGCTTTAGTCTGGCTGTGACACAGACCGTGCTACTATAGCTACAGTGGAAGTGGGACTGTAGTCCATAAGCCCATACAGTGTGAATAGAAGGCTCTCTGGAGACACGGGCTAGCTAGTAGAGATTTGCTTTGGCTGCTATACAAACATACTGCTAGGGGATCCAAAACAATCTAACAGGCTTTGGAGCTTAGTGCACTCCTACCCCCCCCCCCCCCCCAACACACACACACACACACACACGAGCGCATACATACACACAAACGCGCACACGCGCACTCTTCCCTTTAATCATGCACACACATTTCCCTTTAATCATGCACACAAATACACAACTAGAGACATGACAATGTTTTTTTTTCCTCCCTAAAACATAACACGTGCACGCGCTCGCTTGCTTGCATTCACACTTACACACACACACACACACACACACACACACACACACACACACACACACACTCCTGTCTGTCCTGAACGGGTGCCAGGAACACAGAGAGCTGGGGAGAGAGGCAGGGATGACTTCAAACAAAGAGTACATTTCCATAAAGGGGGTGTGAATTATTCATCTGGCCGACCGCTGGGCTCACGTTTGTCGCTGCTGCTTCGTCGTTGTTGTCGTCGTTGTTATTGTTGTTGTTGTGCAACGCCTGTTGACTCATTAATCTGTTAACAGCTGAGGTGATACCGCTTGAAGGGATGACAAGGAATTAGATTTGTAACACATGCAGCCTGCAGGCCTGTTGCTGTCGTTGCCTGCAAACCCTTGTTTTCCGATGCGAGACAACATGGCCTTGTTGGTTTTTGAAGTGGCCCTTAAGGTCATGTTTGTAATGTAATTTAAGGTCATGTTTGTAATGTAATTTAATGCAACGTGGTGTTATGTTTGTTGTAATTGTTCTGTGTCTACTGAGATGTTTGCAGTAATGACGGTCTGAGTGACTGAAACGTTGCATGCCTGAAGATACATTTCTGTTAAGTAAGACTTAAAACAAAGATGACTCTTTTCTGCTCTTCAAGTTCATTACTCTGACGCACCTGTTGGTCTCTGTTTCTTCCTAGAGATGTTATGTAGCATAATGGTGTGTTTCATGTCAGCATGTCGTATAAATAAATTGCATTGCAACAGTTGAAAATCATGCACATGATGGGACAATTTCCGTACATTAGTCTCAGTATTTATGTGTTGCGTCTTTCGTGTGTGTGTTTGTGTGTGTGTGTGTGTGTGTGTGTGTGTGTGTGTGTGTGTGTGTGTGTGTGTGTGTGTGTGTGTGTGTGTGTGTGTGTGTGTGTGTGTGTGCGTGTGTGCGTGTGTGCGTGTGTGTGTGCGTGCATGCGTGCGTGTGTGTAGTG
>NC_139699.1:44094339-44129339 GCF_964188405.1 Protomyctophum parallelum | reverse complement strand
AGATCGATTAGCTTTTCAGCAGAACCTGCTACATGGATAAATAACTCAACAATGACTTTGTCTCCTTCCTATAGGTTCACCTGGTACCAGTACCAGCTGCTGGTCCATAACGATGTGGGCCACTCTGCTGGAGAGATTGTTACCATGGCGACCATGGCAGGGGTCACCTCTCCGTCCCCCGTCTCTGTCTGTCCTCCCAGTAAACCACACTGCCGTGCAGGTCAACTGGACTCAACCCGGTACGGACACACACCTCTCCTTAACCCTGCTACTGTACTTACATCATTAGTAGTGTAGATGTAGGGGTGGTGGTGGCTCAGGTGTAGAGTGGCTGGATGGTAACCGTAAGGTTGCCAGTTCGAACCCTGATGGGCTCCCCCCAGAGTTAGTGTCGAAGTGTCCTTGAGGCAAGACTCTGACCCCTAATTGCTCCTGATGTGCTGGTTGGTGCCTTGCATGGTTTCCCGCCGCCATCGGTGTGTTAATGTGTGTGTGAATGGGTGAATGTGATGCACAATCTATGTAAAGCGCCTTGGATAAAGGCGCTATATAAATGCAACATTTACCATTTTATAGAGATAGAAGTGAATGGCAGATCGAAAATCGAGTGGCAAAGTGAATTTAATGTTGTTATAAAGTCATTTAATGGAATCAAATAGGACATTTCTGAGGCCAGAAAGTAGTTTTTTGCCACTCAGTAGGCGTCTCCCGCATAACTTCCGGGTATGATGATGATGTCACACCACGCATACCCTCTATACACTATAGTGTTTTCCTAAACAGTCGACCGGGGCCTGTGTTTATGTCACGGACCCATTGTTATGGGTCATCTGTTTTACCTTTTTTTTTTAAACATATTATCAGAAAAGAAACATTTAAAAAATAAGATATAGAGCAAAATAGTGAACATTGCGACACAAAAGATCGGCTATTTTCTATGGGTCCCGGGGAGACTCTTGCATCTGGAGCGAAAACCTTTGGAAACCACTGCTCTTTATCGTATGTTTACTTGTCCGCAGATGTGCTGTTATTTAGACTGATGCTAGGTACATGTGCTGTTATTTAGACTGATGCAAAGTACATGTGCTGTTATTTAGACTGATGCTAGGTACATGTGCTGTTATTTAGACTGATGCTAGGTACATGTGCTGTTATTTAGACTGATGCTAGGTACATGTGCTGTTATTTAGACTGATGCAAAGTACATGTGCTGTTATTTAGACTGATGTTAGGTACATGTGCTGTTATTTAGACTGATGCTAAGTTTGACGTCTACCTGCTATCCTATAGTTGCTTTGTTGCTTTTATTTTCTTAGCACTGTATTTATTCAACCCTGTTGTTGATTGTCTATACTGTAGGTTTCATGCCACTTCATTATGATCTCTAACGAGTCGTTCTAAATAAGAACGTCTGTCATTGTAAAATATACTTATACCCACTCCAAACATACTGTGTATACATGCACAGACTTTAGCACAGATTTCCAGTCATTTTCGTCTACATCTTTCTGTACCTTTAAAAAAAGTATCATCTCTTCTTTCTCAGGTCTTCAGGACCTGCAGGGCGACGTGGAGCGCTACTTCCTATTCTTAGACTCGGACCACTCGGTCACACGAACTCTGACCTTTCCCCCCGGGGTCGTGTCCACGGTGATCGGTGACCTTTGGCCCAGCTCTACGTACCGCGTGTCGTTGTGGGTGTCCAACGGAGCGCACAACACCACCAACTCTACGCTCGCTGTCACCACCAACGATGGAGGTGCGTGTCTGTGTGTGTGACTGTGGGCCTGTATTGCACTACAGTGTGTATGTGTGATTGTGTCTATGACTGTTTGAGAGTTTTACAACATACAGGTTAGTCCAGGGTGAAATGAGAATAAGGCAATGTTGCCAAGTTTGAGGTTGATTGATTGATTGCATAGTCACATAGAATAGAACACTCAAAAGGGATAGCACCAAAAAAATGTATTTGCGGGCTTGTTTCCATTTAGGCCCTATATGCAATCAATTCGGTCTATGATGGTAGATGATCGGTCCATATACAGTATAATGCGCATGACCATAAATGGTCAGAATTGCCGCTATCCGACCAACTCGATGCCGGGCACGGCGACCAAAATGACGTTTTACTTGTTCATGTTTCTTTGTATTAAAAAAAAGAAACAGCTTAAAAAGATACACACTCAAAAGCTTCACCTGATTTAATTGTGTGAACACCACCAATATTCATGAAAGAAAACACGAGGAATCTGTCAACTCCCGCATTTGTGTTTGATTGTGTGTGCCTG
Organism: Protomyctophum parallelum; assembly: GCF_964188405.1. Classification (NCBI taxonomy): domain Eukaryota; kingdom Metazoa; phylum Chordata; class Actinopteri; order Myctophiformes; family Myctophidae; genus Protomyctophum; species Protomyctophum parallelum. The sequence continues at coordinate 44,127,051 of NC_139699.1, read as the reverse complement.
TGTGTATGCGTGTTTGCGTGTGCGTGTGTGTGTCATAGGAGATGCTAAGTGCATCATGTAGTGGTGCTTCAGATCAATACAAGGTGTGTGTGTGTGTGTGTGTTGTGTGTGTGTGTGTGTGTGTGTGTGTGTAAGAGGAGATGATGTAAGGTGTTGTGATGTCCTTGTTAGTAGCACCCCCCCCTCTCTCTTAAACCAGCCTCTACCTGTCAGACATGCTGTTGGTTCGGCCTGGCAGAACATAAACGCTGTGCTTCACCAGATCCACCACTTGAACCCTAAAGGTCTATTCCTGTGCACGGCGCATAGTGCACGGACATTGGCACGTGTAGATATAGGCTATTTTTTTTGGTGAAAAGAGGGATCCAAGTACAGAGCCATGAGGGTCACCCCGGTCAACAAATGATAGGCGTATGGCTTATTGGCTTAGGAATGGAACAAAAAGGGCAGGTATACGCTCCTGTATTTTAACATCAGTTATTATGGTGGTACTTGGAAAGCCACATATTTTCTGAGGTGGTACTTCAGTATAAAAAGGTTGGGAACCAATGATCTATTGTATTTATTGAGGCTCATTTGGCTGTGTACCACATCTTGATCAGTTGTTCTCAAAGAGAGGTTGAGGGACAACGCAGATTTTTGGGCAAAAACCAGTTTTTTGGTATGCCCATATGATGCCCATGTACTGTATGGTCTAAAAGTGTTCATTTCTCTACGCCTTTAAGCATTGTAAACCCTGTTTCCAAATAGGCTAGCCGCCCTATACACGTCTGCATGTTTTATGGTGCGTGTTTGTGCGTGTTGCACATGTGCACACAAATGCGCGTGCATGTGCGTGCACATTTTGTCTTATTGGCGTCGTCCCACCCCCCACTTCTAAAAGTAGCACTGCAACACTGCCCGCATTGTTCCTTAAGGGGGAAATGGACCCTTCCATGTCTGTAACTGAGACTGAGAGTTATGTCTTGAAATGTAAATGTTTCAGAAACCACTGATCTTGATGACTGAACAATACATTTCGTTCTTGGGCCAGAGAGTAAACAAATCAGCCGTATATAAGAAAAACAAAATGCAAATGTTTTCGAGACAAACTGTTCTATGACGTCTGTACGGGGGGGGGTCATCTTCAGGTCAAGGTTCATCCTCTCAGCCGCAACGCGTTTAGCTTCCGAAGCACTCTGAATGGATGTGATGTTCACTGTTCCAATAGTGAACAGATCACAGCGTGTTTCAGTATGACCTGGATAGAGAATGAAATGACATGGAAATAACCAGAACAAATTCAGACCCTCTGGACTGTCTCTACTAATATTATATTGTTATATTGAGATCTGCGTTCAACTGTCTCCTGTGTGTCATCTCTGACTGCTCCCTTTTTTCAAGTCTCTCTCTCTCTCTCTCTCTCTCTCTCTCTCTCTCTCTCTCTCTCTCTCTCTCTCTCTCTCTCGCCCGCCCCCCACCTCTCTCGCCCCACCTCTCTCTCTATATCTCCTCTCTAATCTGACTAGTATAATAAAAAGTGCATTAAAAACATTAGAAAATCATTAGGTGCTGAAGGCAAACCATGGCTCGTTTAACTGAGAGGCTTGAGAGGTAATTTCATTATTTTACAGCTGTAAGACTCTCAAACTCTCTCACATGCACGCTTGCACGTGCGCGCAGTGCACACACACACACACACACACACGCACACACGCACGCACACACGCACACACAATAGACACATATATTCACACACTAAATATATATATCGCTGCTCAACCCTTCCAACCATCTTAACGTGGCCTGCAAGGGCAATCTAAGGGGCTATGCTAACAAACAGGGGTGTGTGTGTGTGTGTGTGTGTGTGTGTGTGTGTGTGTGTGTGTGTGTGTGTGTGTGTGTGTGTGTTCAATATAGCGTTAATAATGCCACCTAGCAGGTAAATGACATGTAAAGCAGTGGTCTGGGGTGAGTGTGTTGTAGAAAATTAGCTGGGTTAACTTGTCTTTCGCTAAGGGAGGATGGATTGGACGTGAATCGATGATAACCTCTGCTGAAAAGTATAATATTATCATTTGACTGTTTTCCTCTCCTCCTCGGTTCATCTCCACCCCTCTCCAGACTCCATCATTCTCTGTTTTCCTCTCCTCCTCGGTTCATCTCCACCCCTCTCCAGACTCCATCATTCTCTGTTTTCCTCTCCTCCTCGGTTCATCTCCACCCCTCTCCAGACTCCATCATTCTCTCCACCGCCCTCTGCCAGCGTGTGCGGTTTATCTATTATTTATAATGATCCCACAAACTTTGAAAAGCGAGGACCGCACTATGGCGAGAATTAAGAGTTTGACTTCATTATTGATTCTAATTGAGGAAGTGCTGACCTGAAATAAAGTTATGGAGGATTTATCTGAGGCGGGGGGGGGGGGGGGGGGGGTAGCGGAATTACCAATGACACAGAAACAGAGAAAACATTATTCTCAGCAAGAGAGAGATTATGTATAACACAGGCCATGTTGTACTGTACGTGTACGGTAATTTACATCTTCCTCACATACAAACATGCTTTTGGATGGTTCTCTCTTTCTTGAGTTTTGGTTGAATTGGAAAATCACTTTAACGAACCAAATCAAATTAAACTTTATTCATAAAGCACATTTAAATCGACCAAAGTGCTGTACAGGTAAAAAAAAGACTTGCACTTGCACTAATAACGTTGCAGCAGGCCCGTCTAGAGTTTGACATTTGAATGGACAAATGGTATCAGTCAAAAGGGAGACATCGAAGACGAAGGATGGATGGGGAAGGATGGACGTATTATGGAATGTCAGAACAGGTTCTGACACGCATACAGTATATCCATATATGGAGATCTACGGGTTTGAGGTCAGATGTAGAGTTGCTGGCCAATATCGATGACATCAGGGATCTCCATATAATGGGCTTAACTGTGACACATAGTCACATTTACTATATATACCATATATGGGGTGCTTGCCTGGGGGGACCAACCCACCGACCAACACACTGACGAGTGTGTGTGTGTGTGTGTGTGTGTACGTGTGCCTGTGTGTGTGCGTGCCCCCAGAGCCTCAGGGCCTGTCCATCCCAGAGGTGGTTGTGGTGAACAGCACCACGGTGAGGGTCCTGTGGTCTCCTCCTCGACGGCCCAACGGAGCCATCCGGTCCTACGGCGTCTACCTGGACGGCAGACTCCGCGGCAGCGCCGACAACGCCTCGGGGTCCTACCTGTTGGGAGGACTGCTGCCCTTCACCGTCTACGGTGTACAGGTACACACACACACACACACACTGACTGACACTATACCCGTGGTTTAAGAGTTCATGTGATCTGTTACGTGTGTGTGTGTGTGTGTGTGTCAGGTGGAGGTGTGTACCGTGTACACATGTGTGAAGAGCAGTGCTACTCGGTTGACAACAGAGGAGGACTTACCAGCTGACCTTGCCCTCCCACACACACTTGTGCTTAGCTCCAGGTAATGGACTCTCATTGACGCACGCGCACACGCACACGCACACACACACACACACACACACACACACACACACACACACACACACACACACACGCACACGCACACACTCATTTCTGCACCCCAACATGTGTCTGTGTTCGTAACCGTAACTAATCTTTTATTTTGATTGTTATCAACTTAATCTACACTGTCCAGTATGCAGTACGTACAACAGACATACTGTATACGTAGTAAAATATAATGTGCATTTACTATATAGTGAGAATGTGAGTGCATATTTACAATGCAGTTTTAAAGCAGGTTTAAAAAACAAGTCTGTTTAACCAAAGACAATTGGATGGACATTTCTGGGGAAACACAGTATTATGTCATGGAAAGAACTAACATTAATACTCGGACTATATACAAGAGGATACGTTTTACAAGAAGTGGGAAAAGTGGAATCTCTTCCTCTATGAGGAATTCAAATATTGTATTTATAGATTGTGTTAACAGGTTCCGTCCATCCGACGTGTCCACGCGTCATAAGGAATCCAACCGACGGGTTGCAATGACGTGTGTTACACGTCCTATAGCGCATCTTCAATGATATCAAACGAGAGAAGAATATTTTTGAGTTGGACTCCAAGGCCACCATACTCTTCGCTCCTCGTTCCTGCGCGGTCCGGTCACTTCCCTGTTTACCGCTGCAGAAAGAATGCCTTGTCTCTCCTAATCCAGGGCGCTCTCCGTGGTTATGATCTGATGGACATACTAAGCTCTTCATGTATGACTTCTCACCTGCCTCTCGTTCAAAAATATGAACGTGAGGGACCATCAGCGACTTTTATCAGATTATTAGCGAGGTAAGAAAGCAAAAAAATATCTCAGTTTTTTTCCCGGAACAGAGTAAAAGCGGCCATGTCTTCCCGGCACACCAGAGCTTCTATTTTGAAGGAATCCCGGGGCTGATTGCGTTAATCTGTAATCCTTTGTTTCCTTTTTCATGGTCAAGTTTTTTGTCTTTTGTTTTAGTGTGTGTTTGTCTTGTGTTTGTCTTGTGTTTGTCTTTGTTTTAGTGTGTGTTTGTCTTTGTTTTAGTGTGTGTTTGTCTTTGTTTTAGTGTGTGTTTGTCTTTGTTTTAGTGTGTGTTTGTCTTTGTTTTAGTGTGTGTTTGTCTTTGTTTTAGTGTGTGTTTGTCTTTGTTTTAGTGTGTGTTTGTCTTTGTTTTAGTGTGTGTTTGTCTTTGTTTTAGTGTGTGTTTGTCTTTGTTTTAGTGTGTGTTTGTCTTTGTTTTAGTGTGTGTTTGTCTTTGTTTTAGTGTGTGTTTGTCTTTGTTTTAGTGTGTGTTTGTCTTTGTTTTAGTGTGTGTTTGTCTTTGTTTTAGTGTGTGTTTGTCTTTGTTTTAGTGTGTGTTTGTCTTTGTTTTAGTGTGTGTTTGTCTTTGTTTTAGTGTGTGTTTGTCTTTGTTTTAGTGTATGTTTGTCTTGTGTTTGTCTTGTGTTTGTCTTGTGTTTGTCTTGTGTTTGTCTTGTGTTTGTCTTGTATTGTTCAGTTTCTTCCCATGTCTTTTTTGCCGTCCTTTAAAAAAAAAAAAAAAAAAAAGAAAACAGAAAAACAATTAAAGGTATATTCAGTGATTTCACTTAATTCAAATATCACTTATTTTTTTGTTTTGTTGTGATAATCCTCTCTACTATAGAGTGTGCTGACCATATAAGGAGTTCCTCCCTGTCCCCAGTTAACCCCTGGGGGTCAAAAAACCTTAGGTTTCGTTTTTGGCTCTCTATCCTGATTGGATGAAAGGCTTAGGTCCCAGCCAAAAACGAAACCTAAGGTTTTTTGAGTGAAATCACTGAATATACCTTTAAGCCTCTTTGCCACAATATGCAGTATATAGCACATTTCACGGAACTCGTCCGATGAGCCCAGCACGAACCATTCATTCTATAGCCTCTTCTCCGCTGCATGCCTGCCTGCGTGTCTTTCAGTGCGGTGAGCCTGAACTGGTCCAGTCCGGGACGTCCCGGTGGGATCATGCTGGGGTACGAGGTGCTGCGACGCAGCCTCAGGTCATGTGGTGGTCGGGACGTCCCAGCCAGGGCCAGGAGCCTGGCTGTAGCGGAGGGCTCCGGAGGAGGAGGAGGAGAGCAGGGAGGAGGAGGAGAGCAGGGAGGAGGAGGAGAGCAGGGAGGAGGAGGAGAGCAGGGAGGAGGAGGAGAGCAGGGAGGAGGGCCCACCTGCTCCTACCTGGAGTGTCCGGTCGGCCACGGGGTGTGCGGGACGTCCTGCTTCCCGTCTGATACTCAGGTAAAGTTTAACCCATTCTGACCTGAGATCAGATTCTAAAAAAAATCTTCTACATCCTGACAGTTTTCCATTCTGACCTGAGATCAGATTCTAAAAATGTCTTCTATGTCAGTCGCTCTTCGATAATAATAAAAATAGCAGACCTACAAGCTCGTAGCGCGCCACTCGGTGGCGCGCTATGAGCTTGTAGATCTGATATTTTTCAATAGCTAAAGCACGACATGACCAAAATGGCTTCCCGCCCCAAAATGGGTTAAAGAATACCACGCCACTGTTGAACACCAATGTTCAAATAATAATTTGGAAGTTGCAGTAACAGGATGACGTCTGTCTCAAGATCAGAGTCCTCCCACATGCTGTGTACTGTACACATAGAAATATAATTAGATCCGCAAGCATGCTCTCACTCGTCAATTCGTCCACTTTTTTTGTTTGTTTTGTTCAGAACGACGCGACGCAAAAAAAAAAGTGACTTCTCGTCTCTCGCATATTATGATTTCATGCGACGATGTATTATTGGAATCGGATGGTCTTTGGCGGGGATCCCTGTGTGGGGGAAATCTATGAATTTATGAACTGCCTCAGAACATTACAGATCAATATGCACGGTTGACTCTGTGCTCTGCTGTACAGTTGAGTACAGGAAAATATACCTACACTTAATGCATGGAATAGAAAAACCCATACGACATGGATTAGCAGCATACCGGTATAGGTGCTTGGACTGCTATAGGCCAGCCCGGGCCCAATCCGTTCAACGCACGCACGCACGCACACACACGCAAAATGCACAAGCACACAACTAAATTCTTCCACAGACACAATGTTACTAAAGCTGCATACACAAGTGTACAGACACACAGACGCACACACACACACATGAATGCTCAAAATGGTTCAAGGTGATGAAGATCTAAGTGAAAAAGTGATCTATTGTTTTGAATTATGTGAAATGTGTTTAAAATAACACTCTCAGTCCAACATGGTTTCTCTGCTGCTCTTCTGCTGTGACTGTCTCTCTTTCTCCATCTCTCTCTGTAGGTACTCTGGGTTTTTTTCCTACACTGCAGGCTTATATTCAGAAACAATGCCTTCGCATTAAACCTCGTCTCTGTAATACAATGACTTGTCTTGGATGTAAACCTCTTGACTGCTGATCTGAACCGTTTTCCCAGGACACACACATGCACTCACGCACGGAAACACAAACACAACACACACACACACACACACACACACACACACACACACACACACACACACACACACACACACACACACACACACACACACATGCGGTCCGTGTGCGTGCACCCACCAATGATTGCACAGGCTCAGACACAAAGAGTCACTCACACACACACAGAACAAAATTCATAAGAATGAGTAATCTCACACACACACACACACACACACACACTCTTCTTGCTGTGGGAAGCATGGTCGTCGCTGTAGTGATTGTTTCCTCTAAACAGATTAACTTGTCTCATCATCCTCATGTCATTGAATAACAGCCAAGTTGGCACACGGTGCCAGCCCGCGTGCACGCAACACACACAATATAACACACACACACACACACACACACACACATGCACACGCACATGCACACACACACACACACACACGCACACGCACACGCTCACGCTCACGCTCACGCACACGCACACGCACACACACATGCCAGCCTGTGTGCACACAACACACACACATAACACACACACACACACAAGAACACACACTGCTACCGGCTTGCATACGCCGCCGCCCCCAGCGCCTATAGTACGCAATACACACTTTCAGCACGCATACACTTCAACCCGTGGGTTTTCTGTTTGCTCTCTCTCTCTCTTTACCGACAGAACCACGTTGGCAACCATTGTCAACGACTACAAGAAATGCTTAAAATAACATGATTGACGTTGTGTAGAGAAGTAGACCACCTCCTCCTACCGTGCTACTTATATTGTATTAACATACTGTACTCTACCATACAGATTGGTTAAAGTACCCTTTAACCCATTTTGAGCGGGAACCCCTTTTGGTGTTTCACTTAATGTCATACTTTAGCTATGAGCTTGTAGATCTGCTATTTTTGAAAAATCGTGGAAATGTGGCGCAAATCTTTGAATATATATTCTTTCAGAGCGAGCGTTTTTAACTCAAATCTTTGCTTCTGCGGGGGGCGGGGGGGGTCCCTGGAACAACATGTTTTGAGAAGGGGTCGGCGGGCAAATACACATGATTCTGGGGGTCCTTGACATGAAATATTGAGCACCACTGATATAGAAACATGGGTTTTTCAGAAAAGTGTAATAATTTCGACGTCAGGCCTAAATGGCTTAATTCACTAAAATAAGTGCCGCGCATGTGTGCACACTCAACGTGCCTATAGCCGAGAGAGACCCTCTGGGAGATGGATCGCTGAGGTGGAGCCCAACACCTCCCATCAGCTCCCATGCAGTACTTATACCACACCCTTAGTTACCCAGGCCTTAGTTACCAGGCCTTAGTTACCCAGGCCTTAGTTACCAGGCCTTAGTTACCAGGCCTTAGTTACCCAGGCCTTAGTTACCACACGCTTGGTTAGTTGGTTACCCAGGCTGTGCCACTCATTCTATTTTTCGACTCTAGTTTTCGATGCCCAGGATCGAACTCAGAATCCCATGAGTGTCTGCCAAGGACAGACTCTGGATAAGTCCGTAATAGTAATTCTACTGGATTCATGGACGGTATACAATCCAATCACACTTAAGTAAAGGCTAATTGTGTGTGTGTGTGTGTGTGTGTGTGTGTGTGTGTGTGTGTGTGTGTGTGTGTGTGTGTGTGTGTGTGTGTGTGTGTGTGTGTGTGTGTGTGTGTGTGTGTGTGTGTGTGTGTGTGTGTGTGTGTGTGTGTGTGTGTGTACCAGGTGTGTTGTGACGGAGTGTTGTACAACAGAAGTTTCCATCATCGTTGCTGTGAGGGGCGGTACCTGCCCTCAGATAACTCCTCCCACTATGTGTGTTGTGGAGGTAAACTCCTCCCACCTCTGCCGGGTCACCAGTGCTGTGCAGGACACTACGTTCCTGTGGAAAGCGGTAAGTGAGACATACTCCAGTATGACGCTCTCTGGGGTCCATTTAGAACCCCCTCAGGCCAGGCTCAGGGAACCCTGGGGGTCCTGGACTTACGTTTATAAACGTAGCTAGGCTATTTATGCCAAATACGCGTAGACAAAGCGTAGACAACCGTTTAATCCATAAATGAACGCGCCGACCGCCGACCGTCTTTTGGCATTGCTCCGGGTATAGTAGGCTATAGCCCTCCTCCGTCACCACCAGCGATGCCATTTCTAAATCCAGCTCCGTTGAGCCTCCGTTATAACCCGGTTTTCAAAGCGCCGTATCTCCAACGGTTAGAGAGCTGTCCATGGTGGTCCATGTACCACATTGAGTTGCTCACGTTGCAGCGCATGAGGCGTTCTTCCCGGTTGGGGCTGGGATTGCTTTTGAGCCAGACGGGAACGCGCTGGGCCGCTGACTATCACTGCACGCGTTCACGTAGGAAACATAGCGTTCACGTATGAAACATAGCGTTCACGTAGGAAACATAGCGTTCACCTATGAAACATAGCGTTCACGTATGAAACATAGCGTTCACGTAGGAAACATAGCGTTCACCTATGAAACATAGCGTTCACGTATGAAACATAGCGTTCACCTATGAAACATAGCGTTCACCTATGAAACATAGCGTTCACGTATGAAACATAGCGTTCACCTATGAAACATAGCGTTCACGTATGAAACATAGCGTTCACGTAGGAAACATAGCGTTCACCTATGAAACATAGCGTTCACGTATGAAACATGCGTTCACGTATGAAACATAGCGTTCACGTATGAAACATAGCGTTCACGTATGAAACATAGCGTTCATGTATGAAACATATAAGCGTTCATGTGTCATCTGCCCATACCGTTGAACGTGCACAATGCATATAGTGCTGGCTCGAGCTGCAATACCAAATTCGGCCACTAGTCCATTTCGCCTCAGGGTTTCCTCAAGGTTTCCTCAGACAGAGTTGGGCAAGACAGCTTTCTCTGTCAGTGGCCCAACTTCATGGAATGAACTCCAAAACTGAGCTCCCCATGGCATCCTTCGGTCAGTTCAAAGCAACGCTTCAGAACATTTCTCACCGTGATTGCTCCTGGTTGTTCCTTTGTAATTTATCCTGATTCATAATGTTGTGTTGGATGTATTGTTTTTTTACTGTATTTTGTGTATTGTAACCTCGGCTACATTGAAAATGAGGGCTTGCCCTCAACTGTATTTCTGAGTATACATTCAATTCAATTTGATGATGATGATGATGATTATAATTGGCAGTGTTCTTGTCGAACGGCATCGGTTAAAGGAAACGCTATTGAGCCATTGGGCATTCTTCAGAGAGCGTCTGACAGAGCCCTGCATGACCTCAGATCATTATCCTATATAACCAAACCTTTGCCTAAATGTATAACCACCATGTACTAAACAAAACATGATCCAAAACATATAGCCATGTAGTAACGGTACGTTACTAGTAATTTAAATCACAGTGAAATGAACGCTCCCGGTGCAGTGTGAAGGTTTTCCATTCGTTCTTGCATGTCCCCGACCAGGTGAGCATTGCTGTCCAGACTCCTCTGGGGGACACGTGTCGGCGGTGGGTCCGGGGGACGGCTGCTGCGCGGGCGTCCCCTACGCCCAGCGAGGGGGCCAGCTCTGCTGCGCGGGGGCCCTGCTGGACGGCTACAGGGCCCAGTGCTGTGACGGCCGACCGGTGGACCACACGCTGGTCTGCTGTGGGAACGCGGAGAGGGGGACGATGCACACACGCGCTCCAGGTAAAAAACACACAAACACATGCACCCGCTCGCGCGTGCGTGCGCACGCACGCACACACACGTGTAGGAGTTTGAGAATTAAGGGGGCGATCACTGAGACACTAGGGGCACCGGTGGCCGAACGGTTTGCGGAGCGGTCTTGATATCGAAAGGTCGCTAGTTCGTATCCCCGGACCGGCACGTTAAAAAATTACCACCGCTGAAGTGCCCTTGAGCAAGGCATTGAACCTCTACCATGAAATGTTCTATGAGCAGGGCTTGGCTGTAAACAAGTTCTTGAGCTTAGTCCAGTTACCCTGCAGGGTAAACATAGTACCTTTCCTTTCCTTACACATCACTAGGAGAAACGTGTCACCATTATGTGACCAAATTTGACTGAGGGAGACTGCCATTGTATTTTTTGAATTTTCGTCATATATGAAAGCAGGGAATCATAGCTTCAAATTGACATATTGGTTGTTCAGTTTGACCCACCCGTTTTGGAGATACATGTTTAAGCATTTATTTCACATGTCGATTTCAGCTCTGACACTTATTTCAGACATGCTCTAGTATGTGAAGAGTCTGCCTGTGATATTAACTAAGAAAACCTTTTCTCCTCTGGTGAAAAGCTGGAATTTGCGCGATGGCAGGCTCTCAATCAAATCTGGTCACATATTTACTGTTCATATTGTACAGTGCACATGGCATGCACTCCTCTTGCACTGCATGTCGTGTTTTTCCAGTGTTTTTTCAACGTGGGAACCCATCGTCAAGAAAAAAACAGCGCACTGTAATCTTTTTAATTAGCGTAGCTCGGAACGTTTAAATATTCTCAACTTTTCAGTGCAAAGCACAGAGCTGATCACCACTGATCACAATCCAAGAGCGCCGTATAGTGGTAGTACTGGCCGCTCAAATAATGCTTTAGATTTAAACCACTGTTTGCCAAGACGTTTCTGACGCGGCACCCTATTATAATAGAATATACAGTACATGCAGTACAATCCTTTAGGAATTAATCTATCTGCATTTCTATATAACAGCTTGAATCCCAGCATCCATATGCCAAACATTGCTCATCTACAAGCTTGTATAGGTTGACTATAGCTATAGTTGACTAAAGCCTATATATGAATTAATTCCCCTACAGTGTGTTTGTCCAAGAGAAGTTAAACAGTCCCGCGAAGTTGTTTGTAAAAATGTCCCTTTGTCTGAGAGTTCAGATCGGAGAGGGGGGGAGGGGGGGGGGGGGGGGGGGTAGAGGAACGTGCTCTTCTCTTTTGGGGTCGTCTCCCTTCTACCTCACCCACAGAGCACCTGCACACGCACAGATGGGACTGTGTGTGTGTGTGTGTGTGTGTGTGTGTGTGTGTGTGTCATTAGACATCTTTGTCATGGCAGATGATGATGAAACAGGGTGGGGGGTTAGCACCGTTGAGGGCGCTGCCAAGCACACAGCAGGACACACACGCACACACGCACGCACACACACACACACACACACACACACACACACACACAACGCAGTTCCTCAGTCACATGCATACACATATATGCACACGTATAGACATCTCACAGACACACACGCACACACACCGCAGTCCCTCTGTCGCATGCATACACATATACATGCACACGTACATCACACACACACACACACACACACAGAGTCAACAGGGTGCTCTCCGCAGGGTTTGCATATAGTGTTGAGTGCCAGACAGAAAGACTTGGTCTCTATTCATCACATAAACAATGGACCCATATGGACATTAAACTGTCCACACACACACACACACACACACACACACACACACACACACACACACACACACGCACGAGCACACAGCTCCCTAGAATAACCCACAGAAACTTTCTTTATAGTTTTAACCACCTTCATCTCTCTCCTATATTTAAATGTCCTCTATTGATGACGTCGCAGATTACAGCTGTCCACCTTCACTTCTAATATCGCACGACTGCCCCCGCGTGTGTGTGTGCGTGCGTGCGTGCGTGCCTCTCTCCATTCTTCCACGTGAGCAGGCTGAGTCTCCATCCTTCATCTCAGGGAGACCTCCCAGGGAGTGCATATGCTCCTCTCTGCTCCTCCTCCTCCTCTGTCATCTTCCTCATTACTTGTCTTCCACACACTGCATCCTCCCTCCTCCTCCTCCTCCCTCCTCCTCCTCTTCCTCCTCCTCTTCCTCCTCCTCTCCATCACTTCATCACACACCCCCCCCCCCCTCCTTCTCATCCACTCATCAGTCATTAGCGTTAGCTTCCCCATTGAGAACATATGGTATGATGGATCACAGGGCTAGCGGCGCTAGCCAGGCTAAGGGCCATTTGCCGGGTGCAGCTCACTGTCGGGGTCCCAGGGCCGCGAGCGTGCGCACACGCACGTCATGCACACACACACACAGACACACGCGCGCGCACGCACGCACACGCACAGCTACACCTATTACAGGATGGGCTACTTAACCTTGGCAGCAGATCTATCTAAGGTTTCAACCAGAGGAACTGTAACGGACGGACGGAAGGAAGGAAGGAAGGAAGGAAGGAAGGAAGGAAGGGAGGGAGGGAGGGAGGGAGGGAGGGAGGGAGGGAGGGGGGAAGGGAGGGAGGGAGGGAGGGAGGGAGGGAGGGAGGGAGGGGGGGAGGGAGGGAGGGAGGGAGGAAAAGTTAAATAAAGTGACACTTTGAATGAATTAACAACTCATTCCCTGCCAATAATGAAACACTGTCTGTCCTATTATTGCTGCCAGGATTCACAGAGTTTTTCACTAACCTCTGAAAAGTCACATCATAATTATAATGCACACATTCTGCACACGGTTGGTCTCAAAAGGTGCGCATGCGTCTACTGCAGCTCCAAAATAAAATAACATTGGTGTGATAAAGGCAAGAAAGAAAGAAAGAAAGAAAGAAAGAAAGAAAGAAAGAAAGACGGAAAGAAGGAAAAAGCAAGAGAGAGGAAAATAAAGAGAAAGAAAGTGAGTGAATGAAACACTTGCTCAGAAATACTTCTTCAACCGCCTTTATTGCGCCACCTAAATCATTCACAAAAACCAAATAAAATGTTTACAGAAACGACACACATGAAACCACTGAGAACCAAGGGTTCACACCCACACAATATGAAATTATCACGTCTACAAGAAGAACAAAAAACTCAAATAGAAAGAAAGAACGAAAGAAAGAAAGAAAGAAAGAAAGAAAGAAAGAAAGCCTTCTAGGTGAATGAGTAGAATGGCGTGTGCGTGCCGTGCGTGCACGGTGCATCAGATGAAAGGTGTGTGAAGGGTATCCCATCATACTGCAGGGTCTGATGGAGCAGGTTCTGTTGATGTGATTATATGTCCCTGAAGAGCCATCTATCACACATTACCATCCACGCTGTCAACAACCATACACACACACTGCAGGACGCCGCAATGCTGGGAGACAGCAGCCCTGGCGCACGCAACACACGCACGCACACACACACACACACACACACACACACACATGCACACACGCACGCACGCACGCACACACACACGCAGACACGCACAGAAGGATTGTGTGTACGTATATATACAAATTTACAAGTACATGCATATGCATGATACAGACACATGCACATATTCACTGACTTGAACACACACATTTAGACAAGCAGATGCATCCAAAAGTATATGCACACACTGCCGCTGCATTCGCGCACGCACACACACACACACACACACACACACACACACACACACGTAAATGCATGCTGTGAGCAGGGCGGTTGGCAGACAGTGTAAATGAGTTTAAATAGAATCACCGTGTTAAAGTCTCTGATGGATCATTTTTGGTCCAAGAAAGCGCACGCCCGTGTAACAGCCAAACATTAAAGACCAGACTGAATGGGCTGGCTCTGTCTGTCTGTCTGTCTGTCTGTCTGTATGTCTGTCTGTCTGTCTGTCTGTCTGTCTGTCTGTCTGTCTGTCTGTCTGTCTGTCTGTCTGTCTGTCTGTCTGTCTGTCTGTCTGTCTGTCTGTCTGTCTGTCTGTCTGTCTGTCTGTCTGTCTGTCTGTCTGTCTGTCTGTCTGTCTGTCTGTCTGTCTGTCTGTCTGTCTGTCTGTCTGTCTGTCTGTCTGTCTGTCTGTCTGTCTGTCTGTCTGTCTGTCTGTCTGTCTGTCTGTCTGTCTGTCTGTCTGTCTGTCTGTCTGTCTGTCTATCTATATTAATAATGGCCGTCTTCATGTACATACAGTACAGGTCAGGTTCTCCTTTATTAATCCTCCCATCCCTATACCGAACTACGTGTTTTGCGAGGTTTCAAGCTTTCGGAGCCCTGCCCGGAGTGACCACCATTGAGAAGAAACTGCTTAACTTGAGCGCTCAAGTTATACTAACATGATCGTATATAAGCAGTTATTTTTATTCTCTTTATTTCTCTCAGTGCAGGCCACTCTGGGGCTCCGTAAAAAATGTATTGGATACAGCGGCTCCTCATTCACTGTTCTCTGTGCAGGTTGCAGGTCCAATGTTTCAAACTAAAATCTCAGCGTGCACTTTGATCACTGACGTCTGTCACTTCAGATGTTTAAGCCAGCAGCAGTGCATGCATGCGTGCGTGCATGCGTGCGTGGCTGTGTGTGTGTGCGTGTGTGCGTGCGTGTGTGCGTGCGGCCTCTCGTTGCTCTCTAACCCTCTCTAACTCCCTGGTCTCACAGTGTGAGCACCTCTCACACGTCTCCTTAAAGTGTGCACTGCTTTACCGCACCTCCCTCTCTCTCTCTCTCTATCTCTCTCTCTCTCTCTCGCTTTCGTCTCGCAGTGTGCTCTCTCCTAATCGTTTCTCCCTCACACTTTTTTCTTTTTAAAGTGAGTGTGTGTCTTAAAATGTGTGCATGCCTTTAACTCTTCCCGTCTCTCTCTCTCTCTCTCTCTCTCTCTCTCTCTCTCTCTCTCTCTCTCTCTCTCTCTCTCTCTCTCTCTCTCTCAATCCCCCTGCTCTCTCTCCCTCCATCTCTGCCCGGCAGGCCCCCGTAGTACAGACGTTCAAGGACAAATCTGAATATCCCTTTTCACCGTTTAAGCGTTAAAAGCGTGTGTGTGTGTGTGTGTGTGTGTGTGTGTGGGTGTTATCTTAGCGCTGGCCGTGACATCATCAGAGTGCCTGATGAAAATGGTTGTGATGATGCGAAAAGGAGGAAGAGGGGGGAAAAAAAAGGAGGGGTGGAAAAAGTAATAATCAAATATGTTTTCCAAGGGCACGGCGACCATTCGCTGGAGGGAAATTATCCCTAGTAGTTAAGCTCACTGCTCCGAGCCTGGCCGAGTTTACATTGTGTGCGTGTGTGTGTGTGTGTGTGTGTGTGTGTGTGTGTGTGTGTGTGTGTGTGTGTGTGTGTGTGTGTGTGTGTGTGTGTGTGTGTGTGTGTGTGTGTGTGTGTGTGTGTGTGTGTGTGTGTGTGTGTGTGTGTGTGTGTGTGTGTGCGCGTGTGCGTGTGCGTGATGTGCGTGTGTCGGCTTCATGTGCACATGCACGCTTTGGCGTGCTTATGCCTATACACTATATTGCATGTGTGTGCATATGCTTTACTGGGCACCTGTGGTTTAGTGTGTGTGTGTACGTGCATGCCCACATTTCAATTGGTCAGCCTTATAGTGTGTTTGCATCAGTGTGTATGGTGCTCGCACTCGCACTCGGACGCACACACACACACACAAAAGGCAGCCCGTAATCTCACTGTCTTTTGCCAATGGCTTGAAGGAGAAGTCGTGTGTGTGTGTGTGTGTGTGTGTGTGTGTGTGTGTGTGCCAAAACCTAGCCTACTCATCAGTAATGGGCAGCGAATGGCCGCCAGTAGTGTGTTCCAAACGTCTGTCGTGTTCATGTGTTTACCAAGGTTTACATTGATTATACTGACTCATAGCAACGTGTGTGTGTGCACGCACGTGCGTGCCAGTTCAGTTGAATCAGTGTTGCTAAAGGCAAGACCGCACAGCCCAGGGAAATATGTCCGCTAGCTAACGTTAGCTTAGCTACAGCAGTAGTAACATTTGACAATGTTTATAATTTATCCATATCTACTGTATATACAGTATAGGGTTGCAGTCCCCCCCCCCCCAGAGCCATCTAATAGAAGAGTTACGATATAGAGGAAGCGGAAACCGAGCGCTGTTCATACAGCCTGAACTGAGACAAGCTGGAGTTGGAAATACATTGTTTTCAACGAGGGCGGTGCAAATAAGAGCCATTTTAAGCATGTGTGCAACATGACAACTGTTTTAAAGTATTCTACAGTAACAACTACAGTCTCTTTAATGTTTATGTTGTACTATTACTACAAAACAATTTAAAATAAAGGGATTTAAGATCATTAAAGATGGGCTGTTGCCTGAGTCCACTGCATCTCTGCCTATACTTCCGGTCCAGGACTTGTCCCAGTTGGTTGTCCCCATTCTCAATAGAGGTCTATGTAGGAGAGACGCCATTGGACTGAAGCCCCATGAAGTGAACGCAGTTTACGTAACTATGTCTTTAAGGCTCTGGTCCCGCCCCCTTTCAGAATGATGAGAGCACCAGGAAATAATTACACAATCGTTTTTCCCATAGACGTTTCTAAAAGTATTTATCTAAAGGAATTTAAGCCTCGGACAAATCATGAGAATAAACACATTTTTTTGGGGCCGAACAAATAATTAGAAAGAAGAAAAACTCAAAAAGATTGTTGTACCCTGCCCTTTTTTTATTTCACGTGCACACACGCACACACACACACACACACACACACACACGCCCGCACACGCGCACTCACACACACACACACACACACACACACACAGCCCATAATGGGTGTGTTCTTGCTTGCCAAAACCTACTCATCAGTGATTGGCTGCAAATGGCCGCCAGAAGTGCGTTCCAAACTTCTGTCTTGTTCACGTGTTTGTTTATGAAGGTTTACTTACTGTAGGACTCATACCATCTTTTTCTGAATGAGGTTGCCTTGTCTGATTGTTCTTCCTCTTTTATCTCTTACAGTCTTTCTTCACTTTCTTCATAATTTTGTTTATTTCTAAATGCCGGGTAAATATATCAGAATCAAACTTTATTGTCACATCGCATTACAAGTAACATGGGTGAAGTTCTTGGTTGGCTCATCATTGCAGTTAACCCATGTTGGGCGGGGAACCCCCTTTGGTGTTTTAAACATTACGTTATAATTTAGCTATTGAAAAATAGTGTGTTGCGCTACGAGCTTGTAGGTCTGCTATGCTATGTCCCTTCCTAACATTTTAGTCTAGTTTTTATTTGTTGACGAAATTGTCAGTATATTTAGTCTTATAGTTTTAGTCGTCGTAGCTTAGTTTTCATTTAGTTTCCATTTAGTTTTCGTCGGTGGAAAAAGGTAGTTGACGAACACTTTTCGTCATAGTTTTAGTCGAGGAAAACAACACTGGTTGTGGGCATAGTTGCTAGAACATGGAGAACAGCCGATAACAAACCTATACACTGCTTTGTAAACCATAATGTCACTTTAGTTACTACTAGATTTGTATCATTTCTACAAAACATACATTAACCACTTCAGCCCCATTTGAAAATAGCAGATCTATATACAAGCTTGTAGATCTGCTACTTTCGAAAGATTGTTTGACTTTTGAAAACTTGAAAATCCTGCATAATGAGTACTTTTACTTTTTGGTACTTCAAGTACATTTTGATGCCAATACATTTTGTACTTTTACTAAAGTTTTGAATTCCGGAACTTTTACTTGTAACAGATTATTTCTGTATTGCAGTATTGATATACTTTTAGTAAAGAATTAAAGTAAAGAATTTGAGTACTTTTTCCACCACTCTGCCTGTCTGTCTGTCCCATCCTCTTCCTGTCTGTCTCTTGGTTACTGTACATGGACCTGTCTGTCTCTCAGTTACTGACTGTACATGGACCTGTCTGTCTCTCAGTTACTGTACATGGACCTGTCTGTCTCTCAGTTACTGTACATGGACAGCTGCTGGCTGTGTTTCACTCGTTGGTGATTCCCTGTGGAGCAGTGAAGATATAACTGCTACCCCAGCACTTCCATGCACGCACGCACGCACGCACGCACACACGCACGCACGCACGCACATTCACTTTTGTTCATGCAATAATATACTTGCAAACACGCGTCATAACAGAACACCTGAACACGCGTCATAACAGAACACCTGAACACGCGTCATAACAGAACACCTGAACACGCGTCATAACAGAACACCTGAACACGCGTCATAACAGAACACCTGAACACGCACAGCGCTGGTTGTGTTAAGTAGAAGACAGGAGGATGACCGGAACACTGTGGACCAGGAGGGGGGGCGGGGGGGGGGGGGGGGGGGGGGGGGCTTTGCGTGCGTGTGCGTGCGCGTGCACCTGTGTGTGTGTTTGCACGAGTGTGCATGAATGAGTCCCGTGGGGAACACTATGCTCTCCGTGAGAAAGTCAATCCAATGTGATTTCATCTCCGGACATGGCATATAGTTTGGCCCCAACGGAACACAGAGTACACCCAGCCTTCCTGCAGTGTGTGTGTGTGTGTGTGTGTGTGGGGGGGGGGGGGGGGGGGGGGGGGGGTGTTGCAATTGTGAACAATAGAATGCAGAGCACACGGAAATAAAGTGAGAAACATTTAGTGAAATTCTCTGACGGCATCGTAATTCAACACTGGACACAAGTTCAGTAGTTCACAGTTGTTATTCTGTGACTTTGAAAAACGTGTGTGTGCGTGCGACCGTGCGTGCGTGCGTACATCCTTGTTTGAACACAGCTTGTGTTTGATTGTGTAATGGTACATTTGCACCTTCCTCTATACGTACGTGTGTGTGTGTGTGTGTGTGTGTGTGTGTGTGTGTGTGTGTGTGTGTGTGTGTGTGTGTGTGTGTGTGTGTGTGTGTGTGTGTGTGTGTGTGTGTGTGTGTGTGTGTGTGTGTGTGTGTGTGTGTGTGTGTGTGTGTGTGTGCGCGTGCACTTGCGTACATCCGCTTGTGTTTGATTGTGTAGCGGTACATTTGCACCTTCCTCTATACGTGTGTGTGTGTGTGTGTGTGTGTGTGTGTGTGTGTGTGTGTGTGTGTGTGTGTGTGTGTGTGTGTGTGCGTGCGTGCGTGCGTTTGCGCGTATGCGTGTGTGTGTGTGTGTGTGTGTGAGCTGCGCACACGCGTGCTCGTGCCTTTGCTCGCTCCATACCCCCTTGTAATATATTCAGGTATTTAAAAGTGTTTGGTTTGTTTAAAGTTGCTCTCCTAGAGAGCAGGATAACTCTAATCCACCACACACATTTTTATCAGTCCTCCATTGGCGTGGCTAAATATTGACTTATCATTAAGTGGAATGACTGAAGCTCTAATAATAATTCCCGTTGTCTAAGCACCTTGTGTTGACGCTATGCTCCTGATGCTATTAACCAATGTATGCAAATCCACCGCAAATCTGAAGATTAGGCCCCGAGCATTCTGCAGAGACACACACAGGGAAAACAAGAGCCTTGTTAACACGCATGCATGGACCTGGATGCACGCGCACACTCGCATGCACGCACACACACAACATGATGGCATACAGAGGATAAGTGGAAGAGGAAATGAGAGGTGCGTGTTACATGTTAACACACACAGGAACATGTATGCACACACACACACACATACGTAAAGCTTACAAAGAGGGATTGGATTTCTGCTGAAGAGCTGATAGGAAAAGTAGTGAAGTTGATCTGTAGAACAGTAAACAGAGAGAGGGAGATGGTAGGGGAAAGTAGAGAGAGGCAAAGATAAATAGGAATGGGACAGACTGATGTGATGATAGAGGGATACATTGAGATACTGTAGAAATGGAGAAAGGCATTAGAGTATCTGAGTAGAAATGCGGAAGAGTCTGAAGTTTCCGTTCGCTTTAGGAGGATCAAAAATGCAACAGGAGGAAATACAAGAAACGGGAATTAAGGGGGGATGGAGAACAGAGAGAGAGAGAGGATGCGTGCATGCGTGTCGCGTGTTCACGTGCGCGCGCGTGTGCACAAAACCATGTAAACGGCAGAGAACAGAGTGATGAATGTACAGAAGATGGGAGGAGGGGAGGAGGGGAGAGAGAGAGAGAGAGAGAGAAGCTATTTTGGAAAAGTGTTGAGCTGTTTATTTGCGCGTCATTGAAGCTGAAGTAAGTCGCTGAGGGACTTGGCCACCAAGCCCTGACTCTGGAACAGCTGTAGCGCTAAGTGAGTTAGAAACCGTCACACTGCCTTCATGTCACACACACACATGCACGGCATGCACACACACACAGGTGCGCACACGCACATGCATCTTTCCTGTCACGCCGAGCCATGATGGATGCTTTTGATGCTGGAATTGTTGATGCCGTTGTGTTTGTGGCCCTTAAGTGAAATGAGGGTTTAACTTAATAGCATTTTATCAGTGAAGGAATGAAGGCTGATTAGAGACATTAAACAATCATTCATCACTTCAACTAGCTGCAGCGTAGAATTAAAGGGTTGTCCGACAGGGAGCCGATGGATCTGCAGATGTGAGTCTAGGTTTGACTAGATATTGCTGACCACGAGTTACCACCAGGGCTGTAAGTCATGCATGGGTTGCAGCCGTATTAACGTACAAGCCAACTGTTATAAAGTATTGTGCAGTAACAACTAAAGTCTCTTTAATGTTTATGTTGTACTATTACGACAAAACAATCTAAAATAAAGGGATTTAAGCTGGGCTGTAGGAGAGCTGTTATTGGACTGGCCCCTGAAGTGAACGCAGTTAGCGTAACTCTTCTATATCTAAGGCTCTGGTGGCTCCTATGGTCAGAAGTGAAAGTAACTGTGTATATCTAAGGCTCTGGTGGCTCCTATGGTCAGAAGTGAAAGTAACTGTGTATATCTAAGGCTCTGGTGGCTCCTATGGTCAGAAGTGAAAGTAACTGTATATATCTAAGGCTCTGGTGGCTCCTATGGTCAGAAGTGAAAGTAACTGTCTATATCTAAGGCTCTGGTGGCTCCTATGGTCAGAAGTGAAAGTAACTGTCTATATCTAAGGCTCTGGTGGCTCCTATGGTCAGAAGTGAAAGTAACTGTCTATATCTAAGGCTCTGGTGGCTCCTATGGTCAGAAGTGAAAGTAACTGTGTATATCTAAGGCTCTGGTGGCTCCTATGGTCAGAAGTGAAAGTAACTGTCTATATCTAAGGCTCTGGTGGCTCCTATGGTCAGAAGTGAAAGTAACTGTGTATATCTAAGGCTCTGGTGGCTCCTATGGTCAGAAGTGAAAGTAACTGTCTATATCTAAGGCTCTGGTGGCTCCTATGGTCAGAAGTGAAAGTTGGGCCACCCGGTTTTTAGAGCTGGTCCATGCAGTCTAACTTCTAAAAGAGGGGAGCGGGGAAAAAACAGAAAATTAGTGCATGTATTACTCTGTTTCAACTTAATCATTACGCTAAAATATGTATCTGAAAACATTATAGGCTAGAAATAAGCCACATATCAGTAAACTGGTACAGCTGGCCGACTATCTGACTTGTAAACGAACACTCCATGCGTCCTGCGTGTAGCATATAGCTACCGTCCCATCGCCTGAAGGGATGCAACGCTCTGATTGGTTCAGAAACTTCAGAGCAGCGTTTCATGCTGAAACCGGCTGAAACTTCAAAATATAATGCTCACCATTTACACCTTACAGTACAAAAAGTGAAAGTAGGCTACTAATTGAATATGTCCAAAATGTATATGAGCATATGTATGAGTTAAAAATGTTTATTTATTTTCAATTAGCTGGAATATGTTATATATTCCAGCTATTTGAATAGGGCTGAAGTGGTTAGCGTGTTGTAATAAAAATTAAAATAAATCTGCAAAACAGTTTTCAAATAACTGTAATGTCAAGCAGTAGAGCTTCTGAGATGTAGTGGAGTGGAAGTAAAAATAGTGAAAATTGTAATTACTGAAAAAAGAAAAAAAAGAAAAACTCAAAATTGTACTTGAGTACATTTACCACACTGCCTCCGTGTTTACCTGGTTTAGAAGAGGTCCTGTAAATTGAACTAAGTTCTAAACAGGGAGACCTCTGTCCTGGTCTTGACTCCAGAACTAAGTTCTAAACAGGGAGACCTCTGTCCTGGTCTTGACTCCAGAACTAAGTTCTAAACAGGGAGACCTCTGTCCTGGTCTTGACTCCAGAACTAAGTTCTAAACAGGGAGACCTCTGTCCTGGTCTTCACTCCAGAACTAAGTTCTAAACAGGGAGACCTCTGTCCTGGTCTTGACTCCAGAACTAAGTTCTAAACAGGGAGACCTCTGTCCTGGTCTTGACTCCAGAACTAAGTTCTAAACAGGGAGACCTCTGTCCTGGTCTTGACTCCAAAACTAAGTCTAAACAGGGAGACCTCTGTCCTGGTCTTGACTCCAAAACTAAGTCTAAACAGGGAGACCTCTGTCCTGGTCTTCACTCCAGAACTAAGTTCTAAACAGGGAGACCTCTGTCCTGGTCTTGACTCCAGGACTAAGTAATAAATAAAGAATTTGAAACTAGACACAGTAGACAGTCACCAGAATAAAGATATGCAGTCCATCCATATTCAACACAACAATCTTATACGTAGTATTTGCCAGAAAGTTCAACAGCAGTCTGAGAGCCTTTCAACTCAACATTAATCCCCAACTTGCACGCGCGTGCGTGCGACTGTCAACACTGTGTGTGTGTGTGTGTGTGTGTGTGTGTGTGTGTGTGTGTGTGTGTGTGTGTGTGTGTGTGTGTGTGTGTGTGTGTGTGTGTGTGTGTGTGTGTGTGTGTGTGTGTGTGTGTGCGTGTGTGCGCGTGTATATACATCTATGTGTGTATCTGCTATACCTGTATGTCTGTGCCTGTAATAGCTTCTCTGCCTCAGGTATTAAGAACAGTTTGATTTGTTGATGTCTAAAAGCGTATTTACATTTGAAATGGCAAAGGTATCTGAGAAATGGGCAATATTTGATATTTAGCTGCTAAACATTTCCAGTGAGAAGGGAGATATACTGCATGGGTATTTAAAATGTCACCTTGCTGCAGAAGGTGAAGTACACTCAGTCTCACGTCAGCTGTCACTGTCAAAGATGGCAGCTCTGCAGAAAACACGAGGAGAGGAGAGGAGAGAGGAGAGGAGAGGAGAGGAGAGGAGAGGAGAGGAGAGGAGAGGAGAGGAGAGGAGAGGAGAGGAGAGGAGAGGAGAGGAGAGGAGAGGAGAGGAGAGGAGAGGAGAGGAGAGGAGAGGAGAGGAGAGGAGAGGAGAGGAGAGGAGAGGAGAGGAGAGGAGAGGAGAGGAACACCCTCCCCATGCAGATTCAACATAAATTGGCTAAATATCAAAGAATTGCAAGTGTAAAAAAAAAGGTCAAATGTGTGAACAAAAGTTACAATGAAGAGTTGAAATATAGAAAGAATGAAGGAGAGAAAGTGTGTGACTGCAGACTGTTGTAGGGAACAGTGTTGATTTAGACGAAAACTAAATAAAAACTGATGACTAAAACTAAGACTTAATATACTGACAATTTCGTCAACAAATAAAAACCAGACTAAAAGGTTAGGAAGGGACTAGTGGACAAGAGATCCAGTATAAGTCATTTTACAATTAGTTGCATGCTGAAAATAGCCGATCTACAACGCGTCGCGATGCGTTGTGGGCTTGTAGATCAGCTATTTTCAGCAAAGTGAAAAAAACCAGTCGTTACGACGGCATCAAGGCCCGCCAAAATACATTTTGTTCGACTAAATCAACTGTAGATTACCACTAAAACACTCCGGTGACTAGTGAAATGTGACTATGAAAACTAAATGAAAACTATTCAAGAGACTGCGACTGAAACTTGAAATCAAAATATGCTGCCAAAGACAACACTGGTGGAGAAACTCCGGCCAGCGGTTTTAATAACCCCCTCCCATCTCCAGGTCTGGTCTGCTGTGGTCTGGAGTACATGGACTCCTCTACCTCCCTCTGCTGCCTTGACCATGATGGATATCCCACAATGCACCCTGCCGGCAACGCCACGGTTGCACTCCGGTGCTGCGGGTCAAAGGTCATACGCCAGGAAGAGGAATGCTGCAACGGCATTGGCTATGACCCCCGACGACACGTCTGCGCCGACCGTCCCACGCCTGGACTGTCGACGCCGGTGCGTGTGCGTGTGTGTGTGTGTGTGTGTGTGTGTGTGTGTGTTAGTTATATTTCTCTAAACTGCTAGATTAACCATGAACACATAATACCTTTAAGTTCTGTTGCTTTGTTTCTCTCTCTCTCTCTCTCGCGTGCACACACACACACACACACACACACACAGTGTCACATTAGAAATGGAGGATCTGAGCCACCTTCCATTCATCAGCCAGGGTCATGTGGCGTCTGTGTGTTCCTAACTCAGCATGTCTCTCCTACACACACACACACAGACACACACACACACACACACACACACACACAAAGCTGTGTGCACACACACACTGGGACAAAGACGGGAGAGGATCTCTCATTAGCTCTAATGATGTCATTAAGGCCATCCATACCACACACACACACACACACACACACACACACCATAAACCGCATGCACAGTGGATATATTGTATGTATGTGTGACACAGCAGTAAGCAGAGAAATTATATAACTATGAATCATATAAACATTAATTAACCCGCAAAGTTTAGATAAGTTGAAGATCCTCCTCCAGGATGTCTATAGAAGTTCTATGTAATCACATCTCACTTCTCAAAGACCATTTTACAGTCTTATATCATGTAATGTCACGTCTACTGTGCTTTGAAAGGTCTTACATAAAATACACGTTATGTAATGTATTGTATTTGGTGTAATAATATTAGACAATATTATATTGTTGGGCTCAGTATGATCCAACATCTTTGAGGAGAATATACCGTAACTGTTTATTTTGTCACTCTGTCTCTGTCTCTGTCTCTGTCTCTGTCTCTGTCTCTGTCTCTCTCTCTCTCTCTCTCTCTCCCTCTCTCTCTCTCTCTCCCCCCCTGCCTCCCTCCCTCCCTCCCTCCATAGCCTCAGTGTCTCCGGGCAGCTCTGTGTCCAGTGTCCTCTGTCTCCACGGCGTTCTGTGGCTCCTGCGACGTGGACCCGTCCCAGTCGGCGTGCACGTGGGTGCTGAGCACCGACGCCGGGGACACAAACACTTCACCGACATCGTCTCCTCCTCCTGCGACTGCCGTGCACGGTGCACGCCGGGCGGCAATTACGCACACTCCTCTGTCATCTGAGGGAGGAGGTGTGTGTGCCTCTCCCGAGGAGGTGGTGTACAGTGGAGACGCCAACACACACACATACACAGGTACTGCGCGTGTGTGTGTGTGCGTGTGTGTGTGTGTGTGTGCGTGTGTGAGCGTGCGTGTGCGTGTGTGTTTAGTATTATCTGAGCTGCAAATTATATTTGTGTACACAGTAAAATCCTCATTGCTAATTTAATTCTGAGAGTATATAAAAAGGTACCACAGGGACTCGTAAGCGTTCAATAAGGGACCATTTACACATACTCTCAGGGCCCTATCTCTAACTACGGCGCCAGTCATTTCCACGCCCATGCACCCATCTGTGCTACCCTGCATGAACGTGTTGGTCTTAAAATTAGGTGTGGTCAGGCACATTGTTGCCGCATATCACTCAGGCAGATGACTATTTCTGAGAGACTCTTCTTTGGAATAATATTAAGCTTAGAAGTGTCTCTGAGTGTCTTTCAGCCCCGCACAGATGAGGAAAAGTGAGTGACATAGAAAGAGAGTGCGGGAGTATACAGTGTTTTTGCCGATAATTATGATCAAAGACCATTTGGACTTTGAAATAATGTTCAAGGATATTTCTTTCTTTGAAAAAGACAAAAGGTCCACTTCATTGTTTCCACTTGACGTTTTCGACCAGCAGAGATTTTTTTATATTATTTTCCATCTCTCTCCTGACATCATGGTCTCGCTTTGGGGCGTTGTTTGGCTGTTCTGGGGATTCCAGAAGATGAGGAGACTCTCAGCGGTACCTCCTTTCTTGTCTTGCTGCACGTACTGTAAATGGTTGCGCACTTTAACTTTATGCATTAGCACAGGGGTTTTCAACTGGTTTTGATCCAGGGACCACCATTCTGACTAGCAGCAGCCTGGGGACCACCACTGTTGTGTCGGGTGGGTTCATCGTAGATCTACGATGGACCCACCCGACACAATAGTGGTGGGGCATTCATGCACCATGGGTTAAGATTGTTTTTGTTTTCTTCTTACTTGTTACTCACTAATCACACTATCACAGGCTACATTCATGAGCTGGACAAAAAAAAACTATATTTCAAAGTATTTTATTATCAAAAGTTTTACTAAAGTGTTTTTTACTTGTACTAAGCAGTACTCAAAATAAGTCTCAAAATAATAATCCATTTCAGTTAATCACCCAAACACTGAAGACACATTTGATACTTGTGCATTTGACAGTCACAGTAGGTTTGTTTCTGACAACCCCCCCCCCCACACACACACACACACACACACACACACACACACAGAATATATATCTTTATTATATTTTTTTATTTTTATTATTATTCTATTTTAATAATCTTCTCTTTATTTTAACCAACCTACAACCTGCACTACATTTTACTAGGGCCTTATACAGTACCTTTCTAACATACAGAGGGAACTGTTCATTGTGTACCGTCACTTTAAAAGCGTAATGTATACATCATCGTACGACGGTGTCATGCACGAAAAATAGCCAATCTACAAGCTCACACCGGGGCTCCACCGGGCGCGTTGCGCCTCCGTCGTGTGCGTCAAAAAACAAACCGGCCAACCGGGGCAATTTTAATGCAGTCACGCAACGCAACACAACGTGGGCAGTGGAGCCACCCTTCATTGATTAAAACTGACGGGCCCGGTGGAGCCCGCACCTGGTTGCATCGCGTTGTGAGCTTGTAGCTCTGCCTTTTCGGCAACGATAGACTGAGAAGTTGCACATTGAATAGTGAATACGTCACGTATTATGTGAGACTATTCAATCGATCCGCGGCAGATATTATAACTCTATGGCAGGGAGATTTGACTTTCAAAAAACGTATTATTATGAATTGAATGAATAATTTATGGCAACGTCTTACCATGCTTGCCTTGGGCAGCAAGCACGGTAAGCATGCATGTGTTGGGCTTTTTTTTTTGTTTATTTGACACCTTGAGCACTTATTATTATTTACAAACAAGTAAAAAGAGTGCAAATAAGTCTTATATTATATATTAGAAAGGTAAAAAAAAAGTAAAGAAAAAAAAGGCAAAAATATAACTTTTCTGAATGCCTGGCTGCGGACCACCAGCAGTACCTCCGCGGACCACCAGGGGGCCGCGGACCACCGGTTGAAAACCCCTGCATTAGCAGATCGGCAGCAGCCGTTCGCATCTCCAACTTGCCAAATCTGACATTTGAAAATAAATGCAATAAGTGCAGTTGCACCTGGCTCTCATCCACCTGAACCCTATCATTCGTATTCTAGGGGGTGACACTTCGACACATTTGGGGGTTTCTCTGGTTTTGGACGGTAGAGAGAAAACAAGCTGTATCAAAGCTATACGGCCGCTGCTTTGAAAACCAGTCCTAATATTCTGTCCTAATACATTCACTGAATCTAGTCACCAGGGACTCATCAGAGTTATAAGAGTTCACATGTTTTTTATGACCCATTGTTTGAGCCAAACCGGCGTTAAACGTGATTTGTGGAGCTTCCTCTGTAGTTGTTTGTGGTCTTTAATGTTTTTGAAGTAGTTTGACAGGTACAGTACATGGGTGACTGTATAGTTTTATAGAGTCTACAATGTAGAATGTAGATCATGCCCATTTTAAGTTGCTGTACTCTGTACATCTACCCTGAGCCATCCCACCGTATCAAAATGAGTAGGGGTTAAATTAGTTGTAGGTGTGAGGCCAAGCCAGCTAGCCTGACCAGAAGGCCTTTGTGGCGTGGTACCATGAGGCACATGCATAGTTGAAATTACTGCTTTTTTTAGTATACTTTAGTTGCCATTTGGAAAAATGTACCTCTAGAATACAACCCAGGTATAGGTAATTTCCTCTTTTCTTGTGATAACATTGTCACCCACTTTGACTGTGACGCCATATCGGCCTTGCAGAGGTTTCTTTTGCACCCAAAGAACGGATTCAGTTTTACCCAGGTGTAATGATAGTTTGTTATCAGTAAGCCAGGTGCGGATTTGACCAAGTTCAGAGATAATGGTTTTTTCAACGAATTACAATGAGTTGTAATTCATTATGTCATGTCGTTTACATATAGGAACAGTAAAGTCCCTGTACTATGCTTCCGTGTGGAACGCCACAGCTAACTGGGAAGGGCGGACGCAGAGTTCCGTTCACCCCCAACACCTGTTCTCTCCCCTCCAGATAGGATTGCATCCAGTTGCACTGATGTGCTATCAAAACCTGCTTTAACTCTTTTTTCCCGACGCTTGGTGGCGTCCCAGGTCCGTATATATACGTACCCCGACGTATACTCCGTCTATATAATGGTTGAGGCCTACGGAAGCTTTTAACATTGGTCCGGTTCCTATAGCAACGCCCCACCGTTCCGACTATGGGATTGCAAATAAAATCACAATGCAAACCAGTTGAAAGGAGGATTTTCAAACCTCGATAAGTCGGACTCCAGGATCGCTGTCCTCGGTGGATCTTCTGCCATCCACATTTCGGATTTAATTTGTGCCTTTGTACCGCGACACTGCCGCCATGTAAAAGCTTCTGACGAAAGTGTGTGCTTGTTCCAATGTGTAGCGAGTGTGTGTGTGGGGGCGGGCAGGCAAACATATTTGAAAGTGAACGCGTATGCTGGCACTGGGGTTTATGCTAACAGCTAGCTGATAGAGTTAAGCTTTTCAATCAATATAGAGAAATGTTGAATAGAGGAAAGAAGCGCTGCCGTGGTAATTGTGAACTGAAAACAGGTGCTCGTTGGCGAGGGTTTAAATAAAACATGAAAAGATAAAAAGAGGTCCAAGGCTCTCTGTTCCAGTCAAGTGAAAAAAGCCTTCATTATAACGGCATGGCAAAGTGAATTAAAATAGACCAACGTGTTTCGGCTACAAGCCTTCGTCAGGGTCCCCAATATAGAGAAATGTACTGTGTCAAATGACTTTTGGAGGTCCAGCATGACCATGCCGCATTATTTGTTACTTTTCAACCTGTTCATATATATTTTTTGGAGATAGAACTAAGAATAGAAATAGGGTGGCCGTTGCTGCGGTCTAATTGGCTTGGTTTTTGCACAGAGGGGATAGTTTGGAATGTTGCGGTATACGCGCCCCTGGTTGATGGAGAGGTTCATTATGTGGGCAATGATTGCAGCAAAGGAGAGTCTCTGAGATATTTGGAGGGGATATATTGTCATGGCCAGTGGCCTGTTCTGTAACTTCTGTTGTAGAGCGCTCAATCTTTTAAACACATCATTAGTTAATGGTCACCATGGGGAGTTTAAAATAATCTTTGCGTACACCTGGTTTTCTGTATAATGCTTGGATGTGCTTTACACCATAACGTCCAGAGTGAGAGGGCAGTATTTGAACCAGTGCTGAGGCTATGGTTGTGAAGATGATGTTTAAGACTCGCATGGCTGAAGTAAAGCCAGCTACCACACAAGCTGACTAAAGGTTTAATTATTTGTTTTTTCCTGCAATGTTATTGGCTACTGTCTCCAGAGACTTTGACACCTGGCTTCAACCCCCCAGCGGGGTAGAGCCATTGTTTTTTGAGTGGTGCAACCACTCCTACAACCAGCAATGTCCGTGTTGGTCATGCACCTATGTGTGTTGGTATGTGTTGGTCATGCACCTATGTGTGTTGGTATGTGTTGGTCATGCACCTATGTGTGTTGGTATGTGTTGGTCATGCACCTATGTGTGTTGGTATGTGTTGGTCATGCACCTATGTGTGTTGGTATGTGTTGGTCATGCACCTATGTGTGTTGGTATGTGTTGGTCATGCACCTATGTGACGTTAATGAGCACCAGTATGTACCAGTAGGGGCCAGTAGGGGTGCTGTAGTACTGCACTGTTGCCTGCTAATGAGAGAGAGAGAGAGAGAGAGAGAGAGGGGGGGGGGGGGGGGGGGGGTTTCACCACTCGGTGATTTTTAAATGTAACATTGGTCTGTCTGGAGGTGGGAAGAAGGGGGGGCAGGGGTCATTTTGACCGAAAACCAATAGGCATGCAGGGATGGTATATAATTATGCTGGAAATACATAATATGTTTTTCCAATATTTGATGTTTATCATAATATGATAAACATCATCATCAAATATTACTCAATAAATGTAAAAATATAATAAGAACAGAGGAACCCAAAAATATTACGATACGGATGGCGATACGGATGACCTGACGAATAAGATGTAACTGAAACATCGAAACGTTGTTTTTTTCACTTGCACCCTGATAATAAAATAAGGACTTAAACTGTCTGAGTTTAGGGTTGTGAGATCCTACATCAGTGTATAGCATTCGGCAAGCTCTGACTTTGCGAGCTTAAGAGAAACTTTAGTCTCTTGACTTTCATAGCAAATCAGCAGCATGTCCAAAAAAATACATCTATGGCTCCGAGCGGGCTTTAACCCCGATGGTCCTCATGGGAGGCAAGCTATTTAATGCTGCTAGGAATTTGGTTTTGAAGGTGAGCCGTGTCTATTGAACCTATGTGTACTCTTGGGTTCATTGGACCAGTCCAGCTCCTCCAGTTTGTGATTAACCCGTTTAGTCCTGAATCCTCCAGTTTTCTGAAATAAATATTTTCATTTCACGATTTTTCAAAAATAGCAGACCTACAAGCTCGTAGCGTGCCACTCGGTGGCGCGCTATGAGCTTGTAGATTTGCTATTTTTCAATAGCTAATTTATAACACTAGCCCTTACCCGTTGTGAGATATTTGCGCCCTGGGTGCGTTTTTGCATTTTTAATTCACTAATAAATTCATTATTAATCATTAATGTGTCAAATCGAAAAAAGGGCTTTGTGAAGACCTCCATATTATTATGGTCAATGCCTGTGTGAAAAAGTGGGAGTGATTGGTGCAGGCAGTGTGGAGCTATGACAGTGTTTCTGACACACAGACAGACTGACACACAGACAGACACACACACAGACATTGGCTGAATTATAGTATGATATGATATGATATGATGATGATAATGTTTAAAACACCAAAAGGGGTTCCCGCGCAAAATGGGTTAAAGGCATCACTAGAGTAGTTTTTAGATGTGACTGTTTTGTGCGGTTATGTGTGCCATGTAACTATAGCAATATTTAAGTTGAACATGCCCCCCCCCACCCCCCCCACCCCCCCCCCCAGGTAATAGTGCCACGTGCATTAGAATGTGTGCCACCTTGCAATATAGATTGCAAGCTACTATAAAATAGTTAACCCATTCAGGGAGGGAACCCCTTTTGGTGTTTTAACTAAGCATTATGTTATACTTTTATACTTTAGCTATTGAATAATAGCAGATCTACAAGCTCATAGCGTGGCACCGAGTGCCACGCTATGAGCTTGTAGGTCTGCTATTTTTGAAAGATTGTGAAAATGTGGCGCAAATCTATATATTCTTTCAGCACTTTTTAACTCAAAGCTTTGCTTCTGGGGGGGTCCCTGCAGGAACCACATATTTTCAGATGGGGGTCGGCGGCCAATTACCTTATATTTGACATAAAAATGTTTGAGAACCACTGACATAGATTTTAAAGATGGAGTGCCACAATTTTTGTATTTTTCCAGTTTTCCATGTGTCTATGAGGTGACAGTACTTCATTAGACACCCTGGAGTCGTTTTTATGTGCAATGGTGTATTAACTTTGTATTTAGGGTTTCTTCCTGGAGGCTGAACCCTTGACAGTCAAACGGGCCAATAAACAGTAATATAGTGACACCACACTATCAGCCCCTCCCCTAACCCCTCCCCCTTTATCATACAACTACAGCTGTGGGTGCGGCTTCAGTTCAAGTGGATCACCACCCATCACCACCCACCAGGCAAACCAGGCACACTTAATGAACTGGTGGGC
>NC_139699.1:44084339-44091839 GCF_964188405.1 Protomyctophum parallelum | reverse complement strand
GATAAAACTGGATCTCTTGTCCACTAGTCCCTTCCTAACATTTTAGTCTAGTTTTTTTGTTTGTTGACGAAATTGTCAGTATATTTAGTCTTAGTCATTTAGTTTTAGTCATCATAGATTCGTCTTTATTTCGTTTTTATTTATTTTTAGTCAGTGAAAAAATCGGGGGGCGTCCCTGGAACAACATATTGTCAGATGGGAGGCCGTGGCCAAATACATATAATTCTGGGGGTCCTTGACATGAAATATTGAGCACCACTGACATAGAAACATGGGTATTTCAGAAAACTGTCATTTATTTAAATTTCGATGTCAGGTCTAAATGGGTTAAGAACTGTACACACCGGGAGCGATTGTATTGTGAGGGTTATTCACATTCATTTTAACCGCTGGTTGTTTTTTCAGCGTGAGTATAGCGTGTCGCAGTCCCGCCCCCTCGAGAGACCCGGAAAATAAATCCCTGTTCATTTTCCGCATAGACTTTTCAGAAAGTATTTATTTAAAGACGTTTACGCCGCGGGCAAAGCCAACTCTTGTCGTGACAAATCATGACAATAAACACAACGTTTTGGGCAAAACAAAAAATGGCAGGTTACAACACTTTTTTTGTTGTTGTTTTTCTTCTTTGTAATTATTTGTTTGGTCCAAAATATTGTGTCTGTTGTCATGATTTGTCACGAATCGAGTTGGCTTCGTACGACAATTAAAAGGTCTTTAAATAAATACTTTTTTAAGGGAAAAATGCATTGGGAACTATTCCCTGGGCCTGGCGTTGTCATGAAAGGGGGCGGGACTGCGACGCTCTATAGCGACGCTGCTTTAACCGTGTTTTTATTCCATCCACTCAGGGATCATCACTCACTACGTGGTCCTGCGCGACGGGCGGGAGCGTTACCGCGGCAACGAGTACAGCTTCACGGACGTGGGCGGGATCGGACCCTTGCAGGAGTTCCGGTACCAGCTCAGAGCCTGCAACCGGGCCGGATGCGCCGACAGTGCACAGGTACCAGAGATGCTGTGTGTTTTGCTGTGCGTGCGTGGGTGCGTGCGTGCGTGCGTGCGTGGCGTGCGTGCGTGACCAACAAGGTCTATTAGACTATGTTTGTGTCCGTTCCTTCTGTGTGTATGTCCATCTGTGAGCAGCTCATCTCCGCCAACGAAGAATCTCTGCACCAGATTATTTTTGTTCCAGTTCAGGAGGCATATTTCTCTTTTATATCAGGCCTATACTCCTATAGAGATTTTGTCCAAATCTGTGGAACTTTGCACGAACAGTCCCAATTGGAAGAAATGCGCCACCCTACATTTTCCAAATCGGTTCATGGTGGCGCTATAACAGGCTAGCTAGATTCATCTTTTTGGCCTATAATATAACTCTCAAACTTATGGCTCATGCAATCAAGATCCTTTTATCCCCTGGATGCCCTATAGGATCCTCACTCTCCATATGGGCCCGCCAGACATTTATTTGTGCCAGATTATATTTTATTCTGCCTTTTTTTAGTTTTCTTCAAAACACTGCTACACCGCTCCTACACATTTTGTCGACAACTCACACACAACCTCTCTCTCTCTCTCTCTCTCTCTCTCTCTCTCTCTCTCTCCAAGGCTGTGTATTATTTTGCTGAGCCTACCTGATGTTTGTGATAACGGCCCGTAATAGCTCCCCCCCCCCCCCCCCCCACCCATGCTATCTCTCTACTGTAGCCATGCCGATATCAACACAACAATTAATTTTTTGCAGCTTAGACGTGATTCTTTCTCTTCGGAGCTCAGGGAGGCGGTTTGTACATGCTAATACTACAGAGGGCCGGATGAATGAATGGGGCGTGTTTAAGAGAATTAAGGATGGGTGGTTGGTTGATGGATGGATGGGTGGGTGGATGGGTGGGTGGATGGATGGATGGATGGATGAATGGGTGGGTGGATGGGTGGATGGGTGGATGGGTGGGTGGGTGGATGGATGGATGGGTGGATGGATGGATGGATGAATGGGTGGGTGGATGGGTGGATGGGTGGGTGGGTGGATGGATGGGTGGATGGATGCTTTCTGTCTCTCTGCTTTCTGTATTTTCTAATGACTGAATCTTTAGTTTCTTCTAACTTCACTGTGTTCAGCCATGCATTGCGGTATACACACATACACACGCAAGCACACACGCACAAACACAAGCAGTGCACGCACGCACGCACGCACACACACACACACACACACACATGCACACACACACAGCAGAGTGGTGAGAGTGAGTGAGTTGTATTAGTTTGTACAACAGTGAAAATTGGCCAAACAGTCCCAATTACGTGCTAACCTGAGCTAACCCGATACACCACTGCAATTACCTGGAGCGCACGCACACACACACACACACACACACACACACACACACACACACACACACGCGCGCGCGCTACTGCTCCGACAACAGCTGATGTAATCTGTTTGGTCACTTAGTGTGCGACAAAGTGCGATATGTCCTCCCCCCTCTTCCAATAGCCTATACCTCTGTTCTCCCTCCCCTCCATTTGTCTGCTATCATTCTCTCTCTCCTCTCCTCTCCTCCCTCCCCCTCTCCTCCCCCCCCCCCCCCCCCCCCTCCCCTCTCCTCTTCTCTCTTTCTCCTGCCCTGTTCTCCGTCCTAACAACAACACCGTGTCTTTCCCAACACCTTCCATGAATCCGTGTCCGTTATATCGGTGGTTCTCGTTGAACCCCGGGGGTCCTGTATACTAGGGCAGGGGTTATCGACGTTATAAAAAAGATATCTGGAATAGATCTTGGAATATAGATGTTAGACCTATTTGACAGTGCAGCAACATAACGCCTGACGACCATCAGCTGGCCACAGACACGCAGCCTATCTGCGGTGCTCTATATAGGTGAAAGGGTTTCATGTTTTATCCCAAAAGCCCTTGAATATGATGGAATATGTTTGGGGATTCCTGCGATAATGGTATAAGCGCACATCATAATTCACGTTTTTGGAAGAAAAAATATATATATATATTTTGCGGACCCCCTGGCTTACGTGTCATGGACCCCCAGGGGTCCGTGGTGGAACCCACTTTGGGGCATGTGCAAGTTGTAGGGTTTTTCCCATGGGCGGCCCTCAGCAAAATTATAAACCGTTTAACCCATTTTGGGGCGGGAACCTCTTTTGGTGTTATAGCATTATGTCATGCTTTAGCTATTGAAAAATAGCAGATCTACAAGCTCATAGCGCGCCACCGAGTGGCGCGCTATGAGCTTGTAGGTCTGCTATTTTCGAAAAATCGAAAGAACGACATAGAAACATAGCTTTTTCAGAAAACGTAGAATCTGATCTCAGGTCAGAATGGGTATGCTCCATCAGACGAAGCACATTGCGCCGCACACATCACGTCAACGGCGTGACGCATAGAGAGAGCCATAGCTTCCACTGTCCTTCCAAAAGACAACTAAAAAAAGAACAAACGCAAAATACAAGAGCTAGGACCGGCAGTACGGCTTCCCAGCCCCGCATTCAGACTAGCCAGTCATTTAATTACTGGCTCCCAAATATAATTTTGGATTGTGCAATTTCACAAAATCTATCTTAGTCTGAATGTAATTCTGCCCAATGCCAGAATATACTTGGCATGTGCTCCACAATTTCACGCCCCCAACAACCCGCCCTTGAATATTCTGATTGGGTTTAAGGAATGCAGAACGTATTCTTTCAGCGGATGATAATAACGCGTCCTATAACAGAGACTTCTTCTATAACGTCGCCATTCTATGCTCTTTCTCTTTCCTCCTCTCTCTTCTATGGTGTGAATGTATACGTATACGATAGGCCTGTGTGCTTTTTGTGTCGAGTGTGTGTGTGTGTGTGTGTGTGTGTGTGTGTGTGTGTGTGTGTGTGTGTGTGTGTGTGTGTGTGTGTGTGTGTGTGTGTGTGTGTGTGTGTGTGTGTGTGTGTGTGTGTGTGTGTGTGTGTGTGTGCGTGCGTGCGTGCGTGCGTGCGTGCGTGCGTGCGTGCGTGCGTGCGTGCGTGCGTGCGTGCGTGCGTGCGTGCGTGCGTGCTCGCACGCTCGTGCGTGCTGACATGTGCCGTAGCAGTGTGCTAATAGCTTAGCTGTCTCTGGACAGGTGTGGGAAGTGTTAGTGACAGTCTATTAAGGCAGGATATCCCTGTTGCCGTTAGCAGCAGATTGCTGTGGGATTCTGTGTCCTAATTCAGACGGTGTCCACACAATCTACACAGCACCCTCATAGTACCACAACTCTTACACTGAACCAACAACGCTATACACAACACCATATAGGACTGTACAAGTACAACAGCACTCAACTCAACCGTGTGTTACACCATAGTTTACCTATAAGTAAATTGCACTATACACTGGGGCGGCAGTGGCTGTAGAGTTGCTGGAAGAATGGCCGGATGGAAACCAGTTCGATCTCGGGCTCCCCCAGAGCCAGTGCCGAAGTGTTCTTCAGCAAGACGCTATAATTGCTCCCGATGTGCAGGTTGGTGTCTTGCAAATTGTCCTCCGCCATTGGTGTGTGAACGTGTACTATGTTTACCCAGGGTAACTGGACTAAGCTCAAGAACTTGTTTACAGCCAGGCACTGCTCATAGAACATTTCATGGTAGGGGTTCAATGCCTTGTCCAAGGGCACTTCAGCTGTGGTAATTTTAATGTGCCGGTCCGGGGATACGAACTAGCGACCTTCCGATATCATGACCGTTCGGCCACCGCTGCCTGTGTGTGTATGAATGGGTGAATCTATGTAAAGTGCTTTGGATAAAAGCACTATATAAATGCACCATTTACCATTTACCACACGACACCTAAACGATGACACTTAAGGGGGTTGCGGAAAAACGCTGCAGAATGGATTAAAGAAGGAGAGGGTCACGGTAAACATCCTAAGCCTTCTTCCTCCACACTGGGAGTATAAAACTGCAGTCACGTTGTAAGCTCCTATAGATCTGCTATATTTCATTAGTTTGGGTCCCGTCCAAAGCGTCTAATTGGGTGTATTTGGGTCTATTTGGGCCTCGGGGTCTAAAGATGTTAGGAACCACTGGTTTATACTACACTGTGGATAAAGATCCACTTTGTTTTCTAAGAATGGAAAACAAAGGAAAATGTTTTGTTACTTTTCTTTTGTTGTTAAGTTTCTCATGAAAAGAGGCCAATGGTTTCCTGAATGAATTGGGGGCAACTGGGTCAAGGTCAAAAGTACAAAAATAAATACAAAATGTATCTGACCAGATTGGACAAACAGCTCCCCTGTTTAACCCATTCTGGGCGAATTCCCCCTTTTGGTGTTTTAAGCATTATGTTATACTTTAGCTATTGAAAAATAGCAGATCTACAAGTGCCATATATATATACATACATACCAAGTGTACATATATATCCGGGGGTCCTTGACATGAAACTGTTTGAGAACCACTGACATAGAAACATGGGATTCTCAGAAATCTGTCAGGGTTTAGAAGACATTTGTAGAATTGTCCGTCTGTCTTCATGTGTCCATAATGTCCGTGTGTCTTCATGTGTCCATGATGTCTGTGTGTCTTCATGTGTCCATAATGTCCGTGTGTCTTCATGTGTCCATAATGTCCGTGTGTCTTCATGTGTCCATGATGTCTGTGTGTCTTCATGTGTCCATGATGTCTGTGTGTCTTCATGTGTCCATAATGTCTGTGTGTCTTCATGTGTCCATAATGTCTGTGTGTCTTCATGTGTCCATAATGTCCGTGTGTCTTCATGTGTCCATAATGTCCGTCTGTCTTCATGTGTCCATAATGTCCGTGTGTCTTCATGTGTCCATAATGTCCGTGTGTCTTCATGTGTCCATAATGTCCGTGTGTCTTCATGTGTCCATAATGTCCGTCTGTCTTCATGTGTCCATAATGTCCGTCTGTCTTCATGTGTCCATAATGTCCGTGTGTCTTCATGTGTCCATAATGTCCGTGTGTCTTCATGTGTCCATAATGTCCGTCTGTCTTCATGTGTCCATAATGTCCGTGTGTCTTCATGTGTCCATAATGTCCGTGTGTCTTCATGTGTCCATAATGTCCGTCTGTCTTCATGTGTCCATAATGTCCGTGTGTCTTCATGTGTCCATAATGTCCGTGTGTCTTCATGTGTCCATAATGTCCGTCTGTCTTCATGTGTCCATAATGTCCGTCTGTCTTCATGTGTCCATAATGTCCGTGTGTCTTCATGTGTCCATAATGTCCGTCTGTCTTCATGTGTCCATAATGTCTGTGTGTCTTCATGTGTCCATAATGTCCGTCTGTCTTCATGTGTCCATAATGTCCGTGTGTCTTCATGTGTCCATAATGTCCGTCTGTCTTCATGTGTCCATAATGTCCGTCTGTCTTCATGTGTCCATAATGTCCGTGTGTCTTCATGTGTCCATAATGTCCGTGTGTCTTCATGTGTCCATAATGTCCGTGTGTCTTCATGTGTCCATAATGTCCGTGTGTCTTCATGTGTCCATAATGTCCGTGTGTCTTCATGTGTCCATAATGTCTGTGTGTCTTCATGTGTCCATAATGTCCGTCTGTCTTCATGTGTCCATAATGTCCGTCTGTCTTCATGTGTCCATAATGTCCGTCTGTCTTCATGTGTCCATAATGTCCGTCTGTCTTCATGTGTCCATAATGTCCGTGTGTCTTCATGTGTCCATAATGTCCGTGTGTCTTCATGTGTCCATAATGTCCGTGTGTCTTCATGTGTCCATAATGTCCGTGTGTCTTCATGTGTCCATAATGTCCGTGTGTCTTCATGTGTCCATGATGTCCGTCTGTCTTCATGTGTCCATAATGTCCGTCTGTCTTCATGTGTCCATAATGTCTGTGTGTCTTCATGTGTCCATAATGTCCGTCTGTCTTCATGTGTCCATGATGTCCGTGTGTCTTCATGTGTCCATGATGTCCGTGTGTCTTC
This sequence comes from Protomyctophum parallelum, assembly GCF_964188405.1. Lineage (NCBI taxonomy): Eukaryota > Metazoa > Chordata > Actinopteri > Myctophiformes > Myctophidae > Protomyctophum > Protomyctophum parallelum. The sequence continues at coordinate 44,084,906 of NC_139699.1, read as the reverse complement.
ATGTGTCCATAATGTCCGTGTGTCTTCATGTGTCCATAATGTCCGTGTGTCTTCATGTGTCCATAATGTCCGTCTGTCTTCATGTGTCCATAATGTCCGTGTGTCTTCATGTGTCCATAATGTCCGTCTGTCTTCATGTGTCCATGATGTCCGTGTGTCTTCATGTGTCCATGATGTCTGTGTGTCTTCATGTGTCCATAATGTCCGTGTGTCTTCATGTGTCCATAATGTCCGTGTGTCTTCATGTGTCCATAATGTCCGTGTGTCTTCATGTGTCCATAATGTCCGTGTGTCTTCATGTGTCCATAATGTCCGTCTGTCTTCATGTGTCCATAATGTCTGTGTGTCTTCATGTGTCCATAATGTCCGTCTGTCTTCATGTGTCCATGATGTCCGTGTGTCTTCATGTGTCCATGATGTCCGTGTGTCTTCATGTGTCCATAATGTCCGTGTGTCTTCATGTGTCCATAATGTCCGTGTGTCTTCATGTGTCCATAATGTCCGTCTGTCTTCATGTGTCCATAATGTCCGTGTGTCTTCATGTGTCCATAATGTCCGTCTGTCTTC
>NC_139699.1:44076839-44081839 GCF_964188405.1 Protomyctophum parallelum | reverse complement strand
CTCCGTAGGCTTTTCAAAACGTATTTATTTAAAGACCTTTCAGGCGTCGTACGAAGCCAACTCGAGTCGTGACAAATCATGACAACAAACACAATATTTTGGACCAAACAAATAATTACTAAGAAGAAAAACAACAAAAAAAGTGTTGTAACCTGCCGTTTTCTTCTACTTTCTAATTCTTTGTTTGGTCCAAAACATTGTGTTTATTGTCATGATTCGTCACGATCCGAGTTGGCTTTGTCCGCGGCGTAACCGTCTTAATAAATACTTTTTAAAAAGTCTATATGGAGAAAATGAATGGAGAATCATTTCATGGGCCACTCGTCGTTCTGAAAGGGGGAGGGACTGCGACGCTCTATAGCAGCTTTAATGTCTAATCTATATCATACATTTGTGGTTGTCAGCGCACGCTCCGTGCGCAGTTCGGTTCGGCATGTCATAGACGGTGGCGCATGGAAGCGCCCCCTTCGCCTGTGCTCCGCGATACGTCACCGACCCAAGACAGACACAAGACAGGTGTGTTGAATGTGTGAACGCAGCCCAGTAAAGGGCATATGTCGACCCCACCTGTTCACCCCAGTACGCTAATATGGTTTTTTGCCTCGGGTTTGAGTAAATGGTGCGCTGTGACTGGCCAGTCGCTGTGATTGACAGCCTACACCTAAACCTAAACCTAACCCTAACCTCAGTAAAACTATACCTAAACCTAACCTTAACCTCAGTAAAACTAAACCTAACCCTAACCTCAGTAAAACTATACCTAACCCTAACCCTAACCTTAACCTCAGTAAACTATACCTAAACCTAACCTCAGTAAAACTATACCTAAACCTAACCCTAACCTTAACCTCAGTAAAACTATACCTAACCTTAACCTCAGTAAAACTATACCTAAACCTAACCCTAACCTCAGTAAAACTATACCTAAACCTAACCCTAACCCTAACCTTAACCTCAGTAAAACTATACCTAACCCTAACCTCAGTAAACTATACCTAAACCTAACCTCAGTAAAACTAACGCAGTGGCTGGGTGGGGCGTTTCCAAAAACCAGAATCCGAGGCAGAAACCCTTTTAGCCCCCAGTACCCCCTCCTGGTGCTGCGGCCATCTTGGAAAACTAAACACAATACAAATAATTTAGAGAGGACCTTATTGTTGCGTAATGGAACCGCACGCTTAATGTGTTTTACAATGCCACAAGTGGTATAGCTATAGGTTATACATTTGCATGCTATAATAAAACACAACGTAAATGCCTCAAAAAAAGGCACGGTGGCAACACAAACAGTGCAGTATCACAAGCCTATCAGGGTGTGTGATTATGTTTCTGTTTAGTTTGTTCATTGCATGGCTCTCACAATCAGACACAGAATGATTGCATACACATGCGCGCGCGTGTGCGTGTGTTTGTGTGTGTGTTTGCGTGTGCGTGTGCGTGCACGTGCGTTTCCTTTCCCTGTCCAGTGTTATTCTAATGAATTGCCACCAGATAAATCTAATCCATTATTAGCAGTGATTTCAAACCACCACTTACACCTACGCCTGGAGCATTAGAGAAGGGGAGGGAGGGAGGGAGGGCAGGGGAGAGAAAGAAGGAGGGATGGAGGGCAGGGGAGAGAAGGATGGAGAGAGGGAGAGAGAGAGAGAAGGAGGGAGGGAGGGCAACAGAGAGAAGGATGGAGAGAGAGAGAGAGAGAGAGAGAGAGAGAGAGAGAGAGAGAGAGAAGGAGAGGGGAATGTAAGAAGTAAAAGAAAGGCCAACAGACTGAAACAGACAGAAAGAGAGACGGAGACATAGACACAGAAGGAGAGGGAGGAGAGAGAGAAGAAAGACAGAGTGAGAGAGGAGAAGATGGATGGACGGATCTAAGTGTTTTCACTGAAATATGAGCAGAAATAATTGCCTCACAACTCCCCATCCTTAATGTTTAATATGCCATTATTCATCTTCCCTGGCTGGCACTCCTCTGTTAACCGGTCCTATATAAGAACAGCTCCCACTGCTCCCAGTCGGCCCACTGGTCCACTCGTCCCACTCCAGCTGTAGAGCCATGGGCCCACTGGTCCACTCGTCCCACTCCAGCTGTAGAGCCATGGACCCACTGGTCCACCCGTCCCACTCCAGCTGTAGAGCCATGGGCCCACTGGTCCACTCGTCCCACTCCAGCTGTAGAGCCATGGACCCACTGGTCCACTCGTCCCACTCCAGCTGTAGAGCCATGGACCCACTGGTCCACTCGTCCCACTCCAGCTGTAGAGCCATGGACCCACTGGTCCACTCGTCCCACTCCAGCTGTAGAGCCATGGGCCCACTGGTCCACTCGTCCCACTCCAGCTGTAGAGCCATGGACCCACTGGTCCACCCGTCCCACTCCAGCTGTAGAGCCATGGACCCACTGGTCCACTCGTCCTACTCCAGCTGTAGAGCCATGGACCCACTGGTCCACCCGTCCCACTCCAGCTGTAGAGCCATGGGCCCACTGGTCCACCCGTCCCACTCCAGCTGTAGAGCCATGGACCCACTGGTCCACTCGTCCTACTCCAGCTTAGTAGAGCCATGGACCCACTGGTCCACTCGTCCCACTCCAGCTGTAGAGCCATGGACCCACTGGTCCACCCGTCCCACTCCAGCTGTAGAGCCATGGACCCACTGGTCCACCCGTCCCACTCCAGCTGTAGAGCCATGGACCCACTGGTCCACTCGTCCTACTCCAGCTTAGTAGAGCCATGGACCCACTGGTCCACTCGTCCCACTCCAGCTGTAGAGCCATGGACCCACTGGTCCACTCGTCCCACTCCAGCTGTAGAGCCATGGACCCACTGGTCCACTCGTCCCACTCCAGCTGTAGAGCCATGGACCCACTGGTCCACTCGTCCCACTGGTCCACTTGTCCCAATGTGGATGTTGGCTTCCAATAGCGTTGCTTATGTTCATCAGATTGATCCCCCGTTGCGACCTGCAGGCAGCGTTGTCTAAAACGGTGACCTGCGTTCGTGTGTTTTGTTCCTATAATACTTCCAGACTGGAGATTTGGAAGTGTTTTGATTAGCTAAGCATAATGTTGAAGAACATATCTTGACATGTTGGGGACAGTGATTTGTAATAACGTTGAATGCTGAAATCTAATGTAATCCTGAGCATTTTGTTTTAGTTGACTATATTGAATACCACAATGGTACAAAAATTAAATAATAATCTGATAGATTGGTTACGTAAATGATATTATTATTATTATTATTATTATTATTATTATTATTATTGTTTATGGTTAAGAATATAGTTTATGATTATCTCCAGGAAGCGCCACAAACAACCTCTGGTTATATAGCGATGATTACCGAACAGTGACATGTCATAGCAACAAATAAGCACCGCCAACATATCCCCATGGGGATCAATATTAAGCATTGCCGTAATTAGGCCCACCGTGAGTTATTGCCTGCAATTATATAGATTATGGCATTAATCATGTGTTTAACCCATTCAGGCCTGACCTCGAAAGAAAAAAAAAATCTTCTAATTCCTCCAGTTTTCCGAAATAAATATTTTCACGAAAATTTTCACAAAAAATAGCAGACCTATACAAGCTCGTAGCGCGCCACTCGGTGGCGCGCTACGAGCTTGTAGATCTGCTATTTTTCAATAGCTGAATTATAACATAATGTATATAACCACCAAAAGGGGTTCCCGCTCAAAATGGGTTAATTGGTATTTTGTAGTTTCATTATTAATTCAGAACAGCGGGGAATGGAATATCTTTTATTTATTAATGGATCCTCCCTTAATTCATGTTCTGATTGGCCCCACACACACCAGGAGGGGGCGGGCGGGGGATGGGGGTAGATGGAGGGAAGAGAAAGAGAAGGGAACGTTACGAGATGTACGGTTATCATTACTCTTTACATTAGTACAGTATATACAGTAGATTACACTTAGTATACTGTAGTTAGCATAATGTGCAGTGTGTTGATAATCATTCAATCATAACTTTCACTGGTTTTATTCTAACCAAGCTCAGAGAATACTCAGAGCATCACTGGAGAGGAGAGGGAAATGGAGAGGAGGAAAGTACATTATAGGAGAGGAGAGCAAGTTTTGATTGATTGATTGATTGATTGATTGATTGACCATATTGAGATGAAAGCTCTGTGTACGTGTGTGCGTGCTTGCCTGTGTGCGTTTTTGCCTATCTGTTTGTCCCCCGCATATCTTGAGAACCGCCCAACGGATCGACCTTAAACTGGTTGACATGCGTATGTATCCCAGAGAACGAGAGGGACTGGATATGACTGGAGTGAGAAAGTCGGTCAAATCTAAAAAAAATGGCCAATGGCATATCCCCATACATGGCCCATATATGGAGTACCTTGATGACATCAATATGAGGTCATAGTATTGATCTGGTGGACTGGCCTGGGCTCCATATTTGGGCATGGCTCACACAGAACTCTATGTATGGCATTGGGCATAAAAGGGACACAGACAGACAGGTATAATACAACTGACAACGGGTACAATGAGTATTTCAGAACTGGTCGGGGCGTGCATTAACCCAACTGGCATTGTTCCCAACTTGCATCGTTAACGAATAGTCCAGAATACTGTGTATGAATTCAAATTAAATTCATATTTTTTGCCAGTTTAACCATCGCAACATTTCACGAAATAATGTGATGCAATGCACAAGCTGTGACCTTGCAGATTGAACATTTTTGCCATTTAAAGCCATTTTTCAAAAGCAAAAGGCTGTGGCTATTTGGGGATTCTTGGCAAGGAAAGGTTTGGAAACTGCTTTTAGAAGTCACAGGATCTCTTCTTCTTGAAATGCAGGTGCTTTGGCGATATTTAATATTTTCTCATGTAACATTCATGATCATAAAATGTGTTGAACTGAAATAAAAATGACATCCACACTGAAACACAGACTGAAACACAGACAGACACGCACGCACGCACGCACGCACGCACGCACGCACGCACGCACGCACGCACGCACG
>NC_139699.1:44061839-44066839 GCF_964188405.1 Protomyctophum parallelum | reverse complement strand
AAAAACAAACAATCCCACCCACCCCTCCCCCCCGAGACCAAAGATGCCACAAAATGTCATTACTCCTACTACTGTGCAATGGAAACAAAAAATTAATAAATAATGATAATAATAATAATAATAATAATGATTAAACCATGCCCTTAACCAAATCTGCAATACCAGACCAAATCTCAATGTTTTCCTCTTTTGCACCATGCAATCTTGCTGTAGACTCTAGATAAATGATATCTAGAAAGGTCAAAGCCCATCGGCGAAATGACAATGTATGAGGCGGTTTACAGTGCGAAGCAACCATCTTCTTTGCGGCCGTTACGCCAGCAAAGAAGACACGAATACGGGTGTTATTTAATGGCAACTGGGATACATCATTTAATAAGAATAGAGATGGGGAGGGTGTGATGTTAACTTGTAGAATAGTCGAAAGGTTAGTAGCAACCAAATTCCAAAATGTGAGGACACTCGGACACTCCCACACCATATGAAAGAATGTACCTATGGTGTTTGAAGTGCAGAAAGTGCAGTTGTGATTATTTAAAATCCGCATAGCACACAATCTACGGGGGGTTAAGTATGTCCTATGAACAAAATTTAAATGAATTTGTTGATGATCATAACTAGATTCTAATAAATAATCATACAATACGGAAACAAAACCTCTTGACCTAACATCACAGATAAGTCTATGCAAAGGGTGCATTGCAAGGGGGGTCTGCACGTAATTTTTTTTGAACCAATCCTATTTTTAGAGCACGCGTAGGATGACCTGCGGTATCCGTGCGTCTGGTGTAGCTGGTATCATTGACATTATGTTATCCTATCCAAACGCACTGTACGCGCGCAGTAAACGCATATATGCACGTGCGCAAAATTGCCTGCTTGGCCGTCATCCATTTTATGCATTGGCTATTTAAAAATTGCAGATACTTAAGATTGAATAATTTAGCTTTTTTTTCTCAACACAAACCTTCTCTTCTGTGGGTCCCTGCATGTCTCAAACACATTGTCAGATTGCAGCCAAACTAATTTGGGGGTCCTTGATATCAAAACGTTTGAGAACCTATAATGTCCCCTTTCAATGATACACAGTAGGCTATAACTTCTCTTTGTTTTCTCCTTTCCAGTGTTGTTTTCGTCGACTAAAACTAAGACGAAAAATGTTCGTCGACTACCTTTTTCCACTGACAAAAACGAATGGAAACTAAATGAAAACTAAGCTATGACGACTAAAACTAAGACTAAATATACTGACAATTTCGTCGACAAATAAAAAATAGACTAACATGTTAGGAAGGGACTAGTGGACACTATAAGTAATTTTACTCTTGGTTGCATGCTGAAAATAGTGTAAAAACACACATTACGACGGCATCAAGGCCCATCAAAACACATTTTAGTCGACTAAATCACCTGTAGATTTAGTCGACTAAAATCTTATGACATTTAGTCGACTAAAACTAGACTAACACAAAGACATTTTCCAGGTGACTAAAGTTTCAGTCCAAAGACTATATGACTAAACTAAAATTGAAATTTGCTGCCAAAAACAACACTGCTCCTTTCTATACCTGTTCCTCTCTATATCTCTCCGCAGGTACGTGTACGAGCTGGAGGCCAGCACGGCGGGCGGGAGCAGCGTGAGTGGCGGACACGAGGTCCAGACGCCGGCGTCCTGTCCGACCGCCATCGCTCCTCCGCACAATGTCACGGTGTCCGGAGCGCGATCCCTCTTCATCGCCTGGACGCCTCCCGGTGAGGACTACATTAACCCATTCTGACCTGAGATCAGATTCTAAAAAAATGTCTTCTATACATCCTGACAGTTTTTCATTCTGACCTGAGATCAGATTCTAAAAAAAATTCTTCTATACATCCTGACAGTTTTTCATTCTGACCTGAGATCAGATTCTAAAAAAAATTCTTCTATACATCCTGACAGTTTTCTGAAAAAGCTATGTTTCTATGTCAGTCGTTCTTCTTCGATCAAAAATAGCAGACCTATACAAGCTCGTAGCGCGCCATCTGCTATTTTTCAATAGCTAAAGCATGACATAATGCTAACACCAAAAGGGGTTCCCGCCCAGAATGAGTTAAAGAGGATGAATGGATGATGCTAATATGCATTATGAATTCCTAAGTGATGGATGGATGGATGGATGGATGGATGGGATAGATGCATGATTGCTCGGACACTATAAATCCACATGACCTCACGACGCGTTAGTGTCCCTCGTCCCCTCGACCTTCTCCCAGGCAGAAGTAAGGTTTCCACAAGCTCTTCATTAGCACATTTTGAAACGGCATTATTATTACAGTGTGTGGCTCCAACATGCTTCAACACTCAAAACCCAAACCAGACGGTATATGTGTGCAACCTAGCAGGTTGCTACAGTGGTGTCCCCTTCGTCTGTACCAGGCTAAAACCTAGAGGTACACATCAAAGCTTTTCATGTGAAAGGTACCTCTGAAACAAAGGAGTGGGACACCACTGTATATAACACTAGGTGTGCAGTTAACACTCTGTGAACAAAGCAACAATGATGCTAATCGCTGATTCAGCATTTGGACACCAAATTTTGGTGTCCGGAAATGTGGAAGTGCAGCTGGGCTTTAACATTGGGTGCTCGGTTGCACGGGGTTTCCTCGTCAAGAATCCACGGGTCCGCCTGCAGTCCTTCCTCTTACCACTAGGGCCCAGCGTTTCAACATTGGAGTGCATAGCTGGCCCCTTGTTTACAACCAGTGCTGTAAACAAAATGGCGCTTTTAAAGAGGCGGTACACACACATCAAGTTAACACTTTCTTCGATATTATTTAAAAAATCACACCCGTGTGAACTGAGTGGTGCAACTACACATTTATTGTTATAGTTACTGTACAAAAACAAAAATTGGTTTCCGATTGGCTGAGATTTTTGGGCTGCATAGGTAGGGAATTTATTTTATTTTATTTTTTATATTTATTTTCGTGGGAAGGATGGGTAGCAAGGTTTATTATTATTTTTTTCCTACGGCAATGATGGATAGGCTTATTTTTTAATAACTTCAATATTTGCCTGAAATACCATCTTTTAAATAATGAATGGTTCAAGTACACACTGTATGCCTATAGCTAAACATTTGAAAACTTTGAACCACACACTTGAATACTTTAGAGTTTTAATTGAACTCCAAACCAAAGTGAAGTGCTGCATTAATGTAGCTTCAGTTATCTTATGATGGTCATAACTAAACACCCTTTATGGAGACTACAGTGTAATGTTAGCCTGGCTGTAGCTACATGCAAAGCGTTAGCTTCCCTCTTCCCCTTGGAGACTACAGTGTAATGTTAGCCTGTAGCTACATGCTAACCGTTAGCTTCCCTCTTCCCCAGGGCTGCCATATTTCAGAAAATGTCAAGAGTGAGACTCTAGTGCTTTTTTTAATGTCGATTTGGCCCGTTTTAACGTTGATATTTAACCTTAACACTGATGTCTTCACCTCCATGCCAGCTGCTCTCCCTGCACTGACAGCCTCCTCATGCTTAAAGTAGAAATGAAAAAGATATCTATCTATCTATCTATGCTCCTCAGACCCAGCCAGCCAGCCAGCAAGCCACACACATAGTACTCAGACCCAGCCAGCCAGCCACACACATAGTGCTCAGACCCAGCCAGCCAGCAAGCCACACACATAGTGCTCAGACCCAGCCAGCCAGCAAGCCACACACATAGTGCTCAGACCCAGCCAGCCAGCAAGCCACACACATAGTGCTCAGACCCAGCCAGCCACACACATTGCTCCGTAAGGGAGTGGTTGCACCACTCAAGAAATCTTCAAAAAACTGAAGAGGCTACTGGAGATTGGAGAACCTGATTTGGACATGATCTGATGCAGGACAATGTCACTATGACAGAAAGAGAAGATAGGTCTGGCCACATTCATTCACCCCATAATCTCAGTGGAAATTGGGGAATATGTCAGAAAACTGGAATGTGGGAAAATTCCTTATTTTTACATTTTCTTAGTTCAAACACATCTGTGGGCTCTCTCTCTCTCTATGAACAGAAACAAGTCGCGATGCGGCCCCTCCACCTTCACTTCACTTCACACACACACACACACACACACACACACACACACGACTTTGTCCCTATAATGTGCACGGGCTATGGCACCGTTCCACTTCCTCATATCACGCAAGTATAGAAGAGAGATAGTCACAGGTCACTTACTCACTTGTTGTAACTTGTGGGGGCTATATTGTCTTCCATGAAAAATATTTCGAAGCGATGTTGAACTCTGCATGGCTCACTCACTGTTTACCCTCCTGCATATATCACATCGGCTATTTTACCGTTTGTGAGGACGCATGAGCGTGCGTTATTACGCGGCGGAGCCGCAGAGAAAATTGTTATTTATCATTATAATGCGTGTGAAATGGCATGTGTGGCGTGGTGCGTGGTAAAGGGTTAAATTGCGTGACTGTCACACTCAAAGGGTGAGACATGGCAGCTCTGCTCTTCCCCTTGGAGACTACAGTGTAATGTTAGCCTGTAGCTACATGCTAACCGTTAGCTTCTGTCTTCCCCTTGGAGACTACAGTCAGCATTGATGTGTGTTGCTACGACGCAGCATTGTGTTGCTACGTGCTAGGCACGCATTGTGCAGGCACGCGCATCTACACACACACACATGTGCGATACCGCACGCACGCAGCGCACGCACTATTGATGTGTGTTGCTACGACGCAGCATTGTGTTGCTTGCTACGTGCTAGGCACGCATTGTGCAGGCACGCGCATTGTACACACGCGCAAATTTCACGCATGCGCACACCACTCGTGCTCATGATACATGATACACACGGATATTGCTTGCTGGTTGTAGGAGTGGTTGCACCACTCAAAAAAAAAAAGTTACTGGTTCTGTTCAGAATTTGGGCGTCTCCCGCCTTTCCACAGAATATTAGAAAATGCTCAATAGTGCATGTACTCGATAAGAACCCGGCTCGATATAAGCC
>NC_139699.1:44046839-44056839 GCF_964188405.1 Protomyctophum parallelum | reverse complement strand
ATCAGGTTCTAAAAAAAGCCTTCTACATCCCGACAGTTTTCCATTCTGACCTGAGATCAGATTCTAAAAAATGACTTCTACGTCAGTCGCTCTTCGATTTTTCCAAAAATAGCAGACCTACAAGCTCATAGCGCGCCAACTCGGTGGCGCGCTATGAGCTTGTACTGTAGATCTGCTTTTTTTCAATAGCTAAAGCAGGACACGATGCTAACACCAAAATGTGGGACTGCTCTTGTAGGCCGCTGTACGTCAGGCAGTAGGCCGCTGTACGTCAGGCAGTGATAATGACAGTATAGGCCTAGAGTGTATGTATATATAGGACACAGCAAAACGTCACAGTGCCGTTGGTGTACTTTATGAGGGCGGCGTTTGTCGGGCCTGGTCGGCCCCGGTTTGCGGGCGCGAGCCCCTCTTATGTCCAGCTTTGAGGCTCTGTGTATATATACTGCAAACACAAGCATTGTTTTAACACAGTCATTGAATGCCATTGACATTGAATGGCCAGCTTTCAGTGTCTGTGTAAACACAAAGATTGAACACCACCACCAACAGCAGGTCTCTCTCTCTCTCTCTCTCTCTCTCTCTCTCTCTCTCTCTCTCTCTCCCCTCTCTCTCTCTCTCTCTCTCTCTCTCTCTCTCTCCCTCTCTCCCTCTCTCTCTCTCTCCCTCTCCCTCTCCCTCTCTCTCTCTCTCTCTCTCTCTCTCTCTCTCCCTCTCCCTCTCCCTCTCTCTCCCTCTCCCTCTCCCTCTCCCTCTCCCTCTCCCTCTCCCTCTCCCTCTCCCTCTCCCTCTCCCTCTCCCTCTCCCTCTCCCTCTCCCTCTCCCTCTCCCTCTCTCTCTCTCTCTCTCTCTCTCTCTCTCTCTCTCCCTCTCCCTCTCCTCTCCCTCTCCCTCCTCCCTCTCCCTCCCTCTCCCTCTCCCTCTCCCTCTCCCCTCTCCCCCTCCCCCTCCCCCTCCCCCTCCCCTCCCCCTCCCCCTCCCCTCCCTCTCCCTCTCCCTCTCCTCTCTCTCTCTCTCTCTCTCTCTCTCTCTCTCTCCCTCTCCCTCTCCCTCTCCCTCTCTCTCCCTCTCTCTCTCCCTCTCTCTCTCTCTCTCTCAGAGGGCTGTGGTGTGGGAGAGGGGCTTGTACGCGCAGACACTAGAGGCTGTTCCAGAAGGTCTGTCACCTCCCACCGTAACGGCGTCTGCGGCCCAGGTCCTGGATGTTCACTGGAGCCCCCCACGCAAAGCCAACGGGCTCATCACGTCCTACTTCATACACAGGTAGCGCACGCACGCATGCACGCAGGCACGCACGCACACACGCCACGCACACACGCCACGCACGCACACACACACACACACACACACACACACGCACACACCAGATCACTAACATTGGGTAGCCTATATTTTACGCGATAATAATCAATTCCATCAAAAATACAACCAAGTAGGCCTACAACAATACATTCTTTAATATTTCAATATGACATTTCACAAAAAAACCTACATATATCATAGGGTGTCAAAATCGGTGGAAAAAAGGGGGGTTTATTTGTTTAAAAAATATATGCTGGTCCTCCTTTGGTCCACCCATGTGAGAATGGTTCACTCTTCACTGAAGGCACAGTCTATAATTGCATCAACTGCCCATGGTGGGCAAATCACTGCCTGTAGAAAAAAAGCAGGGATGGGGGGCAGGGAAACAAACCGTATACCTTCCACTACGTCAGGGAGCATCCTGAAGGCACCCCCCCTCAGACATCAGCAACATTATGAAAATCACATAATTACAATATTGTTAAGGGTGAAATTCACCAACGTTAGTGTTCTAGGGTTGCAAGAACTCACCACGGGCTATGGTACGTCATGACTTTTTCACAGCCAAGGGGTTGTCGGCCCTTGGCTGTGAAAAAATCATGACATTTCTTCACAATATGATATACGGTAGCCTGTGAGTTATTGCTTTTAGTAAACAGTTGCCATGTTAAAATTAGAAACTCCCCAATTAAAACAGTTTTTTTAATAACAATTGCATTATCGTTCATCTAAATGTAAAAACGTTTGTCAGTCTCATCTTTCTGCTGTTTCCTTTGCTGTTTCTAACGCTGACAGAGAAATCTCACATAATTTCATTGACCTGCACCCTTTGATGCCTTTTGAAGATTTAAAACGACACCTTTCTCCATCAAAGTGTTTGATGCTCTTTGAAGATCTAAAAGATCAAAGTATGTGACGGTTCACTTTGTTTGCTTAACCCATTCTGGGCGGGAACCACTTTTGGTGTTTTAAAGCATTATGTTATACTTTAGCTATTGAAAAATAGCAGATCTACAAGCTTATAGCGCGGCACCGAGTGCCGCGCTATAAGCTTGTAGGTCTGCTATTTTTTTTAAATGTGGCGCAGATATTTTAATATATATTCTTTCAGAGCAAACGTTTTTAACTCAAATCTTTGCTTCCGGGGGGGTCCCTGGAACTACATATTTTCAGATGGGGGTCAGTGGCCAATTACATATAATTTTGGTGGTCCTTTGACATGAAATATTGAGCTCTTCTGACATATATAAACATAGGCATTTCAGAAAACTGTCAGGATTTAGAAGACTTTTTGGTAACACTTTAAATCAAGGTCATCTTTATAATGCATTATAATGTGCTTATAAGGTATTATAAACACTCGTTATAAATATTTGTAATCATGTATAACAACGTATAACCACGTTTATAACATATTATAAGTGCTGGTCATAATGCATTATTATACTCAGTGGAACAGCACATTATAACCATTATAACTTAGGTGGTTATAAAAGGCACACAGAGAAGTGCTGTAATGTCTGTCATTATAACCAATATAGTCTAATATATATATATATATATATATATATAGACTCTTCACATACTATAGCATGTCTAAAAATAAATATCAGAGCTGAAATCGTAAATGTAAATATGAAATAAATGCTTAAACATGTAGCTAGGTGCAATGTTGGAGTCCACAGAAGTGAACCTTTCAAGCCTGTTTTCTCAACTCGCTGTTTCCCTGCAAGACATTACTCAATTTGAAGATATGATTCCCTGCTTTCATGTGACATGAAAAAATAAATTCAAACAATCCAATGTTTGGCCACATATCTAGATTTCACCCCAACCTGCAGGTTGTGGGGCGGGTCCACATATAGATTATAATAATAATAATAATAATAATAATAATAATAATAATATAGATTATAGCAGGGTTGAAAAAAACAAAAACAAAAACTTTTCTTTTTAAAATAATTTGGCGACCCCCCGAGGGGTCGCGACCCACGGGTTGAGAACCCCTGGCTTATAGTACTCCGCCATGTTATGGATGAGCTTTTCATAGCATTCCATTTTGTTACAGTCAAACATGACGGAAACAGGAAGGCCGTGATAAAGCAGTACTAAAGCCTGCCTTTTGCTTGATTTGTTAGGCTGGTTGAATGAACCACAGTGTGACATTTGATGAGTGGTGCAACTTGTGCCATGTGCATAGAACACCTGAACTTGTTTTATGTCACGATTCGAGACCAGGTATAGGACCCAAAAAAAATACTTTCAAAGTGTTTATTTACACCAACAAAACAAGGGACACGAGAAGCACTGTGAAAATAACAAACACTAGGAAACAAGGAACACTAGGCGATAACTACAATAGAGGAGCGACAAGAAAACTGTGACTATAACTAATAATCCGACAAGGAACTGCACAAACAGGGGAGTATATATATATATATAGTGCAAAACATAGGCTATAATCACAGTACTGGTGAGACAAGGTAGGTACAGAATACAGGGGCAGACAGGAAAGCACAAAACCATACTTCCAAAGAAAGGTGCACAGTGCTAACTGGAAATAAGAAACATGGAACACAAAACTACAAAATCACAGGAAATAAGTAAAGTAAAACGCTAAATAACTAAAAACACAGAAACACATTAAAGTACAAAACAGTATACAGTATGAGTATGTGCCTAAAAGCAGCCAGAAGAACACAGAAGTGAGGTGCACAGTCACGGCAGGTACACTGTAGCAACTTTCGAAGGGCGGGTCCTTGGGGTCCAAGACAAATTTCTCCCTCGGGAACCTTGAAACCTTGAAACTGTATCACATTTTGCAGGGCCGCTGTGTGATTTTTTTCCCCTAGCAATGGAGTGATATTCTGTATGTGCTGCTGTATGTACAGTTTGAAGCATAAAAGTATTCAAAATCAATTATACTATTTGGAGGATACATTGTATAAAAAAATGTAAAGACATTACACTGCATGAAAATGATTGATTGCGGGAGGTGTTCCACAGGCAGACCCCATTAAGGAAGGCTGTGTCCATTTCCTCCCCGTAATCATTGATATACTACTTTCCCTGATTTGCCTGTATACCCCCTGTGGTGTGAGTCAGCAAGGAATTCACACCGTCCTTAAGCCCTATAACCACACCAAAGGGTCAAGAAGGTTTTAGCGTTGTCCCTGCGGTGTGATATGTCTTGTTGCACGTTGACCCTAGTGATTCAACGCGTGGAATTCAATGGCAAAAAACACACCAAAGGGTCAAGACGGTTTTAGAGTCAACTCCTTGCAACCGTTTGGACCCAAGGAGTTGCACGGTGACCCTTTGGTGTGGTTGGGGCTACTGAGCCTTAAGTATGCCTGGTTTGCCTGGTGGGTGGTGATGGGTGGTGATCCACCTGAACTGAAGCCGCACCCACAGCTGTAGTTGTATGATAAAGGGGGAGCGGTTAGGGGAGGGGCTGATAATGTGATGTCACTATATTACTGTTTACTTCATTGGCCCGTTTGACTGTCAAGGGTTCAGCCTCCAGGAAGAAACCCTAAATACAAAGTTAATACACCATTGCACATACAAACGACTCCGGGGTGTCTAATGAAGTACTGTCACCTCATAGACACATGAAAAACTGGAAAAAATGTGGCACTCCATCTTTAAACCATTCATATTACATTAACTGAGCTACATGTTTTATAAATAGGTCTGCACGCCAAACAGTATGAACAAATCACACTTGTGTGAAGTGAGGGGTGCAGCAAGGGCATTATATCGGCCAGATTACGTCTTTCCTTTCATTTACTGAAGTCCATAGACTAGGCTGGTGACAGGTTCTTTATTTACTGAGGTCCATAGACTATAGGCTGGTGACAGGTTCTTTATTTACTGAGGTCCATAGACTATAGGCTGGTGACAGGTTCTTTATTTACTGAGGTCCATAGACTATAGGCTGGTGACAGGTTCTTTATTTACTGAGGTCCATAGACTATAGGCTGTTGACAGGTTCTTTATTTACTGAGGTCCATAGACTATAGGCTGGTGACAGGTTCTTTATTTACTGAGGTCCATAGACTATAGGCTGGTGACAGGTTCTTTATTTAATGAGGTCCATAGACTATAGGCTGGTGACAGGTTCTTTATTTACTGAGGTCCATAGACTATAGGCTGGTGACAGGTTCTTTATTTACTGAGGTCCATAGACTATAGGCTGGTGACAGGTTCTTTATTTACTGAGGTCCATAGACTATAGGCTGGTGACAGGTTCTTTATTTACTGAGGTCCATAGACTATAGGCTGGTGACAGGTTCTTTATTTACTGAGGTCCATAGACTATAGGCTGGTGACAGGTTCTTTATTTACTGAGGTCCATAGACTATAGGCTGGTGACAGGTTCTTTATTTACTGAGGTCCATAGACTATAGGCTGGTGACAGGTTCTTTATTTACTGAGGTCCATAGACTATAGGCTGGTGACAGGTTCTTTATTTACTGAGGTCCATAGACTATAGGCTGGTGACAGGTTCTTTATTTACTGAGGTCCATAGACTATAGGCTGGTGACAGGTTCTTTATTTAATGAAGTCCATAGACTATAGGCTGGTGACAGGTTCTTTTTAATTAGGCTCTAAACAAACGGCCACATGACATCATGCATTGGAGGAGCTCAAAAGAGTTATGGAAATTGTGAACACGAGCAATACCTTATTCGTTATCATAGAAAACTCAAAATATTTTGTTTGTGACAGTTTGCGTATGTGTGTGGGTGCATGCGCAAGTGCGTGTGTGTGCGCGTATAAGTGTGTACAATGCATGCTGGATGCTGAAGGTCGTGGCCAGCTTGTTGACCAATCAGTGTGTGATCTGTATGCAGGGTCAGAGCAGTCTAAACCCTCTAAGTCCTCAGGAAACAGAGATTTGCATAGTGTTGCACACACACACACACACACACACACAGTCACACACACACCTGCCTTGTGTCATGAGACCCATGCAGGCTGACCCATATAAACAATGGGACTTTACCAACACATTCACGGTCTTGCATCAGGCGCTTGTTTCTGATTGCTTGCACCAGGTTGACTTTCCAACGTGAGGTTTGTTTAAATTTATTTTATTTATATAATTAGGAAAAGAATGATGAATGCATAATGAGAACATGACTCACTGTGTTCCAGACAGTGTTGTTTTCGACGACTAAAACTAAGAGGAAAAATGTTCGTCGACTATACCTTTTTCCACTGACGGAAGCTAAATGAAAACTAAGCTAAATATATTGACAATTTCGTCAACAAATGAAAACTAGACTAAAATGCATGGTTAGGAAGGGACTAGTGGACAAGAGATCCAGTATAAGTCATTTTACACTTGGTTGCATGCTGAAAATATTTAAATATAAATATAAGTGTAAAATCATCATTACGATGGCATCAACAAAATACATTTTAGTCGACTAAATCAACAGTACTGCAGATTCAGTTGACTGAAATCTTATGACATTTAGTTGACTAAAACTAGACTAACACTAAAACATTCCAGGTTTTAAAATGTGACTAAAACTAGTTTCATTCCAAAGACTATATGACGAAACTAAAATATACATTTGACAACACTGCTGTGTTCACTTCCTGCCAGGCGCCCCGCATCAACCCAAGAGGAGCTGCTGGTCTTCATCTGGTCCGATGGCCCGTTGGACTTCATAGACTCAAGCCACACCCTGCAGCCCTACAGCCAATACGAGTACAGGGTTGTTGCCCTCAACTCCAAAGGCTCCGTTTACAGCCAATGGGCTTCGGCCATTACCTTAGAGGCGGAACCAGAAGACATGGCTCCACCCATTGTCGCACCTACCAGTAAGTTTATACATCGCGGACTGAATTGACCAAACGATGGTGTAACTTAAAAGCAAAATGGCCGCCGCTTGATTACTGTTGCAATACAAGGGTCATGTCCATTTTTAGGTGCCATTGCTTTTCTGCCGTGCATTTCTATAATGGTAAAGAGTTGCATAACGACTAAATTGGGGAGAGTGTACAAATGTACACTCTCAGTAAATTGTTAGTATAGTCAATGGACCATTGGTTGGTTGAGAAACAGTGGGATGTACTGATGTACACAGGGGAGGCGTAGTCTTACAAAAACACTAATCTATCACCCATTCTGAACGGGAACCCCATTTTGGTGTTAGCATCATGACGTGCTTTAGCTATTGAAAAATAGCAGATCTACAAGCTCATGAGCTTGTAGATCTGCTATTTTTGAAAAATCGAAGAGCGACTGACATAGAAGACATTTTTTTAATCTGATCTCAGGTCAGAATGGAAAACTGTCAGGATGTAGAAGACATTTTTAGAATCTGATCTCGGGTCAGAATGGGTTAACCCATGTCCAAGCCAGAACCAACCAACCCCAGAGCAAGCCCCCCCAGTGCAGCTCTCCAACGTTGAACATGCACTGGGCCCTATAGTGGTAAGAGGTGGTAACTGCAAGTGGACCCGTGAAGTTATGACGAGGAAACCCCGGCAGTCTGGGCGTTATTTAACATTGAGCGCTCGTTTGCACTTCCGCATTTTGGACACCAAATCCAAAAAGTGCGGAAGTATAGACGGTTCTGGGAAAACCCCTGCATGTTGTATACATGAATGACAAAGTTTGTGTGTGTGTTGTGTGTGTGTGTGTGTCGTGTGTGTGTGTGTGTGTCGTATGTGTGTGTGACGTATGTGTGTGCACCAGGTGCCTATTCAGTACATCTGAGGTGGACTGCACCGTCCCAGCCTAACGGAGTGATCTCCCAGTACAGACTGGTTTATAAGAAACATCGACAAGACCCGACGCTGAACTCCTCTGCTGTCACTGCTCTCACTGTAGAGGTGCTGTACGCAAACACACACACGCACGCACACACACACGCACGCACACACACACGTACACACACACGCACACACACGCACGCACGCACGCGCGAGCACACACTTTTCATTGTCATTGCATGTGAAGAATGCTGGACTCTGCCTGTGGAGTCGGAGCCATCTGTTTACCAGTGAGGGGCCCAAAAACAGACTCACGCAGACACACACACACACACACACACACACACACCGCCCATGGCCCACTATACTCCAGGGCCCTTCCCACAATTCCCTGCCTCCATGCCTGACGTTCCAACGCAGGGAATAACTCTAACCAAGCCCCCCACATGCAGGGACACGCACGCACGCACGCACGCACGCACACAACGCACAGACACACACACACACACACACACACCTACTGTTCGCGGCTGTCATCCAGTGTAAATGTGAGCTGGCAGCTCAGTAAGTAGACTGGGTGCACCGTGCACCCCATACCCAACAAGCGTGTCTATGTATGGGCATGCGGGCACCTATGGAGTTACATTTGTCTCTTTATTAACCAAACAAAAGAAAAATTAACCAAACAAAAGAAAAACATTTGAGAGAGAAAAAATCTAAACAGAACAAAAAACTATTTTTTATTCAAACAAATTAAAAACGCAATCAAAAAATATATTTGCAAGCAAAAAAAAATAAGATTTTGAAAGAAAGAAAAAATAATTGAGAACAAAACTTTTAAAAATTTAAAAAAAATTAAATTAAAGAAAATTAAAAATTAAAAATTAAACTACATAAAACAAAATACTTACTAAATGTTTGGGTAATAATAATATGTGTTGTGCTAAATAAAATGTTTTTAATGGTTTTTTTCCTTCGTTTGCGAATGAAAGTTTTTTTTTTCTCATTGCAAAACGCCTTCTCTCTCAAAACCTATGTCTTTGGTCTCGATTTTTTTTTTCTCTCTCTTGGATTATTTGTGTGAGGGGGTGAAAGTTCAGAAGGCGGGTCCTACGCTGAAAAGATGTAAGACACCTCTCCATTGGCCACTGTCTTAAACCCTTGCTTAGGGTGCAAATCTCAACTGTTTTGGACGGGGGTGGGCTCGTTGGAATCGTGTCGCCCCCCTGGGGGCGTCTTTGGGGGGCTCAAGGTTCAGGGACCCCCAGGGACCCCCTGGGACCCCCCAGGGACCCCCAAATGGTAACTCTGTCATTTCTCAACCGTTTTTGACGGGGGTGGGCTTGTTGTGATTGTGTCGCCCCCCTGGGGCGTCTTTGTGGGTCTCAAGGTTCAGGGACCCCCAGGGACCCCCCAGGGACCCCCCAAATGGTAACTGTCATTTCTCAACTGTTTTGGACGGGGGTGGGCTCGTTGGAATCGTGTCGCCCCCCTGGGGGCGTCTTTAGGGGGCTCAAGGTTCAGGGACCCCGAGGGACCCCCCGGGACCCCCCCAGGGACCCCCAAATGGTAACTCTGTCATTTCTCAACTGTTTTGGACGGGGGTGGGCTCGTTGGAATCGTGTCGCCCCCCTGGGGGCGTCTTTGGGGGGCTCAAGGTTCAGGGGACCCCCAGGGACCCCCTGGGACCCCCAGGGACCCCCCAGGGACCCCCAAATGGTAACTCTGTCATTTCTCAACCGTTTTTTGACGGGGGTGGGCTCGTTGGAATCGTGTCGCCCCCCTGGGGGCGTCTTTGGGGGGCTCAAGGTTCAGGGACCCCCAGGGACCCCCTGGGACCCCCCAGGGACCCCCAAATGGTAACTCTGTCATTTCTCAACCGTTTTTGACGGGGGTGGGCTTGTTGTGATTGTGTCGCCCCCCTGGGGGCGTCTTTGTGGGTCTCAAGGTTCAGGGACCCCCA
>NC_139699.1:44039339-44041839 GCF_964188405.1 Protomyctophum parallelum | reverse complement strand
TGCGCCCTACCGGTGAAGCTATAGTATGTAGTTCTTCATGCGTTACGCCCTACCGGTGAAGCTATATAGTTCTTCATGCGTTGCGCCCTACGGTGAAGCTATAGTATGTAGTTCTTCATGCGTTGCGCCCTACCGGTGAAGCTATAGTATGTAGTTCTTCATGCGTTACGCCCTACCGGTGAAGCTATGTAGTTCTTCATGCGTTGCGCCCTACCGGTGAAGCTATGTAGTTCTTCATGCGTTACGCCCTACCGGTGAAGCTATGTAGTTCTTCATGCGTTGTGCCCTACCGGTGAAGCTATAGTATGTAGTTCTTCATGCGTTACGCCCTACCGGTGAAGCTATGTAGTTATTCATGCGTTGTGCCCTACCGGTGAAGCTATAGTATGTAGTTCTTCATGCGTTGCGCCCTACCGGTGAGCTATAGTATGTAGTTCTTCATGCGTTATGCCCTACCGGTGAAGCTATAGTATGTAGTTCTTCATGCGTTGCGCCCTACCGGTGAAGCTATAGTATGTAGTTCTTCATGCGTTGCGCCCTACCGGTGAAGCTATAGTATGTAGTTCTTCATGCTTTGCGCCCTACCGGTCAAGCTATATTAGCTACATTTCATCTGTAGTCCCTGGGCAGGCTCTTAAAAAGTAAATGATAAAATAAAGACAGAGTGTAGGGCGCCTGCACACACACCATGCGTTGTTGCCATGTGTGCAAATGTGCAGGCACTCATCACCACGTCCATACAAAACACAATACAACAGATAAAAGGAAAGACAAAGTGTGGGGCGCCTGCACACACACCATGTGTTGATGCCATGTGTGCATATGTGCAGGCACCCAACACTATGTCCATACAAAAACACAGTACAACAGATAAAAAAAAAGACAAAGTGTGGGGCGCCCGCACTCAACACCATGCGTTGATGCCATGTGTGCATATGTGCAGGCACCCATCACCACGTCCATACAAAAACACAATACAGATCAACATGGTACAGGGGACAGAACAACTGCAAAGTGAAATGAGAAATGACACCGAATACTAATTTGTTACTAATAGTTACTCATGATTACAGATTTGAATTGTTTTTAGCCACCTTTTCAGGTTGAATTTGAAGGTCAGATAGTTGGAAGTCTCTCTTACTTCTGTGGTATTATGGTAGTAATCTCTCAAGAACAGATTCTGAATAAACAGCAGAGGGTGCTGTTTTTCCTTTTAGGGACTGCTATGGGGAACTGGGAATTGGCATAACGACTAAATTGTGTGACGGTCTCATCCACTAAACTTGGGGGAGGGGGGGGGGACATTTTCGATGACGTCCCAACCGGAAATGACATGTTTTAAATGACATGAATGTTTTCTTAATCTCCGTCCTGAGTGCTGGGCGTCACTATTTGATATAGGACGGAGAACTCCGTTTATGCCGCTCGGGGTGTTAACTGAACTCCGGGCTTATGTAGTTACATGTGATCCAATAGAGACCTGCATCGTCATGCAGTAATCCGGGCAGAGACAAACAGTACTTGCCATATTTGTACAGTACTCTTCCATACTGTACCTGTTCCAGGAGAGAAGCATTTGGCAGCTGCCGCAACACCCCTGTAGCTGTCAGTGTCAGTATTTGGCAGCTGTAGTTTTTCGAGGGTATAAAGTGTCAATATTTGGCAGCTTGCTGCAACGGAAGCCGGGTGGAGCCAATATCCATCTGTCTGAGGTCCATTGATTCTACGGGAGACAACTGTTGAGCTGGACTGTTGATTTCCTACCAGTGTTGATTTCGTCGACTAAAACTAAGGCGAAATTTTTTCGTCGACTACGTTTTATTTTCACTGAAAAAAAAAACTAACAATTTCGTCTACAAATAAAAAACTAGACTAAAATGTTAGGAAGGGACTATAGTGGACAAGAGATCAACTATAAGTCATTTTACAATTAGTTGCATGCTGAAAATAGCTCTACGAGCTTTTCAGCAAGTGTAAAAACAGTCATTATGGCATGACGGCATCAAGGCCCGCAAAACACATTTTTGTCGACTAAATCAACTGTAGATTTAGTCGACTAAAACCTTATGATATTTAGTCGACTATAAAACTAGACACTAAAACATTCCAGGTGGCTAAAAATGTGACTGAAACTAAATGAAAACCATTGAAGAGACTAATGACTAAAAGTAAAATCTGAATTTGAAAAAAAAAACATATATGCCACCCCATCTCTCTCCTCCGTTGTCGTTTCATCACTTCTCCTCTCCTCTCCTCTCCTCTCCTCTCCTCTCCTCTCCTCTCCTCTCCTCTCCTCTCCTCTCCTCTCCTCTCCTCTCCTCTCCTCTCCTCTCCTCTCCTCTCCTCTCCTCTCCTCTCCTCTCCTCTCCTCCACCTCCTCTCTCATCCTCCTCTCTCTCCTCTCCTCTCCTCTCCTCTCCTCTCCTCTCCTCTCCTCTCCTCTCCTCTCCTCTCCTCTCCTCTCCTCTCCTCTCCTCTCCTCTCCTCTCCTCTCCTCTCC
>NC_139699.1:44031839-44034339 GCF_964188405.1 Protomyctophum parallelum | reverse complement strand
AGGATGGCTTCTACAATGTCTACATACTGTACATGTTCAGATTTCAAATATAAAGTGCTCGCCCCAGAGCCACGGATGTTATACAATCCTCCTCGGGTGGGTGGTAGAAGCACCCGTATCTTCTGCATCTCTCTGGGTCGTCCTCAGACGAGCCCTCCATCGTCGTTTCCAGTCATCCCGATTCTCCATACATCCGGCCAGTTCGTTGGTACTTTGAACTCCAGCATCGCTCTTGAGTACATCCACGTATGTTAGCGTGGGGCGTCCTCGTGATCGATGCCCGTGTGTTGGTTCCCAGAGCACCAGTTTGCTGGCTGGCAGTTCTTGATGCCTTTGGCAGTGTCCTGCTAGTCTCATTCTCCTGGCTGCTATTTTCTGGCTCACCCTTGGTAATCCCTCATACAGAGTCTTGTTAGTGACATGTACAGTCATGCTGATGTTAAGTACTGCATGCAGCATTCTGGTGCAGCACCCGTCAAGGGACTTCTGCAGGGTTGGCTTCAGGGTCCAGCATTCACTGCCGTATAGGAGAACACACTCCACTGTTGCGTAGAAGAAGCTGAGTTTGATTTGTCGGGGGAGATTGGAGTTCCAAACACTGGCCATGCCATTCAGGGCCCTCCATGCAAGTGCCTTCCTCACTTTCAGATCTTGCTCGGTTGAGTTGACCCATGAGCCCAGGTACTTGAAGTCCTTGACTTCCTTCAGCACCGTGCCTCCTGTTGTTGTGAGAGGTGGATGTCCCGGTGAGATGTTGTAGGTGATAACCTCAGTTTTCTTGGCATTTAGCCTAAGGCCAACTTTGGCACACTCCAGCTCCACTCTGTTCAATAAAAAGCATTTTAATCATTATCACTATACCATTAGCCATGGTTCATGACGCTCGTACTTCTGACAGTCATGTTTCAGGGCTATAGGCTACCATGAGCTCACAGTGCGTTGTGACGTGTTGTGAGTTTGTAGCTTTTTGGTTTATGCTGGGGACCTGGGGTTCTTTATACTTTATTGCATGCGTCAAGTTGCACGAGCATAAGCACCACCGAGATTGGAGATTTGCCTCGCCATCTCCCTCTCCCTCCATGTTACAAAAAAGAAAAAGTAGTTTAGAGTGTCGGTAGCCTACTTGGAATTCACTGAAACGTTTTCTATGAACATCATTGATGAATTAATGGCTTTTTAAAATGTATATTATGATGAGTTTCAGTGATCATGTCTATAGAAAAGTGTCTCTTATATACCATGCGAATATATCAGGCCATTGTGTTGTGTTGGATCATGTCCATGCAGTCAAGGAAAACATTCCAATCGGACTCTGGGCTTGTTTCATATTCTAAAGTTGCATTCCTTGCCGAGTGGCGACAAGGATCTGTTCCTGTGATCTGGCAATCTGTGACGCCTACCTTTAAATTAGTAGTATTTAAAGCACCTGCGTTTGAAAACCCAACACGCTCTCCGGTTGGGAGAACTCTGAACTTTACCCCGGGTTAGGGTTAGGGTTAGGGTTAGGTAACCCTAACCCTAACCCTAACCCTAACCTCAGGAAAACTATACCTAAACCTAACCCTAACCTTAACCTCAGGAAAACTAAACCTAAACCTAACCCTAACCTTAACCTCAGTAAAACTATACCTAAACCTAACCCTAACCTCAGTAAAACTAAACCTAACCCTAACCTTAACCTCAGGAAAACTATACCTAAACCTAATCCTAACCCTAACCTCAGTAAAACTATACCTAAACCTAACCCTAACCTCAGTAAAACTATACCTAAACCTAACCTTAACCTCAGTAAAACTATACCTAAACCTAACCCTAACCTTAACCTCAGTAAAACTATACCTAAACCTAACCCTAACCTTAACCTCAGTAAAACTATACCTAAACCTAACCCTAACCTCAGTAAAACTATACCTAAACCTAACCCTAACCCTAACCTCAGTAAAACTACCTAAACCTAACCCTAACCTTAACCTCAGTAAAACTATACCTAAACCTAACCCTAACCTCAGTAAAACTATACCTAAACCTAACCCTAACCCTAACCTTAACCTCAGTAAAACTATACCTAAACCTAACCCTAACCTTAACCTCAGTAAAACTATACCTAAACCTAACCCTAACCTCAGTAAAACTATACCTAAACCTAACCCTAACCTTAACCTCAGTAAAACTATACCTAAACCTAACCTCAGTAAACTATACCTAAACCTAACCTCAGTAAAACTAACGCAGTGTCTGGGGGGCATTTCCAAGAACCAGAATCGGAGGCAGAAACCATATTAGCCCTGGAGTGAGGCTGGACTACAGATATGGAGAGCTATATATCACTTCCGGGTCGGCCCTTTGCTTTTTTTCGTGCATTTCACTGGCCCTGGCCTCACGATCCCGCCTGGTGGTAACGGGAGGTAATGTGGTTAGATCTGTAGATGTGACTTTCATCCTGGTCTAAGCTATATACGACCACAAAAGAGGACACTCCACCAGACATTTTGGGAAACGT
>NC_139699.1:44022141-44026639 GCF_964188405.1 Protomyctophum parallelum | reverse complement strand
GAATAGAAGTAGAAATTACATTTGTGTTTGGCTTTTCGGCTTTGTGATAAAGAAAGTGCACAGACAGGGAGGGCAGATATGACATAATAACTGAAATATACCAAGACGTTTCAGGCATCGTTTTAAATGTTATACTTTAACAAATAGCGTGATGTACAGTTCAGTACAAGCTTATACAACAACGCACGTTGTAAACTTGTAGATCTGCTATTTCTGATATGATGTAATAATTGTGACAACCCTATACGTGTATAGAGTTGTTGTCATTAGGATTGAAAACAAAGGCGCACGGCCGGAAGAGGAGCATTGCGGCCCACCCATCTGACCACTGTGTGCTGCCGTGTTAAGTAGGGATGTCCCGACCACCTTTTTTTGCTCCCGATCATTTTGATCATTTGATCATTTGATACCGATTTTTCCCGATCCAATATTTATATTTTTATAGAAACACTTATGCCACATCACAATTTAGTACTTCCAAAATCACAGACAATAATCCAGTCTAATATCATGATATGGATATAATATTGATGCTAGGGATGTCCCAAACTCGTCCGATTCCAATCGTTTGAAAATGACGTGATCGGTGTTAAGTGTCAGGGCTTTGAACACTGCCCTGATGCAGAAAGGGTTGAGAACCATGCACTGGAGTAGAACTCTCTCTCTCTCTCTCTCTCTCTCTCCCCCCCCCCCCCCCCCCATGCAAACACATCAATAGACTTGTGGTTAGAATAGAATGAGACCGTGTCATGACTGATGAAACATTCATCCTCCCTGAGGAATTATACCTTTTACATGTATGCACTTTATTATTACTCTGTGTGTGTGCGTGTGCGTGTGCGTGTGCGTGTGTGTGTGTGTGGTGTGTGTGTGCGCGTGTGTGCGTCTGCAGGCAGGATACCAGGCCACTCTGACATCATCAGCATAATTCTTGTGACAAATACACATGGTTATTCTTAATTAGTATCACACACTGTCCCGCACATGTGCACAGTCACACACACACACACACACACACACACAAACCATCAGGGACCAAGACCTGGGGATCCATGCACATACGCTAATCCTATACACACTTGTATGCACCTGCATGCACACACGCATGCATGCACGCACGCACGCACGCGCACACACAGACACACACACCTCAAGACTCACACACCAAAGAGAAACAAAGACAGGATGGGGGAATGAGAAAATAAAGATTGAATAGATTGCGATGTTAAGTTGTGTGGAGTCTTGTGAGATCTGAGGACTCTTTAATGTATAATTAGCAAGGCTTCTGCCTGTCCTCCACTTCTCCTCGCACTTTCTCTCTGATTGCTTTTCTCTCTCTCTCTCTCTCTCTCTCTCTCTCTCTCTCTCTCTCTCCCCACTCCCTTTCTCTCTCTCTCTCTCTACCTCTCTCTCTCCCCCACTCCCTTTCTGTCTCTCTCCACCTCTCTCTCTCTGTCTCTCTCTCTCTCTCTCTCTCTCTCTCTCGCTCTACCTCTCTCTCTCTACCTCTCTCTCCCCCACTCCCTCTCTCTCTCTCTGTCTCTCTCTCTCTCTCCCTCTCTCTCTCTCTCTCCCTCACTCTCTCCCCACTCCCATTCTTTCTCTCTCTACCTCTCTCTCTCCCCCACTCCCTTTCTCTCTCTCTCTCTCTCCACCTCTCTCTCCACCACTCCCTTTCTCTCTCTCTTCACCTCTCTCTCCCCCACTCCCTCTCTCCCTCTCTCTCTCTCTCTCTTCTCTATCTCTCTCATCTCTCTCTCTCTCTCTCTCTCTCGTCTCTCCTCTCTCTCTCTCTCTCTCTCTCTCTCTCTCTCTCTCCATCTCTTTGGCTTTTGGTGTTATTAACTGTTGACTTTGATCATTCTGGTGAATACATGGTCCTGGGGCTATGCTGGACACACACACACACACACGCACACACGCACACACACGCGTGTGCACAGATTCAAAATGCAGTATGCAGTTGCATGATCTGATGTGCTTTGATATCCTGTGTTGTAGCTCTTCATAATGTCTGCATAGAAGGACTGTGATATTAATTGTATAAAATAGGTGTTATTCAGTTATACAGAATAGGCCATCACAGCTCTGCTTAAAGGAAGCCTACACTTTTAAAGTCCCGCAGTGGTCATTTGTTTGACCTAGATTGTGTTTGACGGTTCCATGGCTCCATGTGTACACTACATTTAGGACTGAGACCACATTCTACAAATGTCTTCTAAATCCTGACAGTTTTCTGAAAAATGTTATCTATGTCAGTGGTTTCATGCCAAGGACCCCAGAAATGATATGTAATTGTACGACCCCCCCCCCCCCCCCCCCCCCCCCCATCTGAAAATATGTTGTTCCAGGGGCCTTTTTTTCGTCTAAAAATGTATAAAATACCACACATTATTGCATTGTATATACATTGTATATACTATGCACTATATACTTCTTGAAATTAAAATCGATTTTTCGATGCAGTTACTATGACACGCCTGTACAGTAGTGAGCTTATACAGTAGATGTGCTATTTTGAAGAATGCTTTTGTTCAATTTTGATATTAGCCTATATAACAACCTGGGAGGACCTCAGGCTACATAGAAGTGTATATTTGTACGTCTCTAAAGGTTTTGATGAATTGAACAAGGTGGACCCTCTTGTAAACAAGTAGAAATGCTTTTATGGTGTCGTCCACTCACAGTAACAGTTTTGTATTGAGTTGTCCTTGAAATGTACTGTAATTCTGCAAACTGTTAATAAATATTTCAATCAATCAATCAATCAGGTTGAAAGCAGTTACATTATAACAAGATGTAATGCACGCACTACAGTGGGGGGACACACGACAGGCCAACAGCACACACACCAAGGCCCGCCCCCGCTCGATCATGATTGGCGTAAGGCCCCTCTATATCCTGATTGGATGAAGGCTGGGCCACCTAGCCAAAAAACTAAACCTACGGTTTTTATTGACCCTAGGGGTTAACTGGGGATACGGAGGAACTCCTTATATGGTCAGCACACTCTATAGTAGCTATAGTAGGGAGGATTATCACAACAAAACAAAAAAATAAGTATTTTTATTGGCCTAAAATATTGTCTATATATTCATATATATATTCAAACAACTAAACTACCTCCACCCCCACCTTTGTCATGTTCAGAAAGATTTCTGGTACCACCAGAAAGGTCCTTGGTACCACTAGTGGTACTAGTACCACAGGTTGAGAATCACTGCCCAATACCATTAACATCCTATGGCATGCAGGCAAAAATGTAAAAAAAAAAAAGTAAACTTTCCTTTTGCTTTAAGTAGCATGTAACATAGGGGGGGGGGTTTCATGATTCTGAATCCATTCCAAGCATTAGTTTTGCACAGAATAAACTCCTTGTGCTAAAAACAGCCATAGCCACTTGCCCAAAATGTGCTGTCACATTGTCAAGACATGACCGTTTTTAGCCCAAGGAGTGTATTTTTTGTGCAAAACTAATGCTTGGAATGGATTCAGAATCATGACATGTTACATGCTACTTAAAGCATAAGGAAAGTTTGACATTTTTGACAATTTTTCCTGCCATAGGATGTTAACGAAATAAAAAAAAACAATTGCCCAATGCTAACAGCCGGTCAGCATGAATGTGTATATAGACAATATTTTAGGCCAATAAAAAAGATTATATACCAAATTTCCCACTTTAAACAAAAGAAGCCTGTCGGCTGCCGGACTAAAGTGATATTTTAATTGAGTGAAATCATACCTTTAAATAAAAGCCATCTGAATCAAGTTTGCACCTTTCTACTCTTCAAGTTTACCTAAAGGGTAAGACCACTTTTCTAGAGGTTTGCGTTGTTTTCTTACCTTGTTATGAGCAAACTAGTCCATTCCATTAATGATTTTGCTCCGGTGTGCAGTTTAATATTACATTAAGAAATAAAAGTAGGGTCTCATTGACTTTGTAACGGGGAAACACACTCTTTTGGCACATATACCAATGCAACAAAAGTTACTATTTTGGTTGGAGATATACTGAAGCGGTACTGCAGCGTTCCCAACTCTCGCCATTATATTACATATAATTGTTGGGGTCCTTGACATGAAATATTGAGCGCCACTGATACAGAAACAAGGTTTTTCAGAAAACTGTCAGGATTTTGAAGACATTTTTTAAAGTGCCATTTTTACTTTCAGATCCCCCCCCCCCCCACCACCAGAAAAAGGGTGTGGAAAAATGGTTGTAAAACCAGACTCATGTCATGGAGACACATAGACGGACCTCATCTGCAAGATGTTCTTGTATCCTCGTCATAAAACTTTACTTAAAAATCTATTGCTAAATGGATTCCCTTATCATCATTTAACGAGACTCTGGTGATTGTGTGAGTGTGTGTGTGTGTGACTGTGTGTGTGTGTGCGTGCGTGCGTGCGTGCGTGTCAGAGATAGGTAGTGAGGGGACTATTAATGCAATGTTCGTCTGTTAGTGGTGGTGTTTGATTGTGCGTGCGCGTGTGT
>NC_139699.1:44002141-44019641 GCF_964188405.1 Protomyctophum parallelum | reverse complement strand
CTCACCAAAAAAAACAGCCTTCATCTGCCTTTGCAATGCATAATGTGACCAGAGCCTGCCATCGCGCAAATTCCAGCTTTTCACCAGAGGAGAAAAACGTATTTTCTTCCCCCAAAATGAGTTAATAGCTCAGGCAGACTCTTCACATATTAGAGCATGTCTGAGCTGAAATAGACATGTAAATATGAAATAAATGCTTAAAAATGTGGCAGGTGTATTGTTAGAGAGTCCACAGAAGTGAACCTTTCAAGACTGTTTTCTCAACTCGCTGTTTCTCTGCAAGACATTACTCTACAAGCCATATCTCCAAAACTGGTGGGTCAAACTGAACAACCAATATGTCAATTTGAAGCTATGATTCCCTGCTTTTATACGATACAAAGAAACGAAAATTAAAAAAATCCAATGACAGTCCCTCAGTCAAATTTGGTCACATATTATTTAATATTGCCCTTCTCAATTTTGGGAGGACTTGATCACGGCCGAAGTGGCGACGAGCCAACCAGATTCGTCTGGAACCAGTGTTGTTTTCGTCGACTAAAACTAAAAGGAAAATGTCCATCGACTACCTTTTTCCACTGACGGAAACTAAATGGAAACTAAATGAAAAGTAAGCTATGACTAAAACTAAATATATATACAATTTCGTCAACAAATAAAAACTAGAATAAAATGTTAGGAAGGGACTAGTGGACAAGAGATCCAGTATAAGTAATTTTACACTTGGTTGCAGGCTGAAAATAGCCGATCTACAAGTTCACAACGCGTCGCGCTGCGACGCGTTGTGAGCTTGTAGATCGGCTATTTTCAGCAAATGTTAAAACAGTCATGTATCAAGGCCCGCCAAAATACATTTCAGTCAGCTAAATCACCTGCAGATTTTGTCGACTAAATTCTTATGATATAAAAACAACACACCCCCCCCCCCCCCCCTTATGCAGGCAGTGTCTCCAGTGCGTGGGTGGTCACTAGGACCATGGAGTCGCCCCCAGCAGGCCTGGCTAACTTCACTGTGGAGCAGAGGGAACAGGGCAGAGCTCTGCTGCTGACCTGGGAGCAGCCGCACACTCCTAATGGACTGGTCACTGTACGTAGACGCACGCACGCACGCACGCACGCACGCACGCAGGCACGCACGCACAGGAGCCACACACTCCTAATCGAGCTAAAACATTTGGGAACCCCTGGATTTGCTATACATGCACGCCTTCATTTTGAACTGACAAATTCCAATAATTATACCCAAAATCTCTGCCACTCGCTCCCTCCACACTTGGTCACTCCAGCATGCATTGTGGTGTTACGGTGAAATTGCTGACCTGCGGAAATATGTGACAATCGTGTATAGAGTAGACAATCACATACTGTAATGTCGGTGTCCGAATGTATAAATCGTTTCATTAGTCGTGTTCAACCTATAGTGGTATTTAGGCCACGCGTATTTAAAGACCTCCATGTAAGTTAACGTGAGGTCCACAAGATGGTCACATGTTTCAGCAGGTCACCAATTTCCTCATAACACCGGCATGCTGGAGTGAGCGAGTGTGAAAAGCATGGAATACGCATGTGTATATATTACAGGAAACTCCTGTTAAACTTTCCAACAAACTCCGGTAAAACTCCCGAATTGTACCATCAAACCTGTATATTATTGTACATTACTGTGTATATGCCCGCTAAACTTGAGGTTTACAGGCAAATCTAGTGACCATAATTGCCCGTTAACTCCTCTTTTCACGGAGTGAGCTTCTCTCTCCCTTTTCCTTCTGTTGAACCGTTCATTCCCTGTTAGGGACTGTCTCTCCACAGACCATGCCAGACCTGGCCACTCCCACTTTCCCTTCCACTCACACAGTCAGTTCACTCACCAACCCCCTCGTCATCCCACCTGTGAACACTTCGACAATCAGCCTGCCCCCTATATAACTGGACTCATTGCACTCACACGTTGTCAGTTCATACGTTGTTGTTATGTTGTCTACCCTGGAGCTCTTGCCTGTGTCTCTGTTCCTCTGGACCCTGCCTTGAATACCTCTGGTAATTTGACCGTACCTATTTTTGTGTGTGCATTTTTGGGATTGCTTATCCTCTGCCATTTTTGTTAGCTTGCCCTTGTTCTGCATTTAATTAATAAATAAGTGTTTGAACACTATTCCGCTGGTTGTGAGTCGTGACTTTGCATTTTGGGTTCAGCACATTTTGACAGCTTAACGTTCCCTGTCCGACGTGCAGGTGTACAACGTGTACAGCGAGGGAAACCCGGAGTTCAGCGGTCTGTCTCGCCACTTCCTGTTCCGCCGCTTGGAGCCGTGGACCGTCTACTCCCTCCTCCTGGAGGCGTGCACCGCGGCCGGCTGCACACGCACCCCTCCCCAGCTCGCCGCCACGGCCGCCGCGCCCCCCACCGCGCAGCCCCCTCCCATGCCCCTCTCCATTGGCCCGGACCGGGTGTCACTGGCCTGGGGCCCGCCCTCCCAGCCCAACGGGCCAATAGGAGAGTATTCGTTGCTGGGGCGGAGTCTGGAGGAAGTGCAGGGGAGGGGGCGGAGTAATGAAAACGACCTGGACAAAGGGAAGGTTGGTCAAACTAAACTATAAGTATAGTGTAACTGTATTATTTTTGTAGACTTAGATAGCATTTGATACAGACGCATGTTATGTAGACAGCACTAGAATTGCACTGTATGTAGTCATAGCACTTCATAGGACGAAGGGAACCCCACTGTATGTATATAGCAAAGTATAGTATAGTGAATAGTTTGTATAGTTTCATATATATAGATATTCCACTGTTACGTTCTTAGCTTAGGCATGTTTCATGATAACTGCTTTGTATGTAAGTGATGTATTGCCATGCTTTTTGTTCTTGCTTAATGTAAATCGCTCTGGATTAAGAGCGTCTGCTAAATGCCTAAATTGTAAAAGTCAATTATAACTCAGATTATAGCTATAACTTACAATTATAGCTCAGAATGGCCTTAAGACCCAGATATATTTCTACTTGCAAAAAAGAGATTTCAACCTTACCACTACTTTCACTTTGTACTAGTACTTTGCAGAGAAAGGTTTGTAAAAAAAAAAAAAAAGTTTTATGCAAAATGTATGCACATGTATAATAATTATTAAAATAATATAGAAATAAATAGAGCACTGACGAAGGTCTGAGGACCGAAACGTTTGCTTTTTAATTGCACCATGAGCACAGAGCACCACAAGAGCATGATAAAATAAAATAATAAATATATTTCTAAGTCTCAGTCTAAGGAGTTTTACTTCTTTTTCTATACGGTGAGCGAGTCTTTTCCTGTCAAAGTTTCCCTAAAATAATATTAATAAATTAATAATTTACATTTGGGGGATATCTTTCACAATAATAAATAAAACATGTTCTAGACACTAATGATCACAAAAATATATATATTACAGGCATTTTACTTTTTTTTACTTTTTTTTTCTTTACTTAAGAATAGTTCAAAGTCCATTTTGAATTTGTGTGAATTTCTGCCTCTGTGGGGGGTATTTAAATGCAAATATCATGACCAATGGCATTGCAAAGACTAAACAAAAACAAGAAACAGATTTGTTTTATTTTATTAAGTAATTCATTAAAATATAAATGTTGCTAAAAGGCATGGATGGGGCTTACAGGGATAGCTGAGACGGGGAGGACCTGGTTCATTCATACTAAAGACTATCAGAACGGTGCTCAATGCCTCCCTGCTTGGCACTCAGCATCAAAGGTTGGCTATATGTCACGTCCCAGTGACATTATACTATAGCGTCCTGTCCGGGGGGTGTAAGTTGTACATCATGTACATGTACATGTTTTGTTTTTTTAACCAATTTTCCTGAAAGGTCACCTTGATTGATAAAATTGATAATCTGACTTTTCTTTATCCTATTGATTAGAAGCAGTGGTTCCCCAATGGAGGCACAAAGAGTCTCCTTTGTGTCTCCATAGGGAACCCAGTCATCAATGTATTGGCTTATAGCAGGGATGTCAAACTCAAATACACAGTGGGCCAAAATAAAGAAATTGGTACAAGTCGAGGGCCGGACTGTGTTACAACACACAGGCCATTTTTGGGGAGAAGGGTAGCTGAAAGTTGACCACAAGTGATATACTTTCACTGCTGATCAATAGTGAAGAGAAGACGCATGCTTGCGCTTGCGGGCCCTCGATACGTGACAATGCACTCGCAGTGCATTGTGGGACTTGTAGTATTGTGGTGGTCCGTGCAATATACCAGAGGGCCAGTTCTAATACTAATTAAATATCATCCCGTGGGCCAAAGATAATTCATTCACTTGATTTGATTTGGCCCCCGGGCAACAAATATGAAACAAATCCATGAATTCCATGAGTGCGGTTTGGTTTGTGTCCACCATGCAGGTTCTGTTCAGAGAGAGCTCTCCCCAGGAGGACGCCGACCGGTTCTCCTACACGGTGACGGGCCTGAGGCCGTGGACACAGTACCAGTTCAGCGTCCGCGTCCACAACCCCGCCGGCCACGCCCTCAGTCCCTGGGTCACCGTGACCACCAAACAGGGCCCCCCCCGCGGCCTCTCCGCCCCTACACTCGCCCACCTCCAGGTAGAGTGTTGATTTTGTCGACCGAAACCGTGACGAAAAGAATGTCCATCGACTATACCGTTTTACACTGAGGAAAACGAAATAAAAAACGTGATGACTAAAACTATTACTAAATATATTGACGATTTTCGTCAACAAGTAAAAACTAGTGACAAAATGTTAGCGAGGGACTAGTGGAGAAGAGATCCAGTAGACCTAAAAGAACGAATAATTTCATGCTTGGTTGCATGCTGAAAATAGCAGATCTACAAGATGTATAAGCTTGTAAAATCAAGCTTGTTAAAGCAAGTGTAAAATGATAAATGACGATGCCACCAAGTCGTCAAAATACATTTCAGTATTTTAGGACTAGGAGAGAGACCCGCACACTGACACTTGCTGGTTCAATTAAGGTTGATGCCATGAGGAAGGTCAAAAGACCGAAACGTTGCATTATGGTGGACATAAAATAAAAATAAAAAGTGTCTGCAGTCTGCTGCTTAGGTAAAGTTAGCTTAAGTTGTGGCAAATCTGCAACAAAAAAGATGCTTTCTTCACAGATGTGTTCATAAAGGTGTCTACTATCACAGAAAAATGTGTTCCAACCCAACTCCCTTGGGAAACTTTGTGACAGCTGCTGAAAGTTGGGGTACCATTATCAACCAGGCAAAAACTTCCAAATTTCATTATACTTTAAGTAGCATGTGACATGTCAAACTAGGGGGTTTTCATGATGCTGAATCCATTGCAAGCATTAGTTTTTCACAAAAACACTCCTTTACCTAAAAATGCCCTAGCCGTCATCACAAATGTGATGAGGTCAGCACATTTGGGCACATTAAGGCAAGTGGCTATGGCCAAATTTAGCCCATGGAGTATTTTCGTGCAAAACTCATGCTTGGAATGGATTCGGCATCATGAAAACCCCCTAGTTTGACATGTCACATGCTACTTAAAGTATAATGAAATTTGGAATGTTTTGCCTTATATTGGTTGATAATGGTACCCCAACTTTCAGCAGCTGTCACAAAGTTTCCCAAGGGAGTTGGGTTGGAACACATTTGTCTGTGATAGTAGACACCTTTATGAACACATCTGTGAAGAAAGCTAGTGGTAAGCATTTATTTTGCAGATTTGCCACAACTTAAGCTACGGTAACTTTACCTAACTATAGTAAAAAAAAACTAGACTGAAATGTGACTAAAAACTAAATGAAAACTGTTCAAAAGACCGTGACTATAATAAACTAACTCAAATTGTGCTGTGAAAAACACCACCACCACCACCTCCTCCACGCATGCAGGGGCGTCCCGGGGAGCTGCAGGTCTCGTGGACCGCACCGCTGGAGAGCAACGGGGTTCTGCTGTCCTACCGGATCCACCGGGACAACGTCAGCTTCTCCTTCAGCTTCGACCCGGCGGTCCTCCACTACACGGACCAGGACCTGCTGCCGTTCACAGAGTACAGGTGTTTATTCTGTGGGTTAGGGTGGATCACACTGAATGTATAATGAATGCCTCGGGGGGGGGGGGGGGATGATAAATTGCCTCGTAAAGAAAATTTGAATTATGGTTCATTTAGACCTGAGGACGATTCTTTAATGTCTTCGAAATCACGGCGGTTTTCTGATAAACCTCTGTTTCTGTATCAGTGGTTCTCCAACCATTTCATGCGAGAACTGAAAGCCACTTTCACCCGTGCACACATAGACATCAAAGGGGGCTTCGGCCCCTGCCCTTTAACCCGTCTGTAAAACAACTGCCCTCTCCAGACCATGAATGCAGCATTTACTGGTGAAAGAAATGCAAATGCCCTCCTCTCCTTGCCATGCCCATAAACCCGATAATTGCTTTTTTCCTGAACTCTCCTGATCTTGAACTCAGCATTTTGCGTTGAAAGAATTTGTTTAGAAATCCATGTCATCGCCGCATCTCCAGTAGCGAATGAGTGCGGGGGTCGCGCCCGGAAAATCGCCGATCTACAAGCTCTCAATGTGTCGCAGCGCGACGCGTTGAGAGCTTGTAGATCGGCTATTTTCTTCCAAAAGTGCCCTCTTACAGAATTTCAGCCCCTGCGTGTCTAACACTCCATGCACGTCCCTGCCTCCTTCACAACCTGTACACCAGCAACACCATGAATGGTTCCTGAGGGCCCTATTACCACGTTTTATGGCTTAACTTACGGTAAGAAAGTAAACAGCCCTGAATTAGTCATGGTGCCCTGGTGTGACTATACCATCCTCAACATAATGAAACAGCATTGGCCACGCCTCCATGTCTTAAAGGGCCACTTCACCCCTTTTGCAACCAGAGCTTATTGTCTCCACCAGGCCGAAGGCATGGGGGGAGAGTATGTTTTGCACTCTGCCAAATCTCTGGCACCGTTGGCCCGATCCATGCCAAACTTTGCACACACACTCCCTGGATGCCAACGACGAACCTCTGCCCCAAATATTCCTCAACGGCCTGTTATAGCGCCACCATGAGGCCGATTTAGGCAAAACACATGTCTGTAGATTACTCGTACACATTTTATCCATACATCACACAATTCGGTATACACTATCTCCATAGTCATGTGATCAACACGGAACGGCACCATTTCCCATCTTCCGTTTCGAACAAAATGCTACAAATCACAAACGCAGTGTGCAATTTTTGTGAAATTATGCACGCACATTTCCACTAGGCCGAGGATGACATACCACTCATTTTTTTCCAAATCAGCCTCATGGTGGCGCTATAACAGGGCAATTCCTGTTTTACCTATAACTCCATCGATCTGTATATAACTTATGTATGCGCACTCCCTAGAGGCCATGGAAAAGCATTTTCCCTGCATCCCTCCACATCTGCCGATTATAGCGCCACCATGAGGCCGATTTCTAGAAAACACATTGTTTATGTTAGTCGCACAGATTTAATCCTAATCTCACGCAAATCGGTACACATGATCTCTGTAGTCATGTGATCAAGACGAGTCTGTTGGATTTCTCAGATTCTACACTGACAACCAAAGTTTTCAGGAGTAGCCCGTTTTGTACAAAATGCTGCACATGTCCTGCTCATCCAGAATTCTATCATCAGAGATGCTATGAGTGATCTGGATCTGCATTTCCTCAACAAAATGAAGAAAATCCTCCTAAACATGTTGCCAAACATCACACACACTTCTATCCTCCTGGTGGAGACCTGTGCCCGGAAGAGCATTTTCTAGTTTTAATGATGTTTAGGACACAAAAAACACTATCTTTTGGTTTTTATGTGTGTAATATGGACTACAAAGTCACACCTCCATGCAGCCTGCCCCGCTCTCCACAAGGAGGGGAAGTGCACTGAAGCATAATGGGCATTGTAGGAATTCAGCAATCCAGTCAAACCCTATTCAAACACACAGACTACATTCTTTTTCTGGCCATATAGGGTGCAAATTTCAATTAGTGCTACTGTTATCTACTACAAATACTATTAACATTGACTGTCTGCAGTTTCTTCCAGCGTTGAAATGTCCCTTTAAATGAAGACATGAGTCCTGGTATACTGTTTAAGTGCCAAAACCGTAATCCCGTTTTCTAGACGTCTTTGCAATGGGTGCCAATCCTGACAAGACGTAAAAAAAATTACTATATATTTTTTTTACACTTCTTTTTAAAACGCCCTCTCTTTTTTATAATGGGAGAATTGGCACTCAGAGCCTAAACTGGTGACCACCAGGTGGCACTGAAGGAGTTAACCCATTTTGACCTGAGAAAAATGTCTTCTACATCCTGACCGTAGCTTGTAGATCTGCTATTTTTCAATAGCTAAAGCATAACATGATGCTAACACCAAAATGGGTTCCCGTCCAAAATGGGTTAAAGATGCGCAAAATAGCCCCCCCTATGTGTCTCGTTCTCTAATGAACGACGTTCAACGCTGTGTGTTCCGTGTTGCAGGTATGCCGTCGTGGCCTGTACGTCCGAAGGGTGCGTCACCAGCCCGCACGCAAACATCACCACCCTGGAGGCCCCCCCCGTCACCGTGGACCCTCCCTCTCTGAGCGTGGCCTCCGCCCACAGCATCCAGGCCTCCTGGAGCGTACCGCTGACGGAGAACGGGGAGGTGACCGAGTACGTGCTCCGGGTCGACGAGGAGGAGGTGTACCGCGGGAGGGACCTGTCCGTCACGCTCTCCGAGCTCCTCCCTCACACGCGGTATGAACTCGTCCTATTGGCTTGTAACAGCGGGGGGTGTACCCCCAGCGCCGCAGCCTCCACGGTGACTGACGAGGCCCCGCCCACTGGTCTGATGGCTCCGACTCTCAAGGTATATGATTGGTTTAAAGCTTTTTACCTTTGTCTGTCTATAGTTACACTATCAGTGTTTCTCACAGGAGAGACGGGGGGAGGGGGACTCATTTCAGGACCTCAAATATGATTAGACTATACGTCACACACACATATATTAACTGTATATATGATGATTTCGGGTGGTACAGTACAGTACAGTACAGTACAGTACAGTACAGTACAGTACAGTACAGTACAGTACAGTACAGTGCAGTGCAGTGCAGTGCAGTACAGTACAGTACAGTACAGCCCAGCCCAGCCTGGGCACGTTCCTGGGGGTCTGGACTCTGGGACCCCCGGGGACCCCCCGGGGACCCCCACACAGATTTGCGGGTCACTTCACATGGGTGTGATTTTCAATAAACAATACATCGTTGTCCCCAGATACAATTGGAGATACTTTCAATGTTAGACGTTTATTGCTGAACGCATAGGCAATTTTACAATTGACATATATTCTTTGTCAATTGTATGCTCCAATAGGTCTACTTGTCTTGCATATTTAGTTGTTTATATTCTATAACTTAGCCGTTGAGTTCTCACAGATGTGCACCCAGATATCATAGGCTATAATTATACCACCTGTAATCCTTGTTGTCGTCCCCTAAAAAAAAAAAAAGTTAAAAATAAACCCCCTGCAGGGAGAGCCCAAAATCTCCTATATCTGAACGATATCATGTGAGACATACGTGAGAGACACTTGTTTCCTGATGGAGTCTGTAGTGTTGACACAGGGCAGTAGTCTTTAGTTTGTTTCCTGATGGAGTCTGTAGTGTTGACACAGGGCAGTAGTCTTTATTTCTCTCCCACAAGGAGCGGCGGTGGTTCGGGGGTAGAGTGGCCGGATGGCAACCGCAAGGTTGCCAGTTTGAACCCGGACTCCCCCAGAGTTAGTGTCGAAGTGGCCTTGAGCAAGATTCTGGAACTCTGAACTCCTGATGTGCTAGTTGGTGCCTTGCATGTTTTCCGCCGCCATCGGTGTGTGGATGTGTGTGTGAATGGGTGAATGTGATGCACATTCTATGTAAAGCACCTTGGATATAGCCTGGTTAATAAACCAGACTAATATCGCACGGACCGCAGGATATTAGTCTGGGGAGGCTCAGCTTGGATTTCATTTCCAGGGGGGCGGGTTGAAACATTTTCTCTTTGACGCAATTGGTCAGAGCTACTGTCAGTCAAAGGTCTGAAGCATTGAAAGTCACTGTACCAAAGCCCGCCCATATTGCATACCGTGTCCCGATTGGCCGCCCCATTTCTCTGGTGTAGGAAATGGGCGTACAATTGAGCCTCTCCAGACCGTAATCCGCCGGCAGGCAATTTATTTTTGCCAACGGCTGATTCGGTCTGGTTTATTAACCAGGCTACCTTGGATAAACGTGCTATATAAATGCACCATTTTACAAGGGGAGCTCTTATATATTATAATTAATTATCACCGGAGTATCCTCGCTG
Organism: Protomyctophum parallelum; assembly: GCF_964188405.1. NCBI lineage: Eukaryota > Metazoa > Chordata > Actinopteri > Myctophiformes > Myctophidae > Protomyctophum > Protomyctophum parallelum. The sequence goes on along the minus strand of NC_139699.1, from coordinate 44,009,286 downwards.
CTTTTCACCATCAGACATCGTATTTAACAGTGAGCCTGACAGTTATTTTAAGTAAGTGGTGGTCCTTATACTGTATCTTTAAAAAAATATTAATTTTTCCACTGGCCTCATACACATCAATAACCACACATGCGCTCGTGCGCACACACGCACACGCACACACACACACACACACACACGCACGCACGAGCGCACACACACACACACACACACACACACACACACTCTCTCTCTCTCTGTTGTCGCTATGCAGGGTTGGGTAATTACAGTTGTGAATTGGTATTCACTGCAGTCATGCCGTTCTGTTAGCATAAAGCAGAATGGGGTTCAGTCGTTCTCCCGGTGGACAGACATCCTGCTGTCCTCTCTGGACAAAGACAACGAATGACTTGTTCCAGTCTTTGAGTTGATTAAAAAGCAGTTTTGGAACTTGAGTACTGTACCTACAGTAAGTACATTTTGGGGCCAAGTATTTTTTTTTTTTGTTTTTTTTTTTAAGATATTTTTTTGCGGCTTACGCCTTTATTGATTTTTTAAGGGATAGAAAGTAGGCTGACAGGAAACGGGAGAGAGATGGGGGGATGACATGCGGTAAAGGCCGTGTCGGGTCCGGGAGTCGAACCCGCGGCACACCGCGACTGGATCACCAGTCCGGTGCCCAGACCGTTACGCTACGGCCTGGGCCCAAGTATTTGTTTTTAGTGTTAGTTTTTCTTTTTCTTTTTTTGAGGGGCGCTAGCCCCTCCTATATACAGGGTTAATGTTTGTCTTTAGTTCAATGTTTGTTTTGTAAACGCCATTGACAATGAAGGGAAAATGTACGTCATAATGTGCCTCATTACGTCATACTGTATTGTCTCTTTATTGTTAATGGCGTTTAATGTTTGTGTTTGTTTTACATCACCATTACATCACCTAATCAACATGAGTTAGACTTTGATATAGTAGCGCCCCTCACTTCACACGGGTGTGATTTATTTCCCTACGTTTTGTCATACTTTTTGCCTCCACTATACATTTCTCGGAAAAGACTCTTAGGACAAGAACGTACAATAATATTATGAATTGACCTAAACGGCAGATCTACAAAGTTTTCAGCGTGTCGCCTTCTGAAAATGCACTTGGTAATTTGTGCTTTTTAATAATACTCGAGCCAGAGTAGACTGGCCACAGGACGTACCAGGCATAGGCCCGGTGGGCCGACCCTCTGGTGGGCCGGTCTGGGCCAAATGTAAAATTAGTTGTCTTTTGGTTGTGTGTCATTTATGTTGTACTGTAAATGTGGTGGTGTGTGTGGGCCTCGACCCGAAAAGTCAGTAGAGTATCTGCGCGCTGGTTGTGGTGGGCCATGCAGTCTGGGTCAAATTCCCGGGCCGAATTTTGATTTGAACCTTGAGCCTTTCATCTCCATAGGTCACAGGTCCAGAGTCTGTGGAGGTCAGCTGGACGCGTCCAGAGAGGCCCAACGGCGTCATCACGGGGTACGAGGTTCGCCGGGACGGAGCGCTCATCTACGTGGGCACAGAGTCCCACTACCACGACTTCCTGTTGTCGCCCAACGTGGCGTACAGCTACGTGGTCAGGGCCAATAACAGCCGAGGAGCGGTGGACAGCCCCGCCTCCGCGGCCAAGACCAACCCTTCGGCACCCTCCGGTGTCACGCCGCCCACACTGCAGGCTGTTGCACCAGACCAGGTCATTCACTATTATTATTACTAGTCTATTCACTCTTAAAAGGAAGACTTATATTATATTATACTCTATAACTAACATTTAAAATGTAAAACACATGCGACATCTCATTCACTTTAAAAATAGTTCATATTTTAATCCGAAAGGGGGGGCATTTTACAGTGTCGCAGGCGCATGCATGACGTCACTCGTCTTGTTGACATGTCGTCAACAAAAAGCATAGCGATAGCGTGTCTGTCTGCTCAGCCTTTAGATTAGCGTTTGAGTGGTTTGGCCGAGCGCAGACAGAGTTTAATTGCTGCTGCATGGTGGTGGACACTGGACCAGTAGTAGGCTACCAGCCAGTAGCCTGAGGGTGGACTAGTAGTAGGCTACCAGCCAGGAGCCTGAGGGTGGACCAGTAGTTGGCTACCAGCCAGGAGCCTGATGGTGGACCAGTAGTAGGCTACCAGCCAGGAGCCTGAGGGTGGACCAGTAGTAGACTACCAGCCAGGAGCCTGAGGGTGGACCAGTAGTTGGCTACCAGCCAGGAGCCTGAGGGTGGACCAGTAGTAGACTACCAGCCAGGAGCCTGATGGTGGACCAGTAGTAGACTACCAGCCAGGAGCCTGATGGTGGACCAGTAGTAGACTACCAGCCAGGAGCCTGATGGTGGACCAGTAGTAGACTACCAGCCAGGAGCCTGATGGTGGACCAGTAGAAGGCTACCAGCCAGGAGCCTGAGGGTGGACCAGTAGTTGGCTACCAGCCAGGAGCCTGAGGGTGGACCAGTAGTTGGCTACCAGCCAGGAGCCTGAGGGTGGACCAGTAGTTGGCTACCAGCCAGGAGCCTGAGGGTGGACCAGTAGTTGGCTACCAGCCAGGAGCCTGAGGGTGGACCAGTAGTAGGCTACCAGCCAGGAGCCTGAGGGTGGACCAGTAGTAGACTACCAGCCAGGAGCCTGATGGTGGACCAGTAGTAGACTACCAGCCAGTAGCCTGAGGGTGGACCAGTAGTAGGCTACCAGCCAGGAGCCTGAGGGTGGACCAGTAGTAGACTACCAGCCAGGAGCCTGATGGTGGACCAGTAGTAGACTACCAGCCAGTAGCCTGAGGGTGGACCAGTAGTAGACTACCAGCCAGGAGCCTGAGGGTGGACCAGTAGTAGACTACCAGCCAGGAGCCTGAGGGTGGACCAGTAGTAGGCTACCAGCCAGGAGCCTGAGGGTGGACCAGTAGTAGACTACCAGCCAGGAGCCTGAGGGTGGACCAGTAGTAGACTACCAGCCAGGAGCCTGAGGGTGGACCAGTAGTAGACTACCAGCCAGGAGCCTGAGGGTGGACCAGTAGTAGGCTACCAGCCAGGAGCCTGAGGGTGGACCAGTAGTAGACTACCAGCCAGGAGCCTGAGGGTGGACCAGTAGTAGGCTACCAGCCAGGAGCCTGAGGGTGGACCAGTAGTAGACTACCAGCCAGGAGCCTGAGAGGAGCGCATCTATCGTCTGCAGTGTGTGCGGTTCTCACTCACTGTCCTTCTCGTTTTGAAAAAATAGCAGATCTACACGCTACAGCTTGTAGATCTGCTTTTTTTCATTTTTCATAATGAAAACACCAAAAGGGCGAAAAGGCGAAAGGGCCTTTCTGTGTGGAGTTTGCATGTTCTCCCCGTGTCCCCTAGGGTAGGTACCCTCACAAAAAACATGCAGTAATCCTGGTCACTAAACTGCCTCCCCCTGGCCAGCCGGGGCGCCTGATGGAGGGGAAAGGAACTGGTTGGAATAACGCGTTCCTTCCACACGCTACGTCCAACCAGGGAAAACTCCCCCCTGTCAGGTGTAAAGGAGCAACTTGGACACTCAGGCATGAAGGAAGCATGAGTTCAAGTCCGTTGCTCTCCCCTTGTCCCCCATATATGGGGACTAGGTTGGCGGAGGGTGTGTAGAGTCCAGGATCACATTAGATGATTGACACAGGGGTGAAAAATGGGTTAAAAATCGTGGGATAAAAAAGAAAAGAAAAAAAATAAGAAAACACCAAAAGGGGTTCCCGTCGTCCTGAATGGTCAGTGAAATAAATGTGGTGTGTGTGTGTGTGTGTGTGTGTGTGTGTGTGTGTGTGTGTGTGTGTGTGTGTGTGTGTGTGTGTGTGTGTGTGTGTGTGTGTGTGTGTGTGTGTGTGTGTGTGTGTGTGTGTGTTGCAGGTGAGAGTGGAGTGGAGCGCTCCGGCTCGTCCCAACGGAGACATCATCAGCTACACGGTGTACCAGCGAGACCCCGTCCAGCTCACCACCGCCAGCACTGTTTACACGCCGCAGCACAGCGCCTTCTCTGGCCGTCACGCCACACTGCAGGGGCTGGCGCCTTACCACAGGTCAGTCACCCGCCTTACCACAGGTCAGTCACCCGCCTTACCACAGGTCAGTCACCCGCCTTACCACAGGTCAGTCACCCGCCTTACCACAGGTCAGTCACCCGCCTTACCACAGGTCAGTCACCCGCCCACAACGTTCAACTTTTACACGGGCATAATGTTGACCTTTTTCATTTAGTTTTATTATATAAAATACTATTTACTGTAATTTTGTTTGTTTGTTTGTCTTTCTTTCCATGTATTGCCCTCCTCAACATTGTCTCTCCTCTCTCCCTGTTTTTTCTCTCACCTGCTGAAATCTTGTCTACCACAATATGTTGACAGAAAATAGCAGATACTTGGATTGTATTGCAGGCGCAATCGGTCTAATACATTGTCTTGTGTGTGTGCGTGCGTGTGTGCGTGCGTGCGTGTGCGTGCGTGCGTGCGTGTGTGCGTGCGTGCGTGCGTGCGTGCGTGCAGGTACGAGGTGAGGCTCGAAGCCTGCACGGACCTGGGCTGCTCCTCCAGTGACTGGTCTTCCGTCCTCACGCTGGAGGCGCCCCCCGCTGGCCTCGCGCTGCCACTGCTGGACCTGCGGGCCGACGGCCGGTCTGGCCTCCGGACCACCTTCCTGCTGTCCTGGTCGCCCCCGGCCCGGCCCAACGGCAGAGTCCTGCACTACGAGGTCTACCGCAGACCGGACCGGACCGGAACTAACGGCCGCGGGGCGGAGGTTCCGGCGGCCGCCGTGCTCGTCTGCAAGAACGATTCCACCAGTTGCAGAGACGAGGGACTGCAGCCGTACACCGCATACCAGTACCAGGTATGTGTGTGTGTGTGTGTGTGCGTGTGCGTGTGCGTGTGCGTGTGTGTGTGTGTGCACGTGTGCGTGTGCACGTGCATTCTGTTGTTGATGGGGTCAAGTTCTTGGAGTAAAGCTAACTAACTGGACTGTCACCTCTCATTATGTGCCGTATCTTCATATGATCATTACAAGGCATTCTTAATGAGGTGTTCTTCTTGGCATGTGGACGTCAACAACATGTGTGAATAATGTGAGTCGTGCACGTGGTGGTGAATGTGTGCTATTATTAGGGGAGTGTGTTGGTGGAGCACAACAGAGGTCAGCTTTTACAACCAACCCTATTTGAGGAAAGAGATGTGATGCAAATGTTAGTCTGCCTGGAGACATGCACGCACGCCCGCACAAAATGTCTCAGCTAGAGTACACATTATATACTCTATAGCTGACTCAGTCACACGCACACGTGCAAATGCATTTATGCTTACTGAAAATCATGTTCTTCTTACACATACAGTACGCACACGTGCACACGTACACACACACACACACACACACGCACACACGGCGACATACAAAGTAGAGTAATCAGAGGGGTCCATATTCATGTTGTTGTGCTAATTGACAGACTAGCCCTTTGGAAGCAACAATAACATTAGCATTCCCTCCTGTCAGACTCCAGCAGCCAAGGCCAGAGAGGCCCGTGTAATTGATTGAGTTTGCCTGATTGTTGTGCCGTCTTTATTTACGAGGGTCTTAATTTATGACAGGAGGAGGGGAGGGAAGGAGGAGGGGCCACGGCGAATGACGGGCGGGCGACAGAGCCATTAATCACTGGCCCCTCAGAGCACCTTGCTTCCTGATTACAGGCCAGCCAATCAAATTAGCTGTTAGCCCCCTTGGTAACTGAGCTTGTATTGGAAAGACCTTTTAATGGCTCCTGCTGCTGTGTGTCCCCTGAGGAGGGTGGGGCGGGGGGGGGGGGAGTAATGGTGTGTTTGTGTTCTAATGTTATAAACCTACTCATGCACTTGACAGATGTGCATGTGTTCAGCTATGTTTGAGCCACTTAAACTCTGAACGGACCATGAGTTGCGACTGTATAGGCTACTTCATGGTTAGTGGCTATGTTTGAGAGGCGCTAGCCCCTCCTATATTCAGCTAGTGTAGTGCTATAGTGTCCTACACAAACATTACATTCCCATTGACAATGAATGGATTATGTACGATGATAAGAGCGCCCCTCACTTCACACAGGTGTGATGTTTTTCCCCTCAAGACCAAATCTCGTCACCAGAAATAGCCGATCTACTAGCGCACAGCAGCGCGTTGATGCTATAGCAACCTTCTAGGCCCTATAGAAGGTTGCTAGAATCTAGGGGTCTAGTGGTTATTATGGGTAGGCTGAGGCCGAGGATGGATGGGGGGTTGCGCGTGTTATCGGATGAGTGTGTGTTATTTTTGGTCGAGTATACACTGTAAAATTGTAATTGAGTGTTCATTTTGCCACTTAAATTACTTTGATGAAAATCCCAGAACTATATAAGCTCTATACTGCATGTGGATTGGCCGTTTTTGCTGAACATTCGCCTATTTTCGCTGAATGCTCCATTTAGTCAGTTGGCTTTAGTCAGTGCATACTCTGGGTGGGGTTGGCATGTTCTCCCCGTGTCCCCTATAGAGCGTCACAGTCTCGCCCCCTTTCATGACGACACCAGGCCCAGGAAATTAATCCCAATGCATTTTTCCCATAGACATTTCAAAACTAATTTAAAGACCTTTCAAGCGTCGTACGAAGCCAACTCTTGTCGTGACAAATCATGACAACACACACAATATTTTGGACCAAACAAATAATTACAAAGAAGAAAAACAACAAAAGTATTGTAACCTGCCGTTTTTTTCTTTGTTTGGCCCGAAAAATTGTGTTTGTTATGATTTGTCACGAGAAGAGTTAGCTTTGTCCCGCGGCGTAAACGTCTTTAAATAAATACTTTCTGAAAAGTCTATGAGGAAAATGAACGGGGATTTATTTTCCGGGTCTCTCGAGGGGGCGTGACTGCGACGCTCTATAGGGTAGGTATAGTAAGTACCCTCACAAAAAAACATGCAGTAATCCTGGTCCTATTCTCTGCGTTAACTTACAACTAAATATTTTATTGGAAGCGGTATGCTCCATGCTTTCACTGACTCGCACTCGCAGGGTTGTGGTTCCTTGAAAACAGAAGCCCAGGGATGTCAGCTACAACTTCCATCTCTCTCTCTCTCTCTCTCTCTTTCCTCCGTCCGTCTGTGTCCCACATCCTCCCTTTCGCACCCT
>NC_139699.1:43989641-43997141 GCF_964188405.1 Protomyctophum parallelum | reverse complement strand
GACATGAAACATGGAGCACCACTGATACAGAAACATGAGGTATTTCAGAAAACTGTCAGGAATTAGAAGACAAGCCTTAACCCATTTTGGGCGGGAACCCCTTTTGGTGTTAGCATTACGTTATGCTTTAGCTATTTAAAAATAGCAGATCTACATGCTCATAGCGCGCTACGAGCTTGTAGGTCTGCTATTTTTGAAAAATCGAAGAACGACTGACATAGAAACATAGCTTCTTCAGATAGCTGTCATTTTCAAACAGACATTTTTAGAATCTGATCTCAGGTCATCTCTCTACCTCTTGTCATCCCGTGTTGCAGTGCTGTAGTCGAGGTCCAACCAGAGAGTTCCGTACGCTGGCTGCCCCCCCGGCCAGGCAGCACCCCCCTCGGCCCCTGACCCTGTCCTCTCGCTCTGTGCTTCTGGAGTGGGACGAGCCCCAGGAACCCAACGGAGTCATCGAGAGGTGGGAAGACAAGATGCTATTCTGACTGACTTGTGACTATACGGCCAGTTGACCTCAAACACATGCACTCCAGTGTTGTTTTTGGCAGGACATTTTTGGTTTTAGTTTCAGTCCTATATAGTCTCTTGAATAGCTTCCATTTAGTGTAGTTTTAGTCGACCAAATATCAAAATGTATTTTGGCGGGCCGTGATGCCGTCGTAATGACTGAAAATAGCCCATCTAAGCCCATCTAACCCCCATCTAGCCACTGAAAATAGCCCATCTAGATCTGCTATTTTCAGCATGCAACCAAGTGTAAAATGACTTATTCTGGATCTCTTTTCCACTAGTCCCTTCCTAACATTTTAGTCTGCAGTTTTTATTTGTTAACATAATTGTCAGTATATTTACTCTCAGTTTTTGTCATTATAGCTTACTTTTCATTTAGTTTCCATGTAGTTTTCGTCAGTGAAAAAAGGTAATCGACGAACATTTTCCGTCTTAGTTTTAGTCGATGAAATCAACACTGACACACGCACGTATATAATTCACCCATTTAGACCTGAGGGCGCATCTGTGTCGCCTTAGCTTTTAACCAAACTTTAGCTGCAGATCTACAAGCTTGTAGAGAAATCGTGAAAATGTGGCACAAATCTTTGTATTTTTTCACAGCGAATGTTTTTAACTCAAATATTTGCTTCTGGGGGGGTGGTCCCTGGTACAGAGTATTTTCATATAATTCTGGTGCTCCTTGACATGAAAAGGTTTGCGTATACCATTGACAGAAACATGGGGTTTTTCAGAAAACTGTCAGAATTTTGAAGACATTAGAATCTGGTCTCAGGTCTTTATGATACTACTGTACTGTACTAACACCCCCGTCCCCCTCCCTCTCTCTCTCTCTCTCCCCCCCTCTCTCTCTCTCTCTCTCCCCCTAGCTGTGAGCTACATGTCAGGCTGACCTGCCCCCAGCCCCCCCAGCCTATATCCCTCCCATGCACAGAAGGGCCAATAGAAACCCGTTTCATTGGCAAGCACGGGAGTTACAATGTGACAGGTTTGTTCATCTTGATATAATTATAATAAAGAAGAAAATGATACAAAATATAACTGTGTGTGTGCAGTGATTAAAAAGCTAACTTTCAGGTCTCCAGCCGTACTCCAGCGTTGAGTTGAGGGCCGCCTGCTTCAACAACATGGGCAGTACAGTGTCCAACTGGACTACTGTGACCACTCTGAATGAGGGTGAGTTGGAGACAGCAGCACCCAGTCTCGCTTGTAAAACACAGTTAGATACCAACACAACACAACACCACACCACACCACACCACACCACACCACACCACACCACACCACACCACACCACACCACACCACACCACACCACAACACAACACAACACAACACCACACCACACCACACCACACCACACCACACCACACCACACCACACCACACCACACCACACCACACCACAACACACCACACCACACCACACCACACCACACCACACCACACCACACCACACCACACCACAACACACCACACCACACCACACCACACCACACCACACCACACCACACCACACAAGACAAGACAACACATCAATACAATGCAACTTTCACTACAATGGTTTGAGACAATGGAGCCGTCCAGCCTCGAGGATGAATTCCGGATTAGCAGTTCTTACCTTAAAGATGGAGTGCCACAATTTCTGTATTTTTCCAGTTTTTCATGTGTCTATGAGGTGACAATACTTCATTAGACACCCTGGAGTCGTTTTTATATGCAATGGTGTATTCACTTTGTATTTAGGGCTTCTTCCTGGAGGCTGAACCCTTGACAGTCAAATGGGCCAATGAAATAAACAGTAATATTGTGACATCACACTACCAGCCCCTCCCCTAACCCCTCCCCCTTTATCATAAAACTACAGCTGTGGGTGCTGTGGGTGCAGTTCAGGTGGATCACCGCCCACCAGGCAAACCAGGCATACTTAATGAACTGGTGGGCGTGCCCACATAAAAACGACATTTTAACAAATACTGTACACATTTTTTTTTAAAGGTTATACCTCGTTATATAATACTAAGACCTGATGATCATGTTTTATGGTGGAAATAAATCACGGCACTACATCTTTAAGCTGATGTTATTATATCCAAGAACAAGTGGTACAGGTCATCCGTGCGGGCCGTGTTTACTGGTAACTCGCTTGTTTCGATCGCTCGAAAATGTATCTTTTTTTGTCTGAAATGGGCTGCCGTATAGTGGGCGATTTACTGTTAAACCCACGGCGCATGTTCGTAGCTGCGGTGGGCTCGGGATGGAGTTAGGACATTTTTCACCTGTACTACTCGTTAAGAAGTAAGAAAACGGCTAGTCGGGCATTCTCCTTTAAAAGTTAGAGACTAGGGGCTCCATCTTTCGCCACCCTTATCCCTAAACATATTTGCCATTTTTTACTGTTTTGAAAACATTTTAAAATAGTTCAACTAGCCGATCTACATCGGGCCATTGTGACCTTGTAGATCGGCTATTTGAACTATTTCAAAATGTTTATAAAATAGTAAAAATTGGCAAATTAGTTTATGGATAATGGTTAAGATAGGTATCATATGACGGACTTTTAAATCTGTCTGTCTGTCTGTCTGTCTGTCTATCCCTCCACGGAAATAAATTGAGTGTTCATATGGCTGTAGTATATTCCATACACAATAATATCTAACTGTATTGTAATAGAATCCAAAGCAATTTGGCAATTACAGTATAAACTAGAACTAGAACTAGAAGTGCACACAAGTAGGCCATAAATGGCCTACTAGTGCGCAAGCAGAGCGCGCAAGTACTGTCGACCACTACGAACTTTCAAATCTCAGCCTCTCTGTGAAATAATGTACAAATTGCATATACATAATATACAATTTACATATACATACATATGTAATCTGAAACCAATGCCATATCAAGCAAAAATTAATCATTACATGAAGATATGTACCAATGCCAGGGTATAACTGGCTCTCAATGGTGACGTAATAAAGATATGTTTCAGTGTCGGGTGGATTAACAGTAATGCCCCTATGCATGCATGTATGTAATCTGAAACCAATGCCATATCAAGCACACATTAATCATTACATGAAGATATGTACCAATGCCAGGGTATAACTGGCTCTCAATGGTGACGTAATAAATATATGTTTCAGTGTCTGGTGGATTAACAGTAATGCCCCTATGCATGCATGTATGTAATCTGAAACCAATGCCATATCAAGCACACATTAATCATTACATGAAGATATGTACCAATGCCAGGTATAACTGGCTCGCAATGGTGACGTAATAAAGATATGCTTCAGATTATATATACACATGTATTTGTAATTGTATATATGTATTTGTAATTTGTAAATTGAGAAGTAGTATACTGTGGTTACTTGGGTCATTTTATGCGTATGCCATGATATGTACCAATGCCAGGGTATAACTGGCTCTCAATGGTGACGTAATAAAGATATGTTTCAGTGTCGGGTGGATTAAAGGAAATGCCTCTATGTATATATGTATATGTAATTTGTAAATTGATTAGCAGTATACTGTGGTTACTTGGGTCGTTTGATGCGTATGTCCGTAGCTGCGTATGCCGTGATGAAGATATGTACCAATGCCAGGGTACATAACTGGCTCTCGATGGTGATAATGATATGTTCCAGTGTTGGGTGGATTAAAGGTAATGTCCCTATGTATACATGTATGTAATCTGAAACCAATGCCATATCAAGCGCAAATAATTAATTACATCATACGCAGCCACGGGCATACGCATCGGAGCACCGGACAAACAACATTACTTGCTTGCGCAGTTAATTATCTTTTGATTTAATTAAAATCCTTTTTCATGTTCATCTTGACAGCCTGGGAGAGGGGGGGGGTCACATTTGGTCCCTACGCCTGATGATTGGAAGTAGAAGAATGGCAAGGCCTCTAAACAAGCTCATATAATTCATATAAAAAAGAATAAATAAATAAAAAACACATATAAACAGTCATTTCTCTCCCACTCTGTTCTCCTTTACAAAAATCTATTTCCTGAAGTCTTCTGCCATCATCTCGATTTCCACATTAATTCCTAATGGCGATCAACTGGGTGTATGTTTCTATTCTTGAAGGAGCATTCTACCAATTTCCAACCTTATCTTCATATAATTGGTCCTCACTAATGCTCATAACATGGTTAAACGAAAAATTCCTACTGCATTTTCTTCTCTTCCTGGGAAGTTCTAGCATGCTAAAATAGAGCAATTTTTTTGCATTAATAAAAAGTAATAAAAATAAAAAGTTTGAAATTACCATACGGTACCGTACCTACCGATGATGTCACTGGTAAGCAGTTTCTGAACTGCCCACAGGGACAGCACCATCTTACAATGAGCATCAGTGAGGAACAACTATATGAATATAGTTCGAAAATTGTCTAACATAGTCATTTTTTCCATTTCTTTCATTTGCAGTCATGTCAGCCCTAGTGCGGTTCCGTTCTCTATAGGCTCCTGCATGACGCTGCTTAGTTCCTGGCAGGTATCACTGAACACACTCCTGTGCTCATCGTTCCTTCTCGTCTGAACGAAGGAGGCCTTGCTAAGGGCAGCATTCTCATCTGAATGAAGGAGGCCTTGCTAAGGGCAGCATTCTCATCTGAACGAAGGAGGCCTTGCTAAAGGCAGCATTCTCATCTGAATGAAGGAGGCCTTGCTAAGGGCAGCATTCTCATCTGAATGAAGGAGGCCTTGCTAAGGGCAGCATTCTCATCTGAACGAAGGAGGCCTTGCTAAAGGCAGCATTCTCATCTGAATGAAGGAGGCCTTGCTAAGGGCAGCATTCTCATCTGAATGAAGGAGGCCTTGCTAAGGGCAGCATTCTCATCTGAATGAAGGAGGCCTTGCTAAGGGCAGCATTCTCATCTGAACGAAGGAGGCCTTGCTAAGGGCAGCGCTCTCATCTGAACGAAGGAGGCCTTGCTAAGGGCAGCGCTCTCATCTGAACGAAGGAGGCCTTGCTAAGGGCAGCACTCTCATCTGAACGAAGGAGGCCTTGCTAAGGGCAGCGCTCTCATCTGAATGAAGGAGGCCTTGCTAAGGGCAGCGCTCTCATCTGAATGAAGGAGACCTTGCTAAGGGCAGCGCTCTCATCGCCTAACCCTTCCTCTGCCGTTGCCGTGTGCTTTTCTGTTGCTGTGGGCAGTCATGGCTGCCAGTTCCCACCTGATGTCATGTGGGAGTCGTGACTTTTCCAGACCGTACTGAATAACTGCTACCTTGCATAATGTCCTCAAACTAGGACACAAGTCTAAGATGTACATGTCATCGGGTGTGTATCCTCCAAAGAGGATGACACGATCTCCCACCATGCAGCAGCACATCCTCGACATCAGACACGGGCCGTTCCCCTTGGGCGTAACCTTCTTCCAGGAGGTCTCTGGATTAAATATCCACAGGTCATTGAAGTTCTGGTCCAGAAGATAGTTGTAGCCACCAAATATGTACAGCTCTCCATTGTAGGCAAAGGCTGAATGACCCCGGCGTCCTTTTGGAATAAACTGTGGAGAAGATGTGCTCCCCCAGCAGTTAGTCTCCATGTCAAACACTCGGATGTTATAGTAGATCTCGTCCCGGTCCCCTCTGCCCCCGAATACAAACATCTTTGTCCCAATGATGGTTGCAGAGTGACAATCTGATATAGGAGGTGGAACGCCTACGGTGTCAATTAAAGACCAGGCCATTGTTGCTCTGTCCATTTTGTAGATGTCATTAGTGCGCCCAGTCAGTATGTTATATCCTCCAAAGATATACATGGCATTACGCAAGACACAGGCTGAGTGGCCGCACCTTGCATTTGGAACAGTCCCAGAAACGTTGGGCTTGAACCAACTATGGGTGTTGACATCAAATGCATACAGCTTGTTGCAGTTATCGCCCCGGAAGGTAACCTCGTTGCCTTTGTCAGCCACTTCCGTTTCAATATTCACTATTCCGCCCCATATGTAGACAATATCTTTTATTAGAACAGCTGTGTGGCCCACGCGCATTGGGGGTACAACATCAACAAGGGTACGTCCGTCTGCCTGTCTGTCACACCCACACACACACGCACACACACAGTCATCTGCACATCCGTCTTCAACACAGTGTCTTTGCACTGGGCGAAGTTGGTCGGGAAGAACCAACGTCGCCCAGTGCAAAGACACTGTGTTGAAGACATGCACATCAATGAGATCTATGCGCATGCAGCTGGAGTTGTCCCAGAATCCTCCGAAGGAATATACCTTGTGCTCCACTGCCACAGCAGCATGGAAGGATCTCTTCTCTCCTCCTTTCAGATGCACCGTCCAGCACAACATGTCAAACAACAGCACACAACTTCGCTGTTTAAAAGAACGTATTCTTCCTAGTGTGAGCTGACACTTATATTATAACGCCAGAAATGTCATGCGAACCTCGGCCAATCACGGAGGCCGATGCCTGTTGATCTCCCATTGGCTTAACCACGTATGTTATGTACTTTATTCTACAAGCTCACAATAGGTTGTGAGCCTGTAGATCAGCAATTTCCCCTCTTTTTGAGGGGCGCTAGCACCTCCTATACTCAGCTATTGGTGTAGATTTTCGCCTTACACAAACATTGAATTCCCATTGACAATGAATGGAGAATTGTACGTATCTGAGCAAATCGGCATAGTGTCTATATTTTTCGTCATGATGATGTATACGATGATAAGAGCGCCCCTGACCTCACACGGGTGTGTTTTTTTTTTTTTTTAGCATTTTGACAAATTGTAAGTGAATTAAACACATTCAAACCCAATGTTCCTCTCTTGGTTCCACCCCAGCTCCCCAGTACGTGTCTCCCTTCTCAGTGGCCGGTAATGTAACCATGGTGTGGCTGGACTGGAGTCAGTCCTTCTCTCTGAACGGACTTCTGAAGGAGTTCAGCGTCATGGAGAACAGACTCAGGATCTACTCTGGCTTTCACAGTCATCTGCACATCCCACGGACGTC
>NC_139699.1:43787141-43987141 GCF_964188405.1 Protomyctophum parallelum | reverse complement strand
CAACCTTTTTCATGTCAAGGACCCCCAAAAATATGTAATTGGCCGCCGACCCCCATCTGAAAATATCATCTCTTTGTATTTATTGATTTGATTCCATTACACTCCATCTTACTGCAATCTTCTGTTTTTCTTTGAATCCATCCCTCCTTTCTCGCCACTTATTTTTCCATCTCGTCTTGTCTGTCTGTCTGTCTGTCTGTCTCTCTCTCTCTCAGAGGCCTTGTCCTGAGTTTTGCGCTAGGCACCATTCACATTCAACCTCTCTGCAGTCTTCCAGATATTCAACAGCCACAGTAAGACTTCTCTATACTTCCTGTCAGAGACCTAAAGCTTTACTTTACTCCCCCCCTTCCCCCCTGACAGTTTGACGCCGTGGCAGACAGTGTCGGGTACAACCACAGCGTGGTACTTAAAAGCTACACTATATACTCTGAGGTATGGGAGCATGACCTTGTGTGTACATGCATCCACATGTGTTTTGGTTTAGTGTGTGTGTGTGTGTGTGTGTGTGTGTGTGTGTGTGCATGTGCGTGCGCGTGCATGCATGTGGTAAATAAAAATGGTAAATGGTGCATTTATATAGCGCCTTTATCCAAGGCGCTTTACAGAGATTGTGCATTACATTCACCCATTCATACACCGATGGCAGCGGAAACCATGCAAGGCACCAACTAGCGCATCGGGAGCAATTAGGGGTTCAGTGTCTTGCTCAAGGACACTTCGACAGTAACTCTGGGGGAGCCCGGGTTCGAACTGGCAACCTTACGGTTACCATCCAGGCACTCTACCCCTGAGCCACCGCCGCCCCATGGGGTGTGTGCATGGCTGCATGCGTGTTTATGGGAGTTATTATCAAACCACATTCATGGTCTTCCAAGAGGCTTTGAATATGGACACATTGTGTGTCGTGTGTTCAAGGAAGAAGAGATGTTTGGTTTGACATTTTGAAGATCTTCGTCTCGTTGGTTTGTCGTGTTGGCTACAGTCATGTAACAATATGCTGCACAATATTTTATAATGATAATAATATTGTACAGTTGTAAAAGTTAAATATAAAATATACTCAAGAGTTAATGTTCATTTTGAATCTTAATCTCTCTCTGTCAGGGTTTCTCGGACACCAAGATAGTGGGCGGAGGATCGCGCTTCAGTCCAATGACAATCCTGCGGGTTCCCAGCCAATCGGATGCCGCCCACGCTTATTCCCAGCATGCCTTGCACCGCAGTGTGAGTCAGCTGATTGACAGGAAATCCCAAATGATGGATGAAGGAAGCTGGGACAACCCGCTTGGACAGGACTCAGGCCTGGTGAGCTCTATCCTGAACAAGATTTAACCCATTTAAAAATAAATCTTCTAAATCCTCCAGTTTTCTGAAATAAATATTTTCACGATTTTTTAAAAATAGCAGACCTACAAGCTCGCTATGAGCATGTAGATCTGCTATTTTTCAATAGCTAAAGTACAACGTAATGCTTAAAACACCAAAAGGTGTTCCCGCCCAGAATGGGTTAAATTACTTGGAGTCAACTATTCAGTATTTTAGCCCTGACGTCGTGAGCCCAGAGATACTTCCGGTCCTACTTTTGTGTCGCTTTTGTGTCCCCATAGAGTTATACTGTGTCCCTCCATCAGACTAAATCTGAGACAAAAACAACCACGAAAGTTAAATTTTACCGCTTTCCTCGCAACAACAAAGCTACTGCTCTCCCAAATCTGGCTGTGACAGGCCGTCTGCCCCACACTGGATACTATCGCCATTTTATTTCATTGTGTCAACTAAATGCTCATTAATGCACACTAGATTCAACATCCTCAACCCTGCACACAATCTAAATATGCCCCCGAAATGTTGTACTGAGCAACAATCATTATTCAATAATAATGATAATAATAGTCTTTATTGTCTCCACATCATATATTTTCTTTGTCATGGACACTTGTACAGAACATTAATAATTCTACTCGAGTTGGAAGCATTAAGACCCATTTACTACTGGGATGTAAGTCGGGACTTGATCACCCCGGCTCGGTCACCTGAGTTGGAAACAAGCTGATTTTACACTTGCTGAAAATAGCCAATCTACAACGCGAGCCGTGAGCTTGTAGAGCTGCTATTCTCAGCAGGCAAGTGTAAAATTATTTATACTGGATCTCTAGTCCCTTCCTAACATTTTTGTGTAGTTTTTATTTGTTGACAAAAATGCAAGTATATTTAGTCATAGTTTTAGTCATCATGGCTTAGTTTTTATGTCGTTTTCGTCAGTGAAAAAAGGTAGTCGACGAACATTTTTCGTCATAGTATTAGTCGACGAAAACAACACTGCTGACGACCCTTTATTGCTTGTGTTCTAGTCTGAGACAGTGGAGGAGGACGACGAGTTCACTGACGCCATCAAACACTTCAGCTCAGTCAAGAAGGAACACAGCTATTTCATCGATACTCAGCTGTAAGAATGGATCCCCCGCTCCTCAACTAGGGGCCACCAGTGTAAAAGACCACCATCCCACCCCCGGGCATTCATTCAGGTCTGATTCAACCCCAAACTGTACACAGCTGGGTACTTGCACGCATTTGGAAGGTCTGGAATAGTATATTGAAAATTAAATTGATCATTTCTAGCTCTTGAAACGTCTGGAAATTACACACAATTGTATGTCAAATATTGTGACTCGTCCAAGATTCAAATAATGCTACACATTGTATAGTTTACATGTTTGTTTTGAATAACTCTGTGTAGATTGGTGTGAGCATGGGTTGTCTTCCTGAAAAGTATCAAACTCTTCGAGTCTAGTCAAGAAAAATCTATACGTCCGGGAACAGCATCTGTGTCATTTTAGATGTTGCTATATTACATTTTTATTTATTTATTTTTGGGAATAAATATCTCACTTTTTTCAGAAAGCTGTTAGGATTTAGAAAACGTTTTTCGAATCGGCCTCAGGTCTAAAATGGTATGTGTGAAATGATGTGTGCTGTAGATGGGATTCAGACCCACATTTACAGAACCATATGTCAGGTTTCCGTTTAAAAATGTTTAAAATGTTGGCACCATGTTGAGAGAAGGAGCAGAGGTTATCATTTATACAACAGGACATACAGACGGTGTGACAAATTTAAAGCAAAAACCTGAATAACTGAGTGGAGAAACACCCTCTGCACACCTAAAAATGTGTGAAAGGAATTGGCTACTAGTAGGTAGTTCCCTCTAACACTAACACACATTTTTCTGTTTGTCTGGGGCATGTGACGACAGCATTTTGGGGTTGTGCGTGAGACGTGAGTGTGAAAATGCACAGGGCAATCAATGGTTATCATTACAGTGCAACCAGAGTCATGTTGTATGAAGATACATCTTTGAACAGTGAACACATTGAAAGGAGGTGTGGGATGTTGTAGGCCAAACATGTAATGGGGAATGGGGAAACAGGAAAGCTATGCTTTTTATGGCATAGGCAGCTCCCGGCAGTATCCACCAGGAGATACTATGTGAGATTGTAGCCGGAATTGAAAGCTGTCAATTATTGTGAGCATTGGAAGGAAGACACCAAGAAGAAGGCCACTGTTGGTTTTTCCTTTAATTAGTCACCCACCTGCATGTCCTTAATTATTCACCTACAGACAGTATCTCAGTGTGAAACCATTTAATTTAGCTCTTAACCTGAATTCAAAGCAAGAATCATATAACTGATATATTCCTTATACAAAACCCCAATACCCAGGGACTAATGTGTATTATGATTTACTGTCACTGAATGCCAATTATGTATTTTCTGTAACCTGTACAAAAACAAAGAGAGAAGTGCACCTTTTGGAGTAAAATCCAGAAAGGTGCTATTTGGTACATGGGTGATGTAAAATGATAGCGACCAAGGCAGTTTTGTTGTGTAAAACTATTAAGATTCTTTATTTGTACGGCTAATTCATATATGCATTGCAGCACTCCAGCCTGCATGTTTTTTTTTAAAGAAAACCCTTGCTATGCATGAGCCGTACAAATAAAGGCCCTTTATATATCCATACCAAGAATACATTGGTCGCTATCATTCTTTGCATTATGTATATAAACTATTATGTATATAACCTGGAAGAAGTTACTTAAAGCAGCACTATGTAGTTTGGAGTAACAGTGGCCACTTTGGACACAAATAACATGGCAGCCAACGTCTTTGACTTCATTACCCAAAAGTCTCTGCAAGCCTGTCCGAGAACGTGCTGTGATTGGCTATTTGACTCGCAATTCCATAGATATAGAAACCTAGATGCAGTTCATTGGAGCGACCTGTATTGCACCTAGCCTCGGTCCCAGGCTTATTCATCTGCCAAGAGAAAAGCCTGGTCACAACCTAAGGGCCGATTCATACTCCTATTTTACTGCTGTTTCGGCGCTGTAGTGCCGAAATGATTTCGGCACTACAGCGAACCTCAAATGACGTCACATTGTAGGCTCTACAGAGCCGAACCGACTTTTATTCGGCTCTAAAATAGGAGTATGAATCGGCCGTAGTGATGCGCGGGCCGGCTTTTTTTCATAACCCGTCCGTCCCGTCCCGCCAACCTGCCCCGCAAAACAATATATTACTCAATGGCCCGCCCTCCCGCGGCCTGCGAAAACAAAAAGTAGCCTAACGACCGGCTTTTCAACACCCAGCAAGTCCAGTCCATTCAATTGCGTTGAGAGAGAGAGGGGAGGACACCATATGAAAAACCCATGCAGAGCAGGTCACTCATTAGAGAGAGAGAGAGAGAGAGAGCTGCAGGTGACGTCGTCCCGCTTTCCTGTGTGAGTCGTAACTAATTATTTGAATGAACAGTATAACACTTGCACATAAGTGACATGACTCCGTCATGACATGTACTCCGCTCGAAATGAATGAATCTCATGTGCTCATTTTAGTTTTGATTGTGTTTATAGGCTACTTCAACTTTGTTGCGCGGTGGCGGTACCGCACACCCAAAATAGCCACTTTACAAGCTCACAATGCGTCGCCTGCTTGGCCTACCGAATGTTCGCTCTGTGGCACACGTGGAAGCTTGCCCTCCCTGTAAGATGCAGGTAAAATGGGGACCGAGATACAGACGCCCCAGAGCCCGAGGAGGCGTCTACCTTTCTGTCTATGGTTCTGCCTTGGTGCCTTGGCAAAAATGCCAAGATAAAACTCATTGTCTCCCATTAGAGTAATGCAGTTAAGCCCCTAGCAAGGAGTCAAGGACCGAGTCCCTAGCAATTAAGGCCTATACATTTAGTAAGTATGATTGTTATTGCTTAAACATGTAACTTTATAATTTTGGGGGAGGACATAATATGCTATATAGAGTTGACTTAGTTGTGACTTAGTTTCATAGTGCTGCTTTAAAAGGAACGTCTGGCAGCTGCAGATTAACTGCTTCCAAGTGAGATGAATGCCAGAGTAGAGCAGAAACTCACCAAAATGTAGTTTGTTACTTTTTCTATTTGAACCTTGTGTCTCTGTGCCTAGTAGACTTACTAGAATAACAGCAGTTATGTTATAGAGAGGAATGTTATGTACCAGTGGCCTTGGTGTTAGTTATGTACCAGTGGCCTTGGTGTTAGTTTTGTATGACAAAAGAAAATGCCAACTGTTTTTAATTGTCTTAAACATGGCTGGGAATCACGTGTTTGTTAGATGTCATCACTTAAAGGTCCAATCTTACTTTCTGTCCTGTTACACTAAAAGAGTGAATTAGTGTTGATGCAGTTTTCTGTATGAATTATTTTCCAGTAATATAGTTTATTTTTATATATATATATATATCGTTAACTTAATTAACAATTTAGGTTGTTTAGCTGTTGTTGATCCTGTTTTCATCAATTCCAGATGAAGAAATGTCTCCAGTCTCATGTTGTATAGTAGGAGCAAAACAGTTTTTGTTTACATTCTGATCATGGATTTTGCTTTTAAAGTTGAGATTAAGTTTAAAGTGATGCATTTTGATTAGTCACTAATGACTGGTTATGTAACGTGACCTGTATGTGATGCTATGTGTGTACAAAATGTAAGCATAATAATGTATTGTTGTAAAAACAAAACAAAAAAAACTTTTATTTTTTACACTGGCAGTATTATTTATGACTGTTGTATAAAGTTTTATTTATAGATGATTTATTGGTCGATTGGTTTCATTTAGCTTGAACCTCAGTCAGTCTTGAGACAGGACAGTTTGACTTTGGAGTGACACAACGTTTATGATGATCACAGTTTGACCTGGCCAATGAGGAAAGGTTCTGCAGTGATGATCACAGTTTGACCTGGCCAATGAGGAAATGTTCTGCAGTGATGATCACAGTTTGACCTGGCCAATGAGGAAAGGTTCTGCAGTGATGATCACAGTTTGACCTGGCCAATGAGGAAAGGTTCTGCGGTGCATTATTAGGTCAGAGCTTCTCAGATTGTGGTCCAGGAAGGGAACCTCAGGGTTCCTTGAGGCGGTTCTAAATTGACCATTACATTGCTGTAACTCTTGAGTGTACAAAATAACAAATGGTTCCATGTTTGTGTACGCTCTTGGCAGTGGCGTGCACAGACATTTAGAGGGGCAGGTGCTCAAGTGAAAAAAAGGGCGGTTGCCTTAATAGTGTGAGATTAAAGATTGTGGGGCCTAAATAATATATTATCAAGAATTGATCAAAGTCACCATGTTTTTTTTTTTTATTCTTTTCAAAAGGGCACATTGCCAAAAGGGCAGGGGGTGCCCTAGCACCCCCTAGTGTCTATATGTGCACGCCACTGGCTCTTGGAGTTATATGGGTCCTTGAAATTAAAAAGGTTTGAGAACCACTGCATCAGGTGATTGCAGTCACTGTTGAAACATTTATTTATCAGTAAAATAGTTTTCTGAGGTCATTTGTTTAAAAAAAAAAGAGCCAGACAGTTTTTATAGGTTAATATTTTACTCAAACAGAGATGTCAACAAGCAAGTGGCAGCTCATCACAGAACACCCAACGCGCGCACACACACACACACACACACACACACACACACACACACACACACACACACACACACACACACACACACACACACACACACACACACACACACACACACACACACACACACACACACACAGTATCTCAGTCAATGAGTAGCTTGTTCCAGCCCAGGCAGGCTTGGCATTAAAGTGGCAGTAAGGCATTCTGACAAGGACGGCTGCTAAAACATTCCCTGTCAGTCTCACATGGAGGGGAGGTTGTGAACACACACAGCTAGTGGAGTGATCGTAGGGGACAGTGTACACACACACACACACACACACACACACGGTGGCACACACACATGGAGAGCTTTATTAAAGTCATAAATCACTGTGACGACAGACAGCGCCTCAGAGAGGAGACTGTCTAAACAGGAAGGTTACTGAGATCAGAGGACTGGATACACACGCACGCACACATGCACGCACGCACACACTTACGTTGCAACCTGGTGCCGTGTGACCTTGTAGATCTGCTATTTTCGGCGAAGAGATTTGATGTGGATGGAAAAATGAAGTGGACCAAGCATAGAGCCCTGGGGGGGACCCATGGGCTCTATTGAAACTATTTTCTAACAAAGAGAAAACCACTTAGCACTCGAAATGATGGAGGCTCTGGTCTTTATTATTATTACTATTATTATTATCGTCATTATTTTTGTGGGGAGACAAATTATATACAGTAACCACTGACTGCATGAAATCAAATAAAAAATGTCCAAAGACTAAATATTTTGAGAATTCCATTTCAGCGTAAATTATGCTTTATGCTTACAGACATACATTATGTCATGTACTGTAAGTACGTGAGAAAAGCAGCATCTGCACTCTCAATTCTCAAATCTGTTTAATGATGAGTTTATTTCAAGCTACTGTAGCCCTTCAGGCATAAAACAGTGTGTAGCAACATTTGTTCAAACATCGGTTCATAAGCTATTACATTTCATATTTATTTCAGGCTACTGTTGTAGACCTTCAGGCATAACCCAGATAACATGTCCATCTGGGCCTCACTTGGGTTTTGACATGGGCTATGGGCATGGGTTCCAAGTGGGCCGTGCACCCAGTTTTCACAAAGGGCCCACCCGTGTTAGCCCATATGGGCTTACGTGGGTTTATAACTGGGTCTTAGGTGGTATCCAAATGGGCCATTTTATTTCAGAACCATGTGTGCGCCACCTGTGTTTGCCTATATGGGTTTGAACTGGGATCTGATTGGGCCTAAAGTGGGTACCAGCTGGGCGAATTATATGTGACCCATGTAGGCCACACTTGTGTCCGCCCTCATTATCTTCCGTCCGGTTTCTGTTGTCCCCTGCTGTCGATTGTTCATTCCTACGGATAGGATGCAGTGCGCCACATTGGCAGTGTTTCCAGTTTTCTGTAGTAGTTTCTTCAAGTGTTCAAAATGTATGACTGGATAGCACTCGATCTGTAGAGTCCTACATTACTATCTCCTACGATCAAGGGTTAGGGTACTGTAGCATGCCGTTTTTCACTCCGACACCATGGACGGAAGTGGAATGGTGTTTGTATATATTTTTTTTTAATCATCGTTTTTCATCGTTTTTGACCATGGATTATAGCCGGGTTAGGGTTAGATTTAGGTTCCACGGGCTAATAATTTGAGGGTCCTTGACAAGAAAAGGTTTGGGAACCACTGTTGTAGAGGGTCTATAGACAGGGCTGCACACAACTTTTTTGGTCTAGTACTCAGAGGAGCACCTGGAGGAGTTTCTTGGTGCTCCTAAAATGCGGCGACCCGTCTCGCCGGATGGATAAAAGAGGGATGAATAACTTATAGCAAAACGATATTTATTGGATGAGTGGGGAGTCAATGGAGGGTATTGCAACTCTAGATTTAGCCCATTATTTAAAAAATCTAAATTTGCTAAAATCTAAGTCCATGTGTGGTCCAGCCCTATGGAATGCATATTCTAATAAAAACAACGTAAGGATAATATGAGCATCAAAGCAATATTTAGATGTTTTATTATTTTGTATTTAAATAACCAATCTACTAGCTCACAACGTGTTGCGACACGTTGTGAGCTTGCAGATCAGCTATTTTAACATGCGACACATCGTACGGCGAAGCATACATCAGGCTTCCCTTTAGTTTTTAGCTGAGGCGACGTAGTCAGACACACACATGGCTCCTCGGTGCAAAAATAAACAGTGTACACTACCCGACTTTACGATAATAAGGGACAGTATGTCGAGACACGGTGTTCATGTTGGGCAGCAGCAGTGCCAGTCCGCAATGCTTTAAACTCATCCCACTCCACTATGTCGGAACTAAAACCTTAGTACCCGTAAAAAGTCGGTGGCCGGTGCCTAGGCTGTGAGACGGCATCGCACACGAGCAACCATGCTGCTCCAGCACCCGGAAAACAAACACAAGCACAGCGGCAAATGAAAGAGTGCAAAGCATCCAAAGCATGCCCTTTTACACCGGGGACTACAGTAGTTTGCTATCTGAAACGGAGAGACGAAACTATTTGTGTCAGGTTTTCTCCTGTCAACCGACCTCCCAGCAGAAAGCAGCATGGAATCCTCCCCCTTTTGAGTAAGGACGCGCTGTGATTGGCCACAATGGCCAGTGCGCTTTTGCAAGACTTGCTGTGATTGGCCAGTAGCCACTTTGAGTGGCAGTCGGTGGAAAATGCTCTCGCCACAGAATTTACTAGTATTCTGGTCATAGTAATCATTCTAGGCAGCCCCAGCTGTTGGTACGCAGAAGCGCTTCCCGGCGCTTGATTGACAGCACATTTTGAATTTTGACGACGCATGCGCACTGGCGCACCGCTTATGTGCAGCCCTGTCTATAGAATAGATAGATGTTGAGTTAGTGAATTTGACAGTGTACTAATGGAACCGGTTTTCAGCAGGTCAATTGAGGTACAGAAAACCGTATGAGTTTATTTGTTTAAGAACTAACAATCAATTGAAAAATATATTCTGGATGTGACACTTACAAGCCGAAATAGAGTAGTTGGTAGAGCATTAGACTGAATATCTAAAGTTCCCTGGTTCAATCCCGGCTTTCGGCAGGTGAAATGAGGTAAAGAAAATCCAATGACTTAGGCTGATCACACTGGGTGAAAAACTAGATGAGTTTTTTTGTTTAAGAAGTAACAAGTAACAGTCAATGTAAAAATAAATACTGGATGTGACACTTGCAAGCCGAAATAGCTCTACCCAGCCTCTGCAAGACTGTAAGGACTGTAGGCTTCACTGACCATTCACGAGGCTTCAAGCTTCATTAACTGACAAATCACAGGAGGAGGCTTCACTAACCCACCATTCACGGCGCTCCAGTCTGGGGAAGATCCCGGCTTCATTAACTGGCCAATGGAATGACTTGACGGCAGCCATCTTGCTTTTTATTTATAGGGGCGAGTGGAAATGTAATGCATTTTAATCGGGAGATGGTGAGTTCAAACCCGACTCAAGTCTTTACTTTCAAGACCGATTTCAGAAGAACAAAAACAAAAAAGCAGTGTGAATTGTCTGGAACCACTGGCTCAGTGTGTTAGAACGCTCCCACATGATCAGGAGATGGTGAGTTCAAACCCGTTCATTGTCAATTGGAATTGAAAAAATAATTCAAACAAGACCAAAATTGGGCATAGCTTCGCCGTCCAGCGAAACGTGACATTACTCCTTCTGGCACGATCGTTACACAAACGGTTGGACGTGGTTTATAGGAAAACAAAACAGTACAAAAACAGTACAAAAATAATAATTTTATTTTACTTGAGTATTTCAATTTCCAGGACCACTACATCTCAGAGGCAAATATTCTACTTTTACTCCATGTAACTGCTCCTAAACCATCTTCATCTGGTGCAGAAATAAGACAACGTCCCAACTGATATCGAGAGGGCTTTTTATTTATCCCAAGCAACATAAAAAACTGCGAAGAAATCACATAATATTTTTTAAACCACAATGAATTATTACCACATGAAATTATGAATGCCCTGTCAGTCAGTCAGTCATGCTGTCTTTTTAAATGACCATGAATTGTCCATATTCTCACAATGAAATGTCCACATGTCACAAACAAATACACGATACAATGGCCATATAACTTTTACAGACACTAAACAAAACAACTGGGAACATACCGTATGCGCCTTCTGCACAGACTTTTAGGAGTTCAGTTAAGTTCTTTTTTATATTATTTCATTTCTTATCTTTTGTGGAGACCCTCTACATGAAAGAGCTCCTCTCTTCACCTCTGCTCTGTTTGTTCTGCCCAAACCCAACAGGTGATTGAAATGAAGTGATTAGCTGCTTAGGTGAGCCTAATTCAACCTGCCCATGAAACAGACACAGACCACAAATACAGAAATGCACAGTAGATGGCACTATCTCACCATGCATTTACCATACAAATACCGAAATATACAGTTTGTTGCCCAAAACAAAAATACAATTTACCATATGCATTTTCAGAAAAATAAGCTAAATAAAATATTACAGCATACCCATAACTGGGACAGCTACACTCCACTACATTAATTTGAAAAATGTCTAAATGTCCCTATATACACTTCTGCCATTTGAAAATTGCTGATCTACAAGAATGCGATGCGACACACTGAGTTTGTAGATCTGCCATTTTCTAAATATTTGTATACAATTTATACATTTGATAACTTGTGTGAAATGGGACATTCTGCATAATAATTGCAATTACTTGAAAACCTTGCAAAACCTGTGTCTCCGTCAGTCACGCCACCATATACGGGCGTCAGTCCGTCACGCCTCGTGACACAAGAAGCGAGAACAGAGCTTCACTGAGGCTGCCATGGCACTCCATATATGGGCATTGCATTGGGACTCCATTACCCAGAAGCCCTGAGAATTAAGCCATTTAGACCCGAGGACGATTCTACAAATGCCTTCTAAATCCTGACAGTTTTCTGGATAACCCTATGTTTCTATAGCTGTGGTTCTCTAACCATTTCATGTCAAGGACCCCCAAAAATCATGCAACTGGCCGCCGACCCCCATCTGAGAATATGTCGTTCCAGGGACCCCCTCCTCCAGAAGCAAAGATTTGAGTTAAAAACGTTCGCTCGGAAAGAATATATATTCCAAATTTGCGCCACATTTTCAAGATCTTTCAAACATAGCAAGCTCGTAGTGCGGCACTCGGTGCCGCGCTATGAGCTTATAGATCTGCTATTTTTTCAATATAGCTAAAGCATAACCTAATGCTTAAAACACCAAAAGGGGTTCCCGTACAGAATGGGTAAAGCCAGCGTCATCTTTTCTTTTTGTGCAGGTGATTATTTTTTCCTAAAGTGTTCGTGGAAGCGCTCGTTGAAGTCACTGAACAGCCCCAGCGCACCACCTGGTTGAATTTGCACATAATGCAGGAGGCAGCAGGACGGCCAGTTAACAACAACGAGTGCTTCCAAACATCAGACCCGTCTGAAGTGAGTGGTACTGTACGGTACTGTACTGTACTGTACTAGCCCTCCTCCCTGGCCTGTCTGTGTCTGTGTGTTAGGCTGTGCAACAGTGACACCTGGTGGTGAACAAACGCTATATATTTCCGTGCTCGGACACCGGGCCCCACACACAGCTGTCTATAGACCGATTCACAGAGGGGTGCCCTGGGCGCGGCCATTACTGAGGTGTAATCCATGGAGCAGGTGCTCCGTAGGCCAGGTGTAGCTAATCAGTGCTGTTGCGCTTAATGGTACACCTCAGTAATGGCCGCACCCAAGAAACCCTCTGTGACCGATTCCGTAGCGGGTCTCATGGTCGCAGCCTACGTATTTTCTGTAGGCGGACTCGACGTAGCTGCGGGGGTAAAACCCTCACCAGGCGCACCTCTTCCACTACAGTGAACGGCAGAGTGACTGATGTTAGTTTGCCTCAAACTTTACTCCTTTACCTGCTTTTTTACTAACACTAACATTACAAAGATGCCCAGAACATCGAGATGAACCTGTGTAGTTTATGGCTGCTCCAACAGTAGTGGCAACATAAAAAAAACAAAAAAAACGGAATGTATAATATCCACCGCGGTGGCGGAGACCAGAGCCATTGAGTAATGGTTGAGACAAAGCAGTGAAAGATACATAACGCAAGTCTCTTACCCAATACCAAATCTTTCTGTTTTATTAACACAAGGCTGCTGTACTTTATACCTCATACTTTAAATGCTTAGTATGAGGTATAAAATACAGCAGCCTTGTGTTCATAAAACAGAAAGATTGGGTATTGGGTAAGACTGAAATTATGTATCTTTCAGGACCCTTCACTGCTTTGTCTCAACCATTACTCAATGGCTCTGGTCTCAGCCACCACGGTGGATATTTTGACATTCCGTTTTTTTATGTTGCCACTACTGTTGGAGCAGCCATAAACTACACAGGTTCATCTCGATGTTCTGGGCATCTTTGTAATGTTAGTGTTAGTAAAAAAGCAGGTAAAGGAGTAAAGTTTGAGGCAAACTAACATCAGTCACTCTGCCGTTCACTGTAGTGGAAGAGGTGCGCCTGGTGAGGGTTTTACTCCCGCAGCTATGTCGAGTCCGCCTACAGGAAATACGTAGGCTGCGACCATGAGACCCGCTACGGAATCGGTCTATAGGAGTAGTTGCACCACTCAAAAAGACAAAACACCATACAGATAGGCAACACAACACGACTGAACAGTCACTACCAATCCAGCTGGTGATGTCAATTAGTCACTTGACTCAGAGGGGTGTGTGTGCGTGTGCGCGCGCGCGCAATCCAAATCACAATGTTGCACATTAAGCTATATCAACTGTGGACCCAGGGGGACGATTTGTATGAAATGTATACAAATAGCAGATCTACAAGCTCACAACATGTCCAAACAGCCAAGCTCTCTCTAACACACTCACACACACACACACACACACACACACACACACACACACACTAAAGTAACCAAAAAATTGCATCACACAAAACAACAATGCTTCTATAACTCAGTGGTTCCCAAAGTGGGGTGCAGGGACCCCCAGGGGTCATCGAGGGAGTTCCAGGGGGTCCCCAGCTAAATTATAGTTTGGAACCAAATGGACCCTAATGGATCCATTTATACTCTCAGAATTAAATTGATTTTACAATATAAATTGGGGGTCTCAGAGATAGAGATGCCATTAAATGGCGGTCTGTAGACTAATGCATGTCAAACTGGAGGTCCTTGAAATTATAAACGGGTTGAGAATCACTGCTCGAGCCGTAAAAATCTTTTTATGGCATAAATGGGGGTCCGCGGGGCTGATAGTGTCAATTTGGGGGTCCTTGACATGACAACGTTTGGGAACCAGTGAACTAACTAACTAACTATTTGCTGCTACATCAAAGTGAAATTATCAACTCCTTTAAAGGTAATTAAGCAGCTAAAATAAGCCAGTCCACCAGTGGTCCTTGAGGGTGGTTCCAGGTGGTCCGCATGCAGATATGAGTTTAACCAAATGGACCCTTATTAGATCCTTAACTCTTGAGAAACCAAATGGACCCGTCAACAGTAAAAACAGATCATTTTGATCGACGTTTGCCTGTTATCTCTCCTAATGGTAATTGGTACCAACATCAACACAGCATGGGAGTGTGGACGACAAACTCTTATCCAACGGCAACAAAATTTTCTTTAGTTTTGGGTCTGAGAGGCTAATTAAATGTCGTCAAACGGTGGACCGTGGCTCAAATGCTGAATAAATAAACAATGCGGGTCCGATGTGTAAAAGTAAAGTAAATGCAGCACTGATCTTAAAGCTAACAGGCTAACACCTGCAAACACTGCACCTGTTGAGGAGCTGGGGTGATATGAAGGCCTACTTCTGTTTGATCAGCTTCTTGTAGACTATAGTGCTTCTTTGTTTTAGTTTTCCACCAGCTGGTAAAAAACACTTTCGACTCTCATTAACTCCATGGTTCATGTCAATGAAAGTTACATTCCGAGGTGTTTAATATTAAAACAAACGTCTTGTAACAAACACTAGCAGCGTGCTTGTTTGGGCGTGTGTCAGTGACTGTGTGGTGGTGTGACCAAGAGGTGGCGCACGACCTGATGACTTAAATACATGCACGTGCGTTATTATGGATCCCACCGCAGCACAGCCTCAAGCCATTGCAATGGTCCCCTCCTGGCCACAAGGTGCCACTGTTGGACCGGAATTATTTGTTGAGACCAGAAGTTGTACTTTTGAACTCAAGGCGGCAGCTACATCATACATAGAGTAATGAGCTACATCCATTGAAAGGCGATCGCCGTTTTTCCGAGGAGAGCTGTCAGACGGAAGGGCGGCTGTTAGTGTGGTGGTTGGAGTGGAGTGGCATCTGAATAGTTTGAACCTGCGAGTTCTGCAGTGCAAACATCCAGGTAGCAATCTATCCGCTCCACCATCACTAATAATAATAATAATAATAATAATAATAATACATTTAATTTATAACGCACTTTACATTTGAAACAAATCTCAAAGTGCTAAAGTACTATACCTTTGCCAGAGTGAGTGAGATTTCTGTGCGCTTTTATCTTCTTCTTTCTTCAAAGTAAAGTGTCAGAGTATAGAGCTTTTGTACATGGAAATGGACCATAACAGGTCCATTTTGTTCCATTTGTACTCTCAGAGTTAACTTGACATTACAATATAAAAATAAGTAAATAAAAGTTATAATAAATTGAGGTCCCAGATATAATGGCATTAAATTGGCATCAGTAGCCTATATGCATGTCAAACTGGGCATCCTTCAAATTGAGAACCACTGTTCTACATCTATTCTAAGCTTAATTAATGAATGCAGACTCGGGCCCCCGGCCTGGTAGGCTACCCTAGTCAAAATATGGCCCTTGAGGAAAGTTTATTGGGGAACCCTGGTATAGAGCATAGTGGTATTTGAACCCACAATGTCTGGATCATGTGGACAGATGCTTAACACTGTGAGCTATCACACTCTGTGTTCTATCATGGTTTCACCTCTCTTTTATCTGACTAAACATCCAAGACACGTGATGGAACAGCAAACACTGCACTGTCGAGTGCCTACTTGAGAGTTGCACACAAGTAGGCCATAGTGCGCAAGCAGAGTGCGCAAGTACTGTCGACCGCTACAAACTCTCAAATCTCAGCATCTCTGTAAAACATTTAAATTATATGTACCAATGCCAGGGTATAACTGCCTCTCGATGGTGACGTAATAAAGGTAGGTTTCAGATTACATACATGTATACATAGAGGCATTACCTTTAATCCACCCGACACTGAAACATAAAGGTACATATCTTGTAAACAGTACAATTTACATATATAGGGGAGGATGGGGGAAGATGAACCGTCGGGTAAGTTGAACCACCCCCTGTATCTTTAAAACTACACACATGAGTTGTCATGTGACCTCAAAATCAGGACACACCCACCATTTCAACCTGACTGTGAAGATGAGAGACACATGGACAAAGTGGAAAGTACATTTATACACAAAAAAGTGTTTTTTGCTGGTCAAAGTAAAAAAATAAACTTTTCTGGAATAATCATTTTTATATTAAAGCAAAAGCACCCAGGTCTAAACTTATATATCATGCATGTTGGTGATATACCAATGTATAAAACCCATGTGAATCATTTAGCTAAACATTAGCCTGGAACATTAAGCTAGCCATGTTTTGTCAAAAAGTGGCCATGGGGCAAGTTGAACCAATTCCTTGGGGTAAATTGAGCCAATTTTCTTAATGTGAATCACCATTCATATTTTTGTATTAAGTATTAGCTACTCAAATTATACTGAATGACCTTTAATTTGGATGTTTGCAAATGTTTGCAAATTTGCTATATTGCATTAACAATATTGCAAATATTATAAGGTTCTGAATAACAAACTTTATTTAATTGTCTTTATATTGTTTAAATAATAAATAAACAGATAAATAAGACTATTTGCAAAAGGGAAAACTGTTATTAAATTATTTTCAATGAACGTGAATACATTATCTGTTCAAGTTTAAGCTCTTTACATTAAAATATCATGTGGTTAAATTTTGGATCAACTTACCCCTTACCTGGGGCAAATTGAGCCACTTTTTTTTTTTTTTTTAAAGGTCATATTTTCATGGCCCTTTGTCATAGCTGCTTACTCATCATTTCAATTGATAGAAGACATCCTGAAATATGTGTAGATCATTAGATTTTACTGCCATCTCATTTTGCCTTGCTTCCAGGACAACTTAAGTAAAAAGTGGTTCATCTTCCCCCATCCTCCCCTACATGTATGTATATGTAAGTTGTATATGTTATAATCTGATCGCCCATGGCTCATACTTTATAGTTACGAGAGACATCTCAGACAGCAAGGTCAGCCTTGCTGCAGTTAGCAATTATTATGTCTTTATTATGTCTCAAGTGTTGACACATCATTAGGATCCAGCTCTATATATTTCCTGTGTGTGTGTAATAAACTTTGTGAACCTTTAGCGTGATACTGTCTCGTGTCGCGTTATTGTTCTCCCGGGCCCGCCGCCGCTGTCGCCGTACCAAAGGTATACTTCAACCGGATTGTCACACACTACCTGTCTGTTAAACCACACGAGGGTCCAGTACTTAGAGTTTACAACAGTATATATGTATATGTAATTTGTAAGTTGATGAGTAGTATACTTTGGTTACTTGGGTTGTTTCGTATGCCGTGGCTGCATGATTTGAGAGTGACGTAATGAAGATATGTACCAATGCCAGGGTATAACTGGCTCTCGATGGTGACGTGCAGGGCCGCTTTTAGGGTAGTGCGAATGGTGCCGCCGCACAGGCCTCGTGCTAGGCAGCGTTATTTTTATTTTTATTTTTTTTTAGAAACACTTTCCGGGGTCGATTTAGGACTTCTATTTTACTTACTTCTATATTACTAATCTAATTACAGTATTATGATCTGGGGGCGTGTAGTATGTCATATTGCAATTTTGGGCATGTTAAGAAGCGCTTTTGACACCCCCCGGAGTGCGCAAAACGGCCTTGAATTAGTCATGGGTGTGTTTAAGGCGTGTTTGAGACGTACCCAATCAACATGTCCGTACTATTCTCTTTACCAGTCAGCTGATGTCACATACGGAATGCGCACTTTGGGGATCGTGGTATGACATTTCTTCAGGCTGGCACCATAGAAGACATGACATGCCTTTGTCACATTTGGGTTAATTATTCCTATTGCACTGCATGCTGTCACCTTTATGCCTCAAAAGAACAGACCCACCTTTCAGATCGGAATGGAATTGCGAGTAGATGCGTAATTAATTAATTCGATAACGATAGAACCATGTACCATACAGCGAATGAAAGCAAGATTCCTAAGGAATATGGAGATTTTTACATTTAATAAAACGGTTGAGAAATGAGAGAACCATGAGTGTTTATAGGCTAATATCAAGGTTTTTTTATGAAAGACCAAACGGGCTGTGAACTTGAAGAGCTCAATCACCATCCCGACACGGAAGAAATATAGCCTAGTGCATGCATGTATATGCACTGTTGCACTTGCACACAGTAGCCTACACACGCTCTTTATTTGTTTCTATTGAAAAACACCAGTAAAATAACGTTTATTATATTTTATTTCATTCAAGTCAAGGAATGAGTTGAATGCGTGCTGTAATGCTGTGGCCCCGATGGTATGGTCTTCGCTGAGTTCGCTCGTAGCATTTTATTGAAGAAGACTTGAATCGGGTGTGATACAGCATATGAAAGCACATTTCCCACGGATTATGGAGATGTTTTTATTTATTTTTAAGGTTGAGAAATGAAAGAATTATGGCCGTTTCTAATCTCAACATCTTTTAAAAATAGACGCAAAACTGCCATGTCTCATAGAAACAAGTAAATGGGTCTATAAAAATAAGCGCATATAACAGGGGTCTGTAACCTATTTTAAATGAAGTGCCATGTTTTTATTTTCTAAATAGTGAGTCTGCCATATCCAGATTAATTTGAATGACACCACATTAAAATAAAAAAACATATTTTGATTGTCCACAAATATAAAGTTCTTCCTTCTTTTTAAATATGTTCTTGCACATTGTTATAATGATCATTATATATCCCCCTGCAGTCAGAGTTCATAGTTTTAATGAATGAATGTGATGCATTGTGAGCTGGTATAGATCTGCTATTTTCAAAAGTAATCTTTTTATTTAATTTTTGGATTAGCTGTCCTTAGTTGGGCAAATGCATTCATCTGGGGATCCTTGACATGGGAATGTGCTTGTTTTGCACTGGTTTAAACAACATTAGGAGAAAAGCCCAAATAACCACTTTAGAAACAAGAAAAGCAATCACACAGAAAGCAACTTTACAGAAAAATAAGCCGCTTATAATAAACAGACATGGCAACACTCTACCAGCCTCCCAGAGCGCTCAAGTGTCAAATCAAACAGTGCTTTTTGCGTTTATGAGGTGGTCAGACCCACGTCTAATCGTTATGCGCTGAGTGTCTTTAGGTCAAGGGGCTTAATAGCAAATTGCGCAAAGCGAGAATAATTAACATATGGACACTCCCACAATGCTAAAATATTCAGGGACGCGGTATGCCAAATGTGTGTGCGTTCAACACGGGCCGAGTGCGTTCAACACGGGCCGATATGCCTTTCATAATACGAATGTGCGCAGAGCGAGGCCAATTTATGTATCACGACCTGGTAAACCGCACCTTCAAAATCGACCTGTTGATCTCAGAGTCAGAGCTAAAAGGGTCCAGTACTTAGAGTTTACAACAGTATATATGTATATGTAATTTGTAAGTTGATGAGTAGTATACTTTGGTTACTTGGGTTGTTTCGTATGCCGTGGCTGCATGATTTGAGAGTGACGTAATGAAGATATGTACCAATGCCAGGGTATGAAAAAAATGAAAAAAAGAAAACGATGGGTTATAGCCCATCGTTTTTTAATTAATTTCTTTTTTTTTAATCCTCAAAAATGATGAAAAACGGCATGCTATAGTATGCCGTACGGTATGGGCTGTAGCCCATGGTCAAAAATGGGATAAAAAACGTCTAAAAATAGACGTCTAAAACACGTCTATTTTTAGACGTGTTTTAGACGTCTATTTTTAGACGTTTTTATCCCATTTTTAGACGCTCATCTAATAGCCCATACCGTACGGCATACTATAGCACGCCGTTTTTCATCATTTTTGAGGATTTGAAAAAAAGAAAACGATGGGTCCCATCGTTTTTTATTTTTATTTTTTAAATCATTTTGAAAATAAATAAATAAAATAAAAAATAAAATTCCAAAAACATGGGTTATAGCCCATCGTTTTTCATCATTTTTGACCATGGGCTATAGCCCCTACCTTAGGGCATACTATAGCACGCCGTTTTTCATCATTTTTGAGGATTTGAAAAAAATTAAAAATTATAGTCCAAAAGGCTCAAGAAGATACAGTATCTGACTGAAATCAAGACAAATGTTGTGGGAGCATTTAAGAGCAGCAAAAAATAAATGGACATTCATTTAGGAAAAAATAAAGTTATAAGTTAGGATAGCTTACATGCAGGGAATAAAATCGGTCCCTGGAAGACAAAATATATCCCTCATGGAGGTACATTTAAAGAACAGATCACAAACGAGCAACACTCCGCAATTCCTCCGCAAAACTCCGCAATTCCTCCGCAATTCCTCCGCAACATAGCAGAAGAATGGATTACAAGAGCAATCATTTTTCATCATTTTTGACCATGGGCTATAGCCTATACCGTACGGCATATTATAGGACGCCGTTTTTCATCATTTTTGAGGATTTGGAAAAAAAACAAAAAACAAAAAAAACATGGGTTATAGCCCATCGTTTTTTGAAAATTTGAAAATTATTTTTAACCTCGTTTTTCATCATTTTTGACCATGGGCTATAGCCCCTACCGTAGGGCATACTATAGCACGCAGTTTTTCATCATTGTTGAGGATTTGAAAAAAATTAAAAATTTCCAAAAACATGGGTTATAGCCCATCGTTTTTTGAAATTTTGAAATTTATTTTTAACCTCGTTTTTCATCATTTTTGACCATGGGCTATAGCCTATACCGTACGGCATATTATAGCACGCCGTTTTTCATCATTTTTGAGGATTTAAAAAAAATGAAAAAAAAAAAAACATGGGTTATAGCCCATCGTTTTTTGAAAATTTGATTTTTTTTTTAACCTCGTTTTTCATCATTTTTGACCATGGGCTATAGCCTATACCAGGGGTCGGCAACCCAAGATGTTGAATGAGCCATTTTCGACCAAAAAAAATAATTCAAAATCTATCTGGAGCCGCAAAAATGTAAG
This sequence comes from Protomyctophum parallelum, assembly GCF_964188405.1. Lineage (NCBI taxonomy): Eukaryota > Metazoa > Chordata > Actinopteri > Myctophiformes > Myctophidae > Protomyctophum > Protomyctophum parallelum. Next base: position 43,965,830 of record NC_139699.1, on the reverse strand, counting down.
CCTTAAAATGCTTATATAATGAAGACAAAAGGGCTGCAAGTGGATATTAGCCTATCTATCAAAATAAAAAGTGCGCTATGGTTTAACTTTCATTACGGGCACGTTCGGAAATAGCGCACTGAGCGCACTGTGCAATGCAAACTAATATAGGCGAGTGCGCTTCCGTAATTGTCTGGAAGAGCATTCCATGTTTTCCACACAAGTGTGTCGTGTTTTGGGAGGTTTACAATATCGGTATTTGCCTGTATGCTTATTAATCTGCAGTGACAAACTATCAAACAATAAAAAAGTAACGTTGAAAGACATTTCCAGGGAAAGCATGCTAAGTTTGCATGAATGAGAGAAAGAGGGCTGTTGCAGTCGCAGAACTGCTGAAGAAAGCAGAAGGGAGCAAAGTCAGCAAACTAACTTTTAAGAAGTGGAGCGCAGCTTACTCCACCACTCACGCTGGCTGCTGCTATAGTTTCGTTGCAACACGGGAGATAATACGTCTATATGACTCCTTCAACGTCTATATGACTCCTTCATATACTGTAGTCACCGTCTGAACGGCTTGCCACGTTTTATTTATTGTTTGATAAGTTTGTCACTGCAGATTTAGCCATGGTGCGTCATGGCAACTGCAGCCTGTTTTACGCAATCGCTACATTTACATTGTAAACGTGTACATAAACATTCAGATTCCAAATATAAAGTACTCGCCACGTGTGCCACTGGTGTTAAAATGTTGCTGGTACAGCGATTAGCATTGCTGCATCCCGCGTTGTTTAATAAAAAGCATTTTTATCCAAGCTGTTATTTTGCCATTGGCTTTCAACTACGCGCCCCCAACCGGTGTGCAACTGTGGATTTCCCAACCCCGTTTGAGAAAAGTAGCCGGGGCGCTCGGATAAAAATGCTTTTTATTAAACAACGCGGGATGCAGCAATGCTAATCACTGTACCAGCAAATTTCTAACCCCCGTGGCACATGTGGCGAGGACCTTATATTTGAAATCGGAATGTTTATATACACGTTTGGACTGCGATTGCGAAAACAGGCTGCTGTTGCGTCATGGGCTACTGCAGATCAAGCATACAGGAAATCCATCTGCATTGGCTGTGAAGGCATAAGCGTCTGTCCACGAATTGTTAAATCCTCTGTTTTCGTCTGCTATCTTTCTTTTTCTCCCTGTAGAAGCCATAGCGTAGCAGGCACCAGCCTCACACACCCACCGGTTTGTTTATAATAGTGTCTGGCGCGCAGCATGCGTCGCATGCTATGACGCGAATTTTAGTTGACATTATTGAAACTTAATATTTATTCTACACATTTTTACAAATTTGGGAAACTTAAGAATGTTTCTGTCACGTTTTGCCTCCTACAGAAACCATAAATGAAAAATAAAAATGTGAAAAAATAAACTTTATACATTTTCATCGATTTTTTTGTAATGCTACAGAGAGCCACCAGGGGAGTGCTCAAGAGCCGCATGCGGCTCTAGAGCCGCCGGTTGCCGACCCCTGGCCTATACCGTACGGCATATTATAGCACGCCATTTTTCATCATTTTTGAGGATTTGAAAAAAAAAAAAAAAATCCAAAAAACATGGGTTATAGCCCATCGTTTTTTGAAAATTTGAATTTTTTTTTAACCTCGTTTTTCATCATTTTTGACCATGGGCTATAGCCTATACCGTACGGCATATTATAGCACGCCATTTTTCATCATTTTTGAGGATTTGAAAAAAAAAAAAAAAAAATCCAAAAACATGGGTTATAGCCCATCGTTTTTTGAAAATTTGAATTTCTTTTTTAACCTCGTTTTTCATCATTTTTGACCATGGGCTATAGCCTATACCGTACGGCATATTATAGCACGCCGTTTTTCATCATTTTTGAGGATTTAAAAAAAAAAAAAAAATCCAAAAACATGGGTTATAGCCCATCGTTTTTTGAAAATTAGATTTTTTTTTTAACCTCGTTTTTCATCATTTTTGACCATGGGCTATAGCCTATACCGTACGGCATATTATAGGACGCCGTTTTTCATCATTTTTTAGGATTTGAAAAAAATGAAAAAAAAAAAAACATGGGTTATAGCCCATCGTTTTTTGAAAATTTGATATATTTTTTTTTAACCTCGTTTTTCATCATTTTTGACCATGGGCTATAGCCTATACCGTACGGCATATTATAGCACGCCGTTTTTCATCATTTTTGAGGATTTTAAAAAAAATTAAATTTTCCAAAAACATGGGTTATAGCCCATCGTTTTTTGAAATTTTGAAAAAAAAATTAACCTCGTTTTTCATCATTTTTGAACATGGGCTATAGCCTATACCGTACGGCATATTATAGCACGCCATTTTTCATCATTTTTGAGGATTTAAAAAAAATGAAAAAAAAAAAAAACATGGGTTATAGCCCATCGTTTTTTGAAAATTTGAATTTTTTTTTAACCTCGTTTTTCATCATTTTTGACCATGGGCTATAGCCTATACCGTACGGCATATTATAGCACGCAGTTTTTCATCATTTTTGAGGATTTTAAAAAAAATAAAAATTTCCAAAAACATGGGTTATAGCCCATCGTTCTTTGAAAATTTGATTTTTTTTTTAACCTCGTTTTTCATCATTTTTGAACATGGGCTATAGCCCTAACCGTAGGGCATACTATAGCACGCAGTTTTTCATCATTGTTGAGGATTTGAAAAAAATTAAAAATTTCCAAAAACATGGGTTATAGCCCATCGTTTTTTGAAATTTTGAAATTTATTTTTAACCTCGTTTTTCATCATTTTTGACCATGGGCTATAGCCTATACCGTACGGCATATTATAGCACGCCGTTTTTCATCATTTTTGAGGATTTAAAAAAAAAGAAAAAAAAAAAAAACATGGGTTATAGCCCATCGTTTTTTGAAAATTTGATTTTTTTGTTTAACCTCGTTTTTCATCATTTTTGAACATGGGCTATAGCCCTAACCGTAGGGCATACTATAGCACGCAGTTTTTCATCATTGTTGAGGATTTGAAAAAAATTAAAAATTTCCAAAAACATGGGTTATAGCCCATCGTTTTTTGAAATTTTGAAATTTATTTTTAACCTCGTTTTTCATCATTTTTGACCATGGGCTATAGCCTATACCGTACGGCATATTATAGCACGCCGTTTTTCATCATTTTTGAGGATTTAAAAAAAAAGAAAAAAAAAAAAACATGGGTTATAGCCCATCGTTTTTTGAAAATTTGATCTTTTTTTTAACCTCGTTTTTCATCATTTTTGACCATGGGCTATAGCCTATACCAGGGGTCGGCAACCCAAGATGTTGAATGAGCCATTTTCGACCAAAAAAAATAATTCAAAATCTATCTGGAGCCGCAAAAATGTAAGCCTTAAAATGCTTATATAATGAAGACAAAAGGGCTGCAAGTGGATATTAGCCTATCTATCAAAATAAAAAGTGCGCTATGGTTTAACTTTCATTACGGGCACGTTCGGAAATAGCGCACTGAGCGCACTGTGCAATGCAAACTAATATAGGCGAGTGCGCTTCCGTAATTGTCTGGAAGAGCATTCCATGTTTTCCACACAAGTGTGTCGTGTTTTGGGAGGTTTACAATATCGGTATTTGCCTGTATGCTTATTAATCTGCAGTGACAAACTATCAAACAATAAAAAAGTAACGTTGAAAGACATTTCCAGGGAAAGCATGCTAAGTTTGCATGAATGAGAGAAAGAGGGCTGTTGCAGTCGCAGAACTGCTGAAGAAAGCAGAAGGGAGCAAAGTCAGCAAACTAACTTTTAAGAAGTGGAGCGCAGCTTACTCCACCACTCACGCTGGCTGCTGCTATAGTTTCGTTGCAACACGGGAGATAATACGTCTATATGACTCCTTCAACGTCTATATGACTCCTTCATATACTGTAGTCACCGTCTGAACGGCTTGCCACGTTTTATTTATTGTTTGATAAGTTTGTCACTGCAGATTTAGCCATGGTGCGTCATGGCAACTGCAGCCTGTTTTACGCAATCGCTACATTTACATTGTAAACGTGTACATAAACATTCAGATTCCAAATATAAAGTACTCGCCACGTGTGCCACTGGTGTTAAAATGTTGCTGGTACAGCGATTAGCATTGCTGCATCCCGCGTTGTTTAATAAAAAGCATTTTTATCCGAGCTGTTATTTTGCCATTGGCTTTCAACTACGCGCCCCCAACCGGTGTGCAACTGTGGATTTCCCAACCCCGTTTGAGAAAAGTAGCCGGGGCGCTCGGATAAAAATGCTTTTTATTAAACAACGCGGGATGCAGCAATGCTAATCACTGTACCAGCAAATTTCTAACCCCCGTGGCACATGTGGCGAGGACCTTATATTTGAAATCGGAATGTTTATATACACGTTTGGACTGCGATTGCGAAAACAGGCTGCTGTTGCGTCATGGGCTACTGCAGATCAAGCATACAGGAAATCCATCTGCATTGGCTGTGAAGGCATAAGCGTCTGTCCACGAATTGTTAAATCCTCTGTTTTCGTCTGCTATCTTTCTTTTTCTCCCTGTAGAAGCCATAGCGTAGCAGGCACCAGCCTCACACACCCACCGGTTTGTTTATAATAGTGTCTGGCGCGCAGCATGCGTCGCATGCTATGACGCGAATTTTAGTTGACATTATTGAAACTTAATATTTATTCTACACATTTTTACAAATTTGGGAAACTTAAGAATGTTTCTGTCACGTTTTGCCTCCTACAGAAACCATAAATGAAAAATAAAAATGTGAAAAAATAAACTTTATACATTTTCATCGATTTTTTTGTAATGCTACAGAGAGCCACCAGGGGAGTGCTCAAGAGCCGCATGCGGCTCTAGAGCCGCCGGTTGCCGACCCCTGGCCTATACCGTACGGCATATTATAGCACGCCATTTTTCATCATTTTTGAGGATTTGAAAAAAAAAAAAAAAAAAAAACATGGGTTATAGCCCATCGTTTTTTGAAAATTTGATTTTTTTTTTAACCTCGTTTTTCATCATTTTTGACCATGGGCTATAGCCTATACCGTACGGCATATTATAGCACGCCATTTTTCATCATTTTTGAGGATTTGAAAAAAAAAAAAAAAAATCCAAAAACATGGGTTATAGCCCATCGTTTTTTGAAAATTTTAATTTTTTTTTTAACCTCGTTTTTCATCATTTTTGACCATGGGCTATAGCCTATACCGTACGGCATATTATAGCACGCAGTTTTTCATCATTTTTGAGGATTTTTAAAAAATTAAAAAATTCCAAAAACATGGGTTATAGCCCATCGTTTTTTGAAAATTTGATTTTTTTTTTAACCTCGTTTTTCATCATTTTTGAACATGGGCTATAGCCCTAACCGTAGGGCATACTATAGCACGCAGTTTTTCATCATTGTTGAGGATTTGAAAAAAATTAAAAATTTCCAAAAACATGGGTTATAGCCCATCGTTTTTTGAAATTTTGAAATTTATTTTTAACCTTGTTTTTCATCATTTTTGACCATGGGCTATAGCCTATACCGTACGGCATATTATAGCACGCCGTTTTTCATCATTTTTGAGGATTAAAAAAAAAAAAAAAAATCCAAAAACATGGGTTATAGCCCATCGTTTTTTGAAAATTAGATTTTTTTTTTAACCTCGTTTTTCATCATTTTTGACCATGGGCTATAGCCTATACCGTACGGCATATTATAGGACGCCGTTTTTCATCATTTTTGAGGATTTGAAAAAAATGAAAAAAAAAAAAACATGGGTTATAGCCCATCGTTTTTTGAAAATTTGATTTTTTTTTTTTAACCTCGTTTTTCATCATTTTTGACCATGGGCTATAGCCTATACCGTACGGCATATTATAGCACGCCGTTTTTCATCATTTTTGAGGATTTAAAAAAAAAAAAAAAATCCAAAAACATGGGTTATAGCCCATCGTTTTTTGAAATTTTGATTTTTTTTTTAACCTCGTTTTTCATCATTTTTGAACATGGGCTATAGCCTATACCGTACGGCATATTATAGCACGCCATTTTTCATCATTTTTGAGGATTTAAAAAAAATGAAAAAAAAAAAAAACATGGGTTATAGCCCATCGTTTTTTGAAAATTTGAATTTTTTTTTTAACCTCGTTTTTCATCATTTTTGACCATGGGCTATAGCCTATACCGTACGGCATATTATAGCACGCAGTTTTTCATCATTTTTGAGGATTTTAAAAAAAATTAAAATTTCCAAAAACATGGGTTATAGCCCATCGTTTTGTGAAAATTTGATTTTTTTTTTAACCTCGTTTTTCATCATTTTTGAACATGGGCTATAGCCCTAACCGTAGGGCATACTATAGCACGCAGTTTTTCATCATTGTTGAGGATTTGAAAAAAATTAAAAATTTCCAAAAACATGGGTTATAGCCCATCGTTTTTTGAAATTTTGAAATTTATTTTTAACCTCGTTTTTCATCATTTTTGACCATGGGCTATAGCCTATACCGTACGGCATATTATAGCACGCCGTTTTTCATCATTTTTGAGGATAAAAAAAAAAAAAAAAATCCAAAAACATGGGTTATAGCCCATCGTTTTTTGAAAATTAGATTTTTTTTTTAACCTCGTTTTTCATCATTTTTGACCATGGGCTATAGCCTATACCGTACGGCATATTATAGGACGCCGTTTTTCATCATTTTTGAGGATTTGAAAAAAATGAAAAAAAAAAAAAAACATGGGTTATAGCCCATCGTTTTTTGAAAATTTGATTTTTTTTTTTTTAACCTCGTTTTTCATCATTTTTGACCATGGGCTATAGCCTATACCGTACGGCATATTATAGCACGCCGTTTTTCATCATTTTTGAGGATTAAAAATAAATAAAAAAATTCCAAAAACATGGGTTATAGCCCATCGTTTTTTGAAATTTTGAATTTTTTTTTAACCTCGTTTTTCATCATTTTTGAACATGGGCTATAGCCTATACCGTACGGCATATTATAGCACGCCGTTTTTCATCATTTTTGAGGATTAAAAAAAAAAAAAAAAATCCAAAAACATGGGTTATAGCCCATCGTTTTTTGAAAATTAGATTTTTTTTTTAACCTCGTTTTTCATCATTTTTGACCATGGGCTATAGCCTATACCGTACGGCATATTATAGGACGCCGTTTTTCATCATTTTTGAGGATTTGAAAAAAATGAAAAAAAAAAAAAACATGGGTTATAGCCCATCGTTTTTTGAAAATTTGATTTTTTTTTTTTTAACCTCGTTTTTCATCATTTTTGACCATGGGCTATAGCCTATACCGTACGGCATATTATAGCACGCCGTTTTTCATCATTTTTGAGGATTTAAAAAAAAATTAAATTTTCCAAAAACATGGGTTATAGCCCATCGTTTTTTGAAATTTTGAATTTTTTTTTAACCTCGTTTTTCATCATTTTTGAACATGGGCTATAGCCTATACCGTACGGCATATTATAGCACGCAGTTTTTCATCATTTTTGAGGATTTTAAAAAAAGTAAAATTTCCAAAAACATGGGTTATAGCCCATCGTTTTTTGAAAATTTGATTTTTTTTTTAACCTCGTTTTTCATCATTTTTGAACATGGGCTATAGCCCTAACCGTAGGGCATACTATAGCACGCAGTTTTTCATCATTGTTGAGGATTTGAAAAAAATTAAAAATTTCCAAAAACATGGGTTATAGCCCATCGTTTTTTGAAATTTTGAAATTTATTTTTAACCTCGTTTTTCATCATTTTTGACCATGGGCTATAGCCTATACCGTACGGCATATTATAGCACGCCGTTTTTCATCATTTTTGAGGATTAAAAAAAAAAAAAAAAATCCAAAAACATGGGTTATAGCCCATCGTTTTTTGAAAATTAGATTTTTTTTTTAACCTCGTTTTTCATCATTTTTGACCATGGGCTATAGCCTATACCGTACGGCATATTATAGGACGCCGTTTTTCATCATTTTTGAGGATTTGAAAAAAATGAAAAAAAAAAAAAAACATGGGTTATAGCCCATCGTTTTTTGAAAATTTGTTTTTTTTTTTTTTAACCTCGTTTTTCATCATTTTTGACCATGGGCTATAGCCTATACCGTACGGCATATTATAGCACGCCGTTTTTCATCATTTTTGAGGATTAAAAAAAAAAAAAAAAATTCCAAAAACATGGGTTATAGCCCATCGTTTTTTGAAATTTTGAATTTTTTTTTAACCTCGTTTTTCATCATTTTTGAACATGGGCTATAGCCTATACCGTACGGCATATTATAGCACGCCGTTTTTCATCATTTTTGAGGATTAAAAAAAAAAAAAAAAATCCAAAAACATGGGTTATAGCCCATCGTTTTTTGAAAATTAGATTTTTTTTTTAACCTCGTTTTTCATCATTTTTGACCATGGGCTATAGCCTATACCGTACGGCATATTATAGGACGCCGTTTTTCATCATTTTTGAGGATTTGAAAAAAATGAAAAAAAAAAAAAACATGGGTTATAGCCCATCGTTTTTTGAAAATTTGAATTTTTTTTTTAACCTCGTTTTTCATCATTTTTGACCATGGGCTATAGCCTATACCGTACGGCATATTATAGCACGCAGTTTTTCATCATTTTTGAGGATTTTAAAAAAAATTAAAATTTCCAAAAACATGGGTTATAGCCCATCGTTTTTTGAAAATTTGATTTTTTTTTTAACCTCGTTTTTCATCATTTTTGAACATGGGCTATAGCCCTAACCGTAGGGCATACTATAGCACGCAGTTTTTCATCATTGTTGAGGATTTGAAAAAAATTAAAAATTTCCAAAAACATGGGTTATAGCCCATCGTTTTTTGAAATTTTGAAATTTATTTTTAACCTCGTTTTTCATCATTTTTGACCATGGGCTATAGCCTATACCGTACGGCATATTATAGCACGCCGTTTTTCATCATTTTTGAGGATTAAAAAAAAAAAAAAAAATCCAAAAACATGGGTTATAGCCCATCGTTTTTTGAAAATTAGATTTTTTTTTTAACCTCGTTTTTCATCATTTTTGACCATGGGCTATAGCCTATACCGTACGGCATATTATAGGACGCCGTTTTTCATCATTTTTGAGGATTTGAAAAAAATGAAAAAAAAAAAAAAACATGGGTTATAGCCCATCGTTTTTTGAAAATTTGATTTTTTTTTTTTTAACCTCGTTTTTCATCATTTTTGACCATGGGCTATAGCCTATACCGTACGGCATATTATAGCACGCCGTTTTTCATCATTTTTGAGGATTAAAAAAAAATAAAAAAATTCCAAAAACATGGGTTATAGCCCATCGTTTTTTGAAATTTTGAATTTTTTTTTAACCTCGTTTTTCATCATTTTTGAACATGGGCTATAGCCTATACCGTACGGCATATTATAGCACGCCGTTTTTCATCATTTTTGAGGATTAAAAAAAAAAAAAAAAATCCAAAAACATGGGTTATAGCCCATCGTCTTTTGAAAATTAGATTTTTTTTTTAACCTCGTTTTTCATCATTTTTGACCATGGGCTATAGCCTATACCGTACGGCATATTATAGGACGCCGTTTTTCATCATTTTTGAGGATTTGAAAAAAATGAAAAAAAAAAAAAACATGGGTTATAGCCCATCGTTTTTTGAAAATTTGATTTTTTTTTTTTTAACCTCGTTTTTCATCATTTTTGACCATGGGCTATAGCCTATACCGTACGGCATATTATAGCACGCCGTTTTTCATCATTTTTGAGGATTTAAAAAAAAAAAAAAAATTCCAAAAACATGGGTTATAGCCCATCGTTTTTTGAAATTTTGATTTTTTTTTTAACCTCGTTTTTCATCATTTTTGAACATGGGCTATAGCCTATACCGTACGGCATATTATAGCACGCAGTTTTTCATCATTTTTGAGGATTTTAAAAAAAGTAAAATTTCCAAAAACATGGGTTATAGCCCATCGTTTTTTGAAAATTTGATTTTTTTTTTAACCTCGTTTTTCATCATTTTTGAACATGGGCTATAGCCCTAACCGTAGGGCATACTATAGCACGCAGTTTTTCATCATTGTTGAGGATTTGAAAAAAATTAAAAATTTCCAAAAACATGGGTTATAGCCCATCGTTTTTTGAAATTTTGAAATTTATTTTTAACCTCGTTTTTCATCATTTTTGACCATGGGCTATAGCCTATACCGTACGGCATATTATAGCACGCCGTTTTTCATCATTTTTGAGGATTAAAAAAAAATAAAAAAATTCCAAAAACATGGGTTATAGCCCATCGTTTTTTGAAATTTTGAATTTTTTTTTAACCTCGTTTTTCATCATTTTTGAACATGGGCTATAGCCTATACCGTACGGCATATTATAGCACGCCGTTTTTCATCATTTTTGAGGATTAAAAAAAAAAAAAAAAATCCAAAAACATGGGTTATAGCCCATCGTTTTTTGAAAATTAGATTTTTTTTTTAACCTCGTTTTTCATCATTTTTGACCATGGGCTATAGCCTATACCGTACGGCATATTATAGGACGCCGTTTTTCATCATTTTTGAGGATTTGAAAAAAATGAAAAAAAAAAAAAACATGGGTTATAGCCCATCGTTTTTTGAAAATTTGATTTTTTTTTTTTTAACCTCGTTTTTCATCATTTTTGACTATGGGCTATAGCCTATACCGTACGGCATATTATAGCACGCCGTTTTTCATCATTTTTGAGGATTTAAAAAAAAATTAAATTTTCCAAAAACATGGGTTATAGCCCATCGTTTTTTGAAATTTTGAAATTTTTTTTAACCTCGTTTTTCATCATTTTTGAACATGGGCTATAGCCTATACCGTACGGCATATTATAGCACGCCATTTTTCATCATTTTTGAGGATTTAAAAAAAATGAAAAAAAAAAAAAACATGGGTTATAGCCCATCGTTTTTTTTAAATTTGAATTTTTTTTTTAACCTCGTTTTTCATCATTTTTGACCATGGGCTATAGCCTATACCGTACGGCATATTATAGCACGCAGTTTTTCATCATTTTTGAGGATTTTAAAAAAATTAAAAATTTCCAAAAACATGGGTTATAGCCAATCGTTTTTTGAAAATTTGATTTTTTTTTTAACCTCGTTTTTCATCATTTTTGAACATGGGCTATAGCCCTAACCGTAGGGCATACTATAGCACGCAGTTTTTCATCATTGTTGAGGATTTGAAAAAAATTAAAAATTTCCAAAAACATGGGTTATAGCCCATCGTTTTTTGAAATTTTGAAATTTATTTTTAACCTCGTTTTTCATCATTTTTGACCATGGGCTATAGCCTATACCGTACGGCATATTATAGCACGCCGTTTTTCATCATTTTTGAGGATTAAAAAAAAAAAAAACAAAAAAACATGGGTTATAGCCCATCGTTTTTTGAAAATTTGATTTTTTTTTTTTAACCTCGTTTTTCATCATTTTTGACCATGGGCTATAGCCTATACCGTACGGCATATTATAGCACGCCGTTTTTCATCATTTTTGAGGATTTTTAAAAAAATTAAATTTTCCAAAAACATGGGTTATAGCCCATCGTTTTTTGAAATTTTGAAAAAAAAATTAACCTCGTTTTTCATCATTTTTGAACATGGGCTATAGCCTATACCGTACGGCATATTATAGCACGCCATTTTTCATCATTTTTGAGGATTTAAAAAAAATGAAAAAAAAAAAAAACATGGGTTATAGCCCATCGTTTTTTGAAAATTTGAAATTTTTTTTAACCTCGTTTTTCATCATTTTTGACCATGGGCTATAGCCTATACCGTACGGCATATTATAGCACGCAGTTTTTCATCATTTTTGAGGATTTTAAAAAAATTAAAAATTTCCAAAAACATGGGTTATAGCCCATCGTTCTTTGAAAATTTGATTTTTTTTTTAACCTCGTTTTTCATCATTTTTGAACATGGGCTATAGCCCTAACCGTAGGGCATACTATAGCACGCAGTTTTTCATCATTGTTGAGGATTTGAAAAAAATTAAAAATTTCCAAAAACATGGGTTATAGCCCATCGTTTTTTGAAATTTTGAAATTTATTTTTAACCTCGTTTTTCATCATTTTTGACCATGGGCTATAGCCTATACCGTACGGCATATTATAGCACGCCGTTTTTCATCATTTTTGAGGATTTAAAAAAAAAGAAAAAAAAAAAAAACATGGGTTATAGCCCATCGTTTTTTGAAAATTTGATTTTTTTTTTAACCTCGTTTTTCATCATTTTTGAACATGGGCTATAGCCCTAACCGTAGGGCATACTATAGCACGCAGTTTTTCATCATTGTTGAGGATTTGAAAAAAATTAAAAATTTCCAAAAACATGGGTTATAGCCCATCGTTTTTTGAAATTTTGAAATTTATTTTTAACCTCGTTTTTCATCATTTTTGACCATGGGCTATAGCCTATACCGTACGGCATATTATAGCACGCCGTTTTTCATCATTTTTGAGGATTAAAAAAAAATAAAAAAAATCCAAAAACATGGGTTATAGCCCATCGTTTTTTGAAAATTAGATTTTTTTTTTAACCTCGTTTTTCATCATTTTTGACCATGGGCTATAGCCTATACCGTACGGCATATTATAGGACGCCGTTTTTCATCATTTTTTAGGATTTGAAAAAAATGAAAAAAAAAAAAAACATGGGTTATAGCCCATCGTTTTTTGAAAATTAGATTTTTTTTTTTTTAACCTCGTTTTTCATCATTTTTGAACATGGGCTATAGCCCTAACCGTAGGGCATACTATAGCACGCAGTTTTTCATCATTGTTGAGGATTTGAAAAAAATTAAAAATTTCCAAAAACATGGGTTATAGCCCATCGTTTTTTGAAATTTTGAAATTTATTTTTAACCTCGTTTTTCATCATTTTTGACCATGGGCTATAGCCTATACCGTACGGCATATTATAGCACGCCGTTTTTCATCATTTTTGAGGATTAAAAAAAAAAAAAAAAAAAAAACATGGGTTATAGCCCATCGTTTTTTGAAAATTTGATTTTTTTTTTTTTAACCTCGTTTTTCATCATTTTTGACCATGGGCTATAGCCTATACCGTACGGCATATTATAGCACGCCGTTTTTCATCATTTTTGAGGATTTTTAAAAAAAATTAAATTTTCCAAAAACATGGGTTATAGCCCATCGTTTTTTGAAATTTTGAAAAAAAAATTAACCTCGTTTTTCATCATTTTTGAACATGGGCTATAGCCTATACCGTACGGCATATTATAGCACGCCATTTTTCATCATTTTTGAGGATTTAAAAAAAATGAAAAAAAAAAAAAAACATGGGTTATAGCCCATCGTTTTTTGAAAATTTGAATTTTTTTTTAACCTCGTTTTTCATCATTTTTGACCATGGGCTATAGCCTATACCGTACGGCATATTATAGCACGCAGTTTTTCATCATTTTTGAGGATTTTAAAAAAATTAAAAATTTCCAAAAACATGGGTTATAGCCCATCGTTCTTTGAAAATTTGATTTTTTTTTTAACCTCGTTTTTCATCATTTTTGAACATGGGCTATAGCCCTAACCGTAGGGCATACTATAGCACGCAGTTTTTCATCATTGTTGAGGATTTGAAAAAAATTAAAAATTTCCAAAAACATGGGTTATAGCCCATCGTTTTTTGAAATTTTGAAATTTATTTTTAACCTCGTTTTTCATCATTTTTGACCATGGGCTATAGCCTATACCGTACGGCATATTATAGCACGCCGTTTTTCATCATTTTTGAGGATTTAAAAAAAAAGAAAAAAAAAAAAAACATGGGTTATAGCCCATCGTTTTTTGAAAATTTGATTTTTTTTTTAACCTCGTTTTTCATCATTTTTGAACATGGGCTATAGCCCTAACCGTAGGGCATACTATAGCACGCAGTTTTTCATCATTGTTGAGGATTTGAAAAAAATTAAAAATTTCCAAAAACATGGGTTATAGCCCATCGTTTTTTGAAATTTTGAAATTTATTTTTAACCTCGTTTTTCATCATTTTTGACCATGGGCTATAGCCTATACCGTACGGCATATTATAGCACGCCGTTTTTCATCATTTTTGAGGATTAAAAAAATATATAAAAAATCCAAAAACATGGGTTATAGCCCATCGTTTTTTGAAAATTAGATTTTTTTTTTTTTAACCTCGTTTTTCATCATTTTTGACCATGGGCTATAGCCTATACCGTACGGCATATTATAGCACGCCGTTTTTCATCATTTTTGAGGATTAAAAAAAAAATAAAAAAATCCAAAAACATGGGTTATAGCCCATCGTTTTTTGAAATTTTGAATTTTTTTTTAACCTCGTTTTTCATCATTTTTGAACATGGGCTATAGCCTATACCGTACGGCATATTATAGCACGCCATTTTTCATCATTTTTGAGGATTTAAAAAAAAAAAAAAAAAAAAAAACATGGGTTATAGCCCATCGTTTTTTGAAAATTTGATTTTTTTTTTAACCTCGTTTTTCATCATTTTTGACCATGGGCTATAGCCTATACCGTACGGCATATTATAGCACGCAGTTTTTCATCATTTTTGAGGATTTTAAAAAAATTAAAAATTTCCAAAAACATGGGTTATAGCCCATCGTTTTTTGAAAATTTGATTTTTTTTTTAACCTCGTTTTTCATCATTTTTGAACATGGGCTATAGCCCTAACCGTAGGGCATACTATAGCACGCAGTTTTTCATCATTGTTGAGGATTTGAAAAAAATTAAAAATTTCCAAAAACATGGGTTATAGCCCATCGTTTTTTGAAAATTTGAAATTTATTTTTAACCTCGTTTTTCATCATTTTTGACCATGGGCTATAGCCTATACCGTACGGCATATTATAGCACGCCGTTTTTCATCATTTTTGAGGATTTAAAAAAAATGAAAAAAACAAAAACATGGGTTATAGCCCATCGTTTTTTGAAAATTTGATTTTTTTTTTAACCTCGTTTTTCATCATTTTTGACCATGGGCTATAGCCTATACCAGGGGTCGGCAACCCAAGATGTTGAATGAGCCATTTTCGACCAAAAAAAATAATTCAAAATCTATCTGGAGCCGCAAAAATGTAAGCCTTAAAATGCTTATATAATGAAGACAAAAGGGCTGCAAGTGGATATTAGCCTATCTATCAAAATAAAAAGTGCGCTATGGTTTAACTTTCATTACGGGCACGTTCGGAAATAGCGCACTGAGCGCACTGTGCAATGCAAACTAATATAGGCGAGTGCGCTTCCGTAATTGTCTGGAAGAGCATTCCATGTTTTCCACACAAGTGTGTCGTGTTTTGGGAGGTTTACAATATCGGTATTTGCCTGTATGCTTATTAATCTGCAGTGACAAACTATCAAACAATAAAAAAGTAACGTTGAAAGACATTTCCAGGGAAAGCATGCTAAGTTTGCATGAATGAGAGAAAGAGGGCTGTTGCAGTCGCAGAACTGCTGAAGAAAGCAGAAGGGAGCAAAGTCAGCAAACTAACTTTTAAGAAGTGGAGCGCAGCTTACTCCACCACTCACGCTGGCTGCTGCTATAGTTTCGTTGCAACACGGGAGATAATACGTCTATATGACTCCTTCAACGTCTATATGACTCCTTCATATACTGTAGTCACCGTCTGAACGGCTTGCCACGTTTTATTTATTGTTTGATAAGTTTGTCACTGCAGATTTAGCCATGGTGCGTCATGGCAACTGCAGCCTGTTTTACGCAATCGCTACATTTACATTGTAAACGTGTACATAAACATTCAGATTCCAAATATAAAGTACTCGCCACGTGTGCCACTGGTGTTAAAATGTTGCTGGTACAGCGATTAGCATTGCTGCATCCCGCGTTGTTTAATAAAAAGCATTTTTATCCGAGCTGTTATTTTGCCATTGGCTTTCAACTACGCGCCCCCAACCGGTGTGCAACTGTGGATTTCCCAACCCCGTTTGAGAAAAGTAGCCGGGGCGCTCGGATAAAAATGCTTTTTATTAAACAACGCGGGATGCAGCAATGCTAATCACTGTACCAGCAAATTTCTAACCCCCGTGGCACATGTGGCGAGGACCTTATATTTGAAATCGGAATGTTTATATACACGTTTGGACTGCGATTGCGAAAACAGGCTGCTGTTGCGTCATGGGCTACTGCAGATCAAGCATACAGGAAATCCATCTGCATTGGCTGTGAAGGCATAAGCGTCTGTCCACGAATTGTTAAATCCTCTGTTTTCGTCTGCTATCTTTCTTTTTCTCCCTGTAGAAGCCATAGCGTAGCAGGCACCAGCCTCACACACCCACCGGTTTGTTTATAATAGTGTCTGGCGCGCAGCATGCGTCGCATGCTATGACGCGAATTTTAGTTGACATTATTGAAACTTAATATTTATTCTACACATTTTTACAAATTTGGGAAACTTAAGAATGTTTCTGTCACGTTTTGCCTCCTACAGAAACCATAAATGAAAAATAAAAATGTGAAAAAATAAACTTTATACATTTTCATCGATTTTTTTGTAATGCTACAGAGAGCCACCAGGGGAGTGCTCAAGAGCCGCATGCGGCTCTAGAGCCGCCGGTTGCCGACCCCTGGCCTATACCGTACGGCATATTATAGCACGCCATTTTTCATCATTTTTGAGGATTTGAAAAAAAAAAAAAAAATCCAAAAACATGGGTTATAGCCCATCGTTTTTTGAAATTTTGATTTTTTTTTTAACCTCGTTTTTCATCATTTTTTAACATGGGCTATAGCCCCTACCGTAGGGCATACTATAGCACGCCGTTTTTCATCATTTTTGAGGATTTAAAAAAAATGAAAAAAAAAAAAAACATGGGTTATAGCCCATCGTTTTTTGAAAATTTGAATTTTTTTTAACCTCGTTTTTCATCATTTTTGACCATGGGCTATAGCCTATACCGTACGGCATATTATAGCACGCCATTTTTCATCATTTTTGAGGATTTGAAAAAAAAAAAAAAAAATCCAAAAACATGGGTTATAGCCCATCGTTTTTTGAAAATTTGAATTTTTTTTTTAACCTCGTTTTTCATCATTTTTGACCATGGGCTATAGCCTATACCGTACGGCATATTATAGCACGCAGTTTTTCATCATTTTTGAGGATTTTTAAAAAATTAAAAAATTCCAAAAACATGGGTTATAGCCCATCGTTTTTTGAAAATTTGATTTTTTTTTTAACCTCGTTTTTCATCATTTTTGAACATGGGCTATAGCCCTAACCGTAGGGCATACTATAGCACGCAGTTTTTCATCATTGTTGAGGATTTGAAAAAAATTAAAAATTTCCAAAAACATGGGTTATAGCCCATCGTTTTTTGAAATTTTGAAATTTATTTTTAACCTCGTTTTTCATCATTTTTGACCATGGGCTATAGCCTATACCGTACGGCATATTATAGCACGCCGTTTTTCATCATTTTTGAGGATAAAAAAAAAAAAAAAAAATCCAAAAACATGGGTTATAGCCCATCGTTTTTTGAAATTTTGATTTTTTTTTTTACCTCGTTTTTCATCATTTTTGAACATGGGCTATAGCCTATACCGTACGGCATATTATAGGACGCCGTTTTTCATCATTTTTGAGGATTTGAAAAAAATGAAAAAAAAAAAAAACATGGGTTATAGCCCATCGTTTTTTGAAAATTTGAATTTTTTTTTTAACCTAGTTTTTCATCATTTTTGACCATGGGCTATAGCCTATACCGTACGGCATATTATAGCACGCAGTTTTTCATCATTTTTGAGGATTTTAAAAAAATTAAAAATTTCCAAAAACATGGGTTATAGCCCATCGTTTTTTGAAAATTTGATTTTTTTTTTAACCTCGTTTTTCATCATTTTTGAACATGGGCTATAGCCCTAACCGTAGGGCATACTATAGCACGCAGTTTTTCATCATTGTTGAGGATTTGAAAAAAATTAAAAATTTCCAAAAACATGGGTTATAGCCCATCGTTTTTTGAAATTTTGAAATTTATTTTTAACCTCGTTTTTCATCATTTTTGACCATGGGCTATAGCCTATACCGTACGGCATATTATAGCACGCCGTTTTTCATCATTTTTGAGGATAAAAAAAAAAAAAAAAAATCCAAAAACATGGGTTATAGCCCATCGTTTTTTGAAAATTAGATTTTTTTTTTAACCTCGTTTTTCATCATTTTTGACCATGGGCTATAGCCTATACCGTACGGCATATTATAGGACGCCGTTTTTCATCATTTTTGAGGATTTGAAAAAAATGAAAAAAAAAAAAAAACATGGGTTATAGCCCATCGTTTTTTGAAAATTTGATTATTATTTTTTTAACCTCGTTTTTCATCATTTTTGACCATGGGCTATAGCCTATACCGTACGGCATATTATAGCACGCCGTTTTTCATCATTTTTGAGGATTAAAAAAAAATAAAAAAATTCCAAAAACATGGGTTATAGCCCATCGTTTTTTGAAAATTTGAATTTTTTTTTAACCTCGTTTTTCATCATTTTTGAACATGGGCTATAGCCTATACCGTACGGCATATTATAGCACGCCGTTTTTCATCATTTTTGAGGATTAAAAAAAAAAAAAAAAATCCAAAAACATGGGTTATAGCCCATCGTTTTTTGAAAATTAGATTTTTTTTTTAACCTCGTTTTTCATCATTTTTGACCATGGGCTATAGCCTATACCGTACGGCATATTATAGGACGCCGTTTTTCATCATTTTTGAGGATTTGAAAAAAATGAAAAAAAAAAAAAACATGGGTTATAGCCCATCGTTTTTTGAAAATTTGATTTTTTTTTTTTTAACCTCGTTTTTCATCATTTTTGACCATGGGCTATAGCCTATACCGTACGGCATATTATAGCACGCCGTTTTTCATCATTTTTGAGGATTTAAAAAAAAATTAAATTTTCCAAAAACATGGGTTATAGCCCATCGTTTTTTGAAATTTTGAATTTTTTTTTAACCTCGTTTTTCATCATTTTTGAACATGGGCTATAGCCTATACCGTACGGCATATTATAGCACGCCATTTTTCATCATTTTTGAGGATTTAAAAAAAATGAAAAAAAAAACAAACATGGGTTATAGCCCATCGTTTTTTGAAAATTTGAATTTTTTTTTTAACCTCGTTTTTCATCATTTTTGACCATGGGCTATAGCCTATACCGTACGGCATATTATAGCACGCAGTTTTTCATCATTTTTGAGGATTTTAAAAAAATAAAAAATTTCCAAAAACATGGGTTATAGCCCATCGTTTTTTGAAAATTTGATTTTTTTTTTAACCTCGTTTTTCATCATTTTTGAACATGGGCTATAGCCCTAACCGTAGGGCATACTATAGCACGCAGTTTTTCATCATTGTTGAGGATTTGAAAAAAATTAAAAATTTCCAAAAACATGGGTTATAGCCCATCGTTTTTTGAAAATTTGATTTTTTTTTTAACCTCGTTTTTCATCATTTTTGAACATGGGCTATAGCCCTAACCGTAGGGCATACTATAGCACGCAGTTTTTCATCATTGTTGAGGATTTGAAAAAAATTAAAAATTTCCAAAAACATGGGTTATAGCCCATCGTTTTTTGAAATTTTGAATTTTTTTTTAACCTCGTTTTTCATCATTTTTGAACATGGGCTATAGCCTATACCGTACGGCATATTATAGCACGCCGTTTTTCATCATTTTTGAGGATTAAAAAAAAAAAAAAAAATCCAAAAACATGGGTTATAGCCCATCGTTTTTTGAAAATTAGATTTTTTTTTTAACCTCGTTTTTCATCATTTTTGACCATGGGCTATAGCCTATACCGTACGGCATATTATAGCACGCCGTTTTTCATCATTTTTGAGGATTTAAAAAAAAATTAAATTTTCCAAAAACATGGGTTATAGCCCATCGTTTTTTGAAATTTTGAAAAAAAAATTAACCTCGTTTTTCATCATTTTTGAACATGGGCTATAGCCTATACCGTACGGCATATTATAGCACGCCATTTTTCATCATTTTTGAGGATTTAAAAAAAATGAAAAAAAAACAAACATGGGTTATAGCCCATCGTTTTTTGAAAATTTGATTTTTTTTTTTAACCTCGTTTTTCATCATTTTTGACCATGGGCTATAGCCTATACCGTACGGCATATTATAGCACGCAGTTTTTCATCATTTTTGAGGATTTTAAAAAAATTAAAAATTTCCAAAAACATGGGTTATAGCCCATCGTTTTTTGAAAATTTGATTTTTTTTTTAACCTCGTTTTTCATCATTTTTGACCATGGGCTATAGCCTATACCGTACGGCATATTATAGCACGCCGTTTTTCATCATTTTTGAGGATTTAAAAAAAATTAAATTTTCCAAAAACATGGGTTATAGCCCATCGTTTTTTGAAATTTTGAAAAAAAAATTAACCTCGTTTTTCATCATTTTTGAACATGGGCTATAGCCTATACCGTACGGCATATTATAGCACGCCATTTTTCATCATTTTTGAGGATTTAAAAAAAATGAAAAAAAAAACAAACATGGGTTATAGCCCATCGTTTTTTGAAAATTTGATTTTTTTTTTTAACCTCGTTTTTCATCATTTTTGACCATGGGCTATAGCCCTAACCGTAGGGCATACTATAGCACGCAGTTTTTCATCATTGTTGAGGATTTGAAAAAAATTAAAAATTTCCAAAAACATGGGTTATAGCCCATCGTTTTTTGAAAATTTGATTTTTTTTTTAACCTCGTTTTTCATCATTTTTGAACATGGGCTATAGCCCTAACCGTAGGGCATACTATAGCACGCAGTTTTTCATCATTGTTGAGGATTTGAAAAAAATTAAAAATTTCCAAAAACATGGGTTATAGCCCATCGTTTTTTGAAATTTTGAATTTTTTTTTAACCTCGTTTTTCATCATTTTTGAACATGGGCTATAGCCTATACCGTACGGCATATTATAGGACGCCGTTTTTCATCATTTTTGAGGATTTGAAAAAAATGAAAAAAAAAAAAAAAACATGGGTTATAGCCCATCGTTTTTTGAATTTTTTTTTTTTTTTTTTTAACCTCGTTTTTCATCATTTTTGACCATGGGCTATAGCCTATACCGTACGGCATATTATAGCACGCCGTTTTTCATCATTTTTGAGGATTTAAAAAAAAATTAAATTTTCCAAAAACATGGGTTATAGCCCATCGTTTTTTGAAATTTTGAAAAAAAAATTAACCTCGTTTTTCATCATTTTTGAACATGGGCTATAGCCTATACCGTACGGCATATTATAGCACGCCATTTTTCATCATTTTTGAGGATTTAAAAAAAATGAAAAAAAAACAAACATGGGTTATAGCCCATCGTTTTTTGAAAATTTGATTTTTTTTTTAACCTCGTTTTTCATCATTTTTGACCATGGGCTATAGCCTATACCGTACGGCATATTATAGCACGCAGTTTTTCATCATTTTTGAGGATTTTAAAAAAATTAAAAATTTCCAAAAACATGGGTTATAGCCCATCGTTTTTTGAAAATTTGATTTTTTTTTTAACCTCGTTTTTCATCATTTTTGACCATGGGCTATAGCCTATACCGTACGGCATATTATAGCACGCCGTTTTTCATCATTTTTGAGGATTTAAAAAAAATGAAAAAAAAAACAAACATGGGTTATAGCCCATCGTTTTTTGAAATTTTGAAAAAAAATTTAACCTCGTTTTTCATCATTTTTGAACATGGGCTATAGCCTATACCGTACGGCATATTATAGCACGCCATTTTTCATCATTTTTGAGGATTTAAAAAAAATGAAAAAAAAAACAAACATGGGTTATAGCCCATCGTTTTTTGAAAATTTGATTTTTTTTTTTAACCTCGTTTTTCATCATTTTTGACCATGGGCTATAGCCTATACCGTACGGCATATTATAGCACGCAGTTTTTCATCATTTTTGAGGATTTTAAAAAAATTAAAAATTTCCAAAAACATGGGTTATAGCCCATCGTTTTTTGAAAATTTGATTTTTTTTTTAACCTCGTTTTTCATCATTTTTGAACATGGGCTATAGCCCTAACCGTAGGGCATACTATAGCACGCAGTTTTTCATCATTGTTGAGGATTTGAAAAAAATTAAAAATTTCCAAAAACATGGGTTATAGCCCATCGTTTTTTGAAATTTTGAAATTTATTTTTAACCTCGTTTTTCATCATTTTTGACCATGGGCTATAGCCTATACCGTACGGCATATTATAGCACGCCGTTTTTCATCATTTTTGAGGATTTAAAAAAAAAATAAGTTTTCCAAAAACATGGGTTATAGCCCATCGTTTTTTGAAATTTTGAATTTTTTTTTAACCTCGTTTTTCATCATTTTTGAACATGGGCTATAGCCTATACCGTACGGCATATTATAGCACGCCGTTTTTCATCATTTTTGAGGATTAAAAAAAAAAAAAAAAATCCAAAAACATGGGTTATAGCCCATCGTTTTTTGAAAATTAGATTTTTTTTTTAACCTCGTTTTTCATCATTTTTGACCATGGGCTATAGCCTATACCGTACGGCATATTATAGGACGCCGTTTTTCATCATTTTTGAGGATTTAAAAAAAAAAACAAAAAAAAAAAACATGGGTTATAGCCCATCGTTTTTTGAAAATTTGATTTTTTTTTTTTAACCTCGTTTTTCATCATTTTTGACCATGGGCTATAGCCTATACCGTACGGCATATTATAGCACGCCGTTTTTCATCATTTTTGAGGATTAAAAAAAAAAAAAAAAATCCAAAAACATGGGTTATAGCCCATCGTTTTTTGAAATTTAGAATTTTTTTTTTACCTCGTTTTTCATCATTTTTGAACATGGGCTATAGCCTATACCGTACGGCATATTATAGCACGCCATTTTTCATCATTTTTGAGGATTAAAAAAAAATTAAAAAAAACATGGGTTATAGCCCATCGTTTTTTGAAAATTTGATTTTTTTTTTAACCTCGTTTTTCATCATTTTTGACCATGGGCTATAGCCTATACCGTACGGCATATTATAGCACGCAGTTTTTCATCATTTTTGAGGATTTTAAAAAAATTAAAAATTTCCAAAAACATGGGTTATAGCCCATCGTTTTTTGAAAATTTGATTTTTTTTTTAACCTCGTTTTTCATCATTTTTGAACATGGGCTATAGCCCTAACCGTAGGGCATACTATAGCACGCAGTTTTTCATCATTGTTGAGGATTTGAAAAAAATTAAAAATTTCCAAAAACATGGGTTATAGCCCATCGTTTTTTGAAATTTTGAAATTTATTTTTAACCTCGTTTTTCATCATTTTTGACCATGGGCTATAGCCTATACCGTACGGCATATTATAGCACGCCGTTTTTCATCATTTTTGAGGATTTAAAAAAAAAATAAGTTTTCCAAAAACATGGGTTATAGCCCATCGTTTTTTGAAATTTTGAATTTTTTTTTAACCTCGTTTTTCATCATTTTTGAACATGGGCTATAGCCTATACCGTACGGCATATTATAGCACGCCGTTTTTCATCATTTTTGAGGATTAAAAAAAAAAAAAAAAATCCAAAAACATGGGTTATAGCCCATCGTTTTTTGAAAATTAGATTTTTTTTTTAACCTCGTTTTTCATCATTTTTGACCATGGGCTATAGCCTATACCGTACGGCATATTATAGGACGCCGTTTTTCATCATTTTTGAGGATTTGAAAAAAAAAAAAAAAAAAAAAAAACATGGGTTATAGCCCATCGTTTTTTGAAAATTTGATTTTTTTTTTTTAACCTCGTTTTTCATCATTTTTGACCATGGGCTATAGCCTATACCGTACGGCATATTATAGCACGCCGTTTTTCATCATTTTTGAGGATTTTAAAAAAATGAAAAAAAAAAAAAACATGGGTTATAGCCCATCGTTTTTTGAAAATTTGAATTTTTTTTTTAACCTCGTTTTTCATCATTTTTGACCATGGGCTATAGCCTATACCGTACGGCATATTATAGCACGCAGTTTTTCATCATTTTTGAGGATTTTAAAAAAATTAAAAATTTCCAAAAACATGGGTTATAGCCCATCGTTTTTTGAAATTTTGAAATTTATTTTTAACCTCGTTTTTCATCATTTTTGACCATGGGCTATAGCCTATACCGTACGGCATATTATAGCACGCCGTTTTTCATCATTTTTGAGGAAAAAAAAAAAAAAAAAAAATCAAAAAACATGGGTTATAGCCCATCGTTTTTTGAAAATTAGATTTTTTTTTAACCTCGTTTTTCATCATTTTTGACCATGGGCTATAGCCTATACCGTACGGCATATTATAGGACGCCGTTTTTCATCATTTTTGAGGATTTAAAAAAAATGAAAAAAAAAAAAAACATGGGTTATAGCCCATCGTTTTTTGAAAAATTTAATTTTTTTTTAACCTCGTTTTTCATCATTTTTGACCATGGGCTATAGCCTATACCGTACGGCATATTATAGCACGCCATTTTTCATCATTTTTGAGGATTTTAAAAAAATGAAAAAAAAAAAAAACATGGGTTATAGCCCATCGTTTTTTGAAAATTTGAATCTTTTTTTTAACCTCGTTTTTCATCATTTTTGACCATGGGCTATAGCCTATACCGTACGGCATATTATAGGACGCCGTTTTTCATCATTTTTGAGGATTTGAAAAAAAAAAACAAAAAAAAAAACATGGGTTATAGCCCATCGTTTTTTGAAAATTTGAATTTTTTTTTTTACCTCGTTTTTCATCATTTTTGACCATGGGCTATAGCCTATACCGTACGGCATATTATAGCACGCCATTTTTCATCATTTTTGAGGATTTAAAAAAAATGAAAAAAAAACAAAACATGGGTTATAGCCCATCGTTTTTTGAAAATTTGAATCTTTTTTTTAACCTCGTTTTTCATCATTTTTGACCATGGGCTATAGCCTATACCGTACGGCATATTATAGCACGCCATTTTTCATCATTTTTGAGGATTTAAAAAAAAAAAAAAAAAAAAAAAACATGGGTTATAGCCCACCGTTTTTTGAAAATTTGATTTTTTTTTTAACCTCGTTTTTCATCATTTTTGACCATGGGCTATAGCCTATACCGTACGGCATATTATAGCACGCAGTTTTTCATCATGTTTGAGGATTTTAAAAAAATTAAAATTTTCCAAAAACATGGGTTATAGCCCATCGTTTTTTGAAAATTTGATTTTTTTTTTAACCTCGTTTTTCATCATTTTTGAACATGGGCTATAGCCCTAACCGTAGGGCATACTATAGCACGCAGTTTTTCATCATTGTTGAGGATTTGAAAAAAAATTTAAATTTCCAAAAACATGGGTTATAGCCCATCGTTTTTTGAAATTTTGAAATTTATTTTTAACCTCGTTTTTCATCATTTTTGACCATGGGCTATAGCCTATACCGTACGGCATATTATAGCACGCCGTTTGTCATCATTTTTGAGGATTAAAAAAAAAAAAAAAAATCCAAAAACATGGGTTATAGCCCATCGTTTTTGGAAAATTAGATTTTTTTTTAACCTCGTTTTTCATCATTTTTTAACATGGGCTATAGCCCTAACCGTAGGGCATACTATAGCACGCAGTTTTTCATCATTGTTGAGGATTTGAAAAAAATTAAAAATTTCCAAAAACATGGGTTATAGCCCATCGTTTTTTGAAATTTTGAAATTTATTTTTAACCTCGTTTTTCATCATTTTTGACCATGGGCTATAGCCTATACCGTACGGCATATTATAGCACGCCGTTTTTCATCATTTTTGAGGATTAAAAAAAAAATAAAAATCCAAAAACATGGGTTATAGCCCATCGTTTTTTGAAAATTAGATTTTTTTTTTAACCTCGTTTTTCATCATTTTTGACTATGGGCTATAGCCTATACCGTACGGCATATTATAGGACGCCGTTTTTCATCATTTTTGAGGATTTAAAAAAAATGAAAAAAAAAAAAAACATGGGTTATAGCCCATCGTTTTTTGAAATTTTGAATTTTTTTTTAACCTCGTTTTTCATCATTTTTGACCATGGGCTATAGCCTATACCGTACGGCATATTATAGCACGCCATTTTTCATCATTTTTGAGGATTTAAAAAAAATGAAAAAAAAAAAAACATGGGTTATAGCCCATCGTTTTTTGAAAATTTGAATCTTTTTTTTAACCTCGTTTTTCATCATTTTTGACCATGGGCTATAGCCTATACCGTACGGCATATTATAGCACGCCATTTTTCATCATTTTTGAGGATTTAAAAAAAAATAAAAAAAAATAACATGGGTTATAGCCCATCGTTTTTTGAAAATTTGAATTTTTTTTTTAACCTCGTTTTTCATCATTTTTGACCATGGGCTATAGCCTATACCGTACGGCATATTATAGCACGCAGTTTTTCATCATTTTTGAGGATTTTAAAAAAATTAAAAATTTCCAAAAACATGGGTTATAGCCCATCGTTTTTTGAAAATTAGATTTTTTTTTTTACCTCGTTTTTCATCATTTTTGAACATGGGCTATAGCCCTAACCGTAGGGCATACTATAGCACGCAGTTTTTCATCATTGTTGAGGATTTGAAAAAAATTAAAAATTTCCAAAAACATGGGTTATAGCCCATCGTTTTTTGAAATTTTGAAATTTATTTTTAACCTCGTTTTTCATCATTTTTGACCATGGGCTATAGCCTATACCGTACGGCATATTATAGGACGCCGTTTTTCATCATTTTTGAGGACTTAAAAAAAATGAAAAAAAAAAAAAAACATGGGTTATAGCCCATCGTTTTTTGAAAATTTGAATTTTTTTTTAACCTCGTTTTTCATCATTTTTGACCATGGGCTATAGCCTATACCGTACGGCATATTATAGCACGCCATTTTTCATCATTTTTGAGGATTTAAAAAAAATGAAAAAAAAAAAAACATGGGTTATAGCCCATCGTTTTTTGAAAATTTGAATCTTTTTTTTAACCTCGTTTTTCATCATTTTTGACCATGGGCTATAGCCTATACCGTACGGCATATTATAGCACGCCATTTTTCATCATTTTTGAGGATTTAAAAAAAATGAAAAAAAAAAAAAACATGGGTTATAGCCCATCGTTTTTTGAAAATTTGAATTTTTTTTTTAACCTCGTTTTTCATCATTTTTGACCATGGGCTATAGCCTATACCGTACGGCATATTATAGCACGCAGTTTTTCATCATTTTTGAGGATTTTAAAAAAATTAAAATTTTCCAAAAACATGGGTTATAGCCCATCGTTTTTTGAAAATTTGATTTTTTTTTTAACCTCGTTTTTCATCATTTTTGAACATGGGCTATAGCCCTAACCGTAGGGCATACTATAGCACGCAGTTTTTCATCATTGTTGAGGATTTGAAAAAAATTAAAAATTTCCAAAAACATGGGTTATAGCCCATCGTTTTTTGAAATTTTGAAAATTATTTTTAACCTCGTTTTTCATCATTTTTGACCATGGGCTATAGCCTATACCGTACGGCATATTATAGGACGCCGTTTTTCATCATTTTTGAGGATAAAAAAAAAATGAAAAAAAAAAAAAAACATGGGTTATAGCCCATCGTTTTTTGAAAATTTGAATTTTTTTTTAACCTCGTTTTTCATCATTTTTGACCATGGGCTATAGCCTATACCGTACGGCATATTATAGCACGCCATTTTTCATCATTTTTGAGGATTTAAAAAAAATGAAAAAAAAAAAAAAACATGGGTTATAGCCCATCGTTTTTTGAAAATTTGAATCTTTTTTTTAACCTCGTTTTTCATCATTTTTGACCATGGGCTATAGCCTATACCGTACGGCATATTATAGCACGCCATTTTTCATCATTTTTGAGGATTTAAAAAAAATGAAAAAAAAAAAAAACATGGGTTATAGCCCATCGTTTTTTGAAAATTTGAATTTTTTTTTTAACCTCGTTTTTCATCATTTTTGACCATGGGCTATAGCCTATACCGTACGGCATATTATAGCACGCAGTTTTTCATCATTTTTGAGGATTTTAAAAAAATTAAAATTTTCCAAAAACATGGGTTATAGCCCATCGTTTTTTGAAAATTTGATTTTTTTTTTAACCTCGTTTTTCATCATTTTTGAACATGGGCTATAGCCCTAACCGTAGGGCATACTATAGCACGCAGTTTTTCATCATTGTTGAGGATTTGAAAAAAATTAAAAATTTCCAAAAACATGGGTTATAGCCCATCGTTTTTTGAAATTTTGAAAATTATTTTTAACCTCGTTTTTCATCATTTTTGACCATGGGCTATATCCTATACCGTACGGCATATTATAGCACGCCGTTTTTCATCATTTTTGAGGATAAAAAAAAAAAAAAAAAATCCAAAAACATGGGTTATAGCCCATCGTTTTTTGAAAATTAGATTTTTTTTTTAACCTCGTTTTTCATCATTTTTGACCATGGGCTATAGCCTATACCGTACGGCATATTATAGGACGCCGTTTTTCATCATTTTTGAGGATTTGAAAAAAATGAAAAAAAAAAAAACATGGGTTATAGCCCATCGTTTTTTGAAAATTTGATTTTTTCTTTTTTTAACCTCGTTTTTCATCATTTTTGACCATGGGCTATAGCCTATACCGTACGGCATATTATAGCACGCCGTTTTTCATCATTTTTGAGGATAAAAAAAAAAAAAAAAAATCCAAAAACATGGGTTATAGCCCATCGTTTTTTGAAATTGTGAATTTTTTTTTAACCTCGTTTTTCATCATTTTTGAACATGGGCTATAGCCTATACCGTACGGCATATTATAGCACGCCATTTTTCATCATTTTTGAGGATTTAAAAAAAATGAAAAAAAAACAAAACATGGGTTATAGCCCATCGTTTTTTGAAAATTTGATTTTTTTTTTTAACCTCGTTTTTCATCATTTTTGACCATGGGCTATAGCCTATACCGTACGGCATATTATAGCACGCAGTTTTTCATCATTTTTGAGGATTTGAAAAAAAAATTAAATTTCCAAAAACATGGGTTATAGCCCATCGTTTTTTGAAATCTTGAAATTTATTTTTAACCTCGTTTTTCATCATTTTTGACCATGGGCTATAGCCTATACCGTACGGCATATTATAGCACGCAGTTTTTCATCATTTTTGAGGATTTTAAAAAAATTAAAATTTTCCAAAAACATGGGTTATAGCCCATCGTTTTTTGAAAATTTGATTTTTTTTTTTACCTCGTTTTTCATCATTTTTGAACATGGGCTATAGCCCTAACCGTAGGGCATACTATAGCACGCAGTTTTTCATCATTGTTGAGGATTTGAAAAAAATTAAAAATTTCCAAAAACATGGGTTATAGCCCATCGTTTTTTTTAATTTTTACATTTATTTTTAACCTCGTTTTTCATCATTTTTGACCATGGGCTATAGCCTATACCGTACGGCATATTATAGGACGCCGTTTTTCATCATTTTTGAGGACTTAAAAAAAATGAAAAAAAAAAAAAACATGGGTTATAGCCCATCGTTTTTTGAAAATTTGAATTTTTTTTTAACCTCGTTTTTCATCATTTTTGACCATGGGCTATAGCCTATACCGTACGGCATATTATAGCACGCCGTTTTTCATCATTTTTGAGGATTAAAAAAAAAAAAAAAAATCCAAAAACATGGGTTATAGCCCATCGTTTTTTGAAATTGTGAATTTTTTTTTAACCTCGTTTTTCATC
The DNA here is from genome assembly GCF_964188405.1 of Protomyctophum parallelum. Classification (NCBI taxonomy): domain Eukaryota; kingdom Metazoa; phylum Chordata; class Actinopteri; order Myctophiformes; family Myctophidae; genus Protomyctophum; species Protomyctophum parallelum. Next base: position 43,936,026 of record NC_139699.1, on the reverse strand, counting down.
ATTTTTGAACATGGGCTATAGCCTATACCGTACGGCATATTATAGCACGCCATTTTTCATCATTTTTGAGGATTTAAAATAATGAAAAAAAAAAAAAACATGGGTTATAGCCCATCGTTTTTTGAAAATTTGAATTTTTTTTTTAACCTCGTTTTTCATCATTTTTGACCATGGGCTATAGCCTATACCGTACGGCATATTATAGCACGCAGTTTTTCATCATTTTGGAGGATTTGAAAAAAAATTAAAATTTCCAAAAACATGGGTTATAGCCCATCGTTTTTTGAAATTATGAAATTTATTTTTAACCTCGTTTTTCATCATTTTTGACCATGGGCTATAGCCTATACCGTACGGCATATTATAGGACGCCGTTTTTCATCATTTTTGAGGATTTGAAAAAAATGAAAAAAAAAAAAAACATGGGTTATAGCCCATCGTTTTTTGAAAATTTGATTTTTTTTTTTTAACCTCGTTTTTCATCATTTTTGACCATGGGCTATAGCCTATACCGTACGGCATATTATAGCACGCCGTTTTTCATCATTTTTGAGGATTTAAAAAAAATGAAAAAAAAAAAAAACATGGGTTATAGCCCATCGTTTTTTGAAAATTTGAATTTTTTTTTTAACCTCGTTTTTCATCATTTTTGACCATGGGCTATAGCCTATACCGTACGGCATATTATAGCACGCAGTTTTTCATCATTTTTGAGGATTTTAAAAAAATTAAAAATTTCCAAAAACATGGGTTATAGCCCATCGTTTTTTGAAAATTTGATTTTTTTTTTAACCTCGTTTTTCATCATTTTTGAACATGGGCTATAGCCCTAACCGTAGGGCATACTATAGCACGCAGTTTTTCATCATTGTTGAGGATTTGAAAAAAATTAAAAATTTCCAAAAACATGGGTTATAGCCCATCGTTTTTTGAAATTTTGAAATTTATTTTTAACCTCGTTTTTCATCATTTTTGACCATGGGCTATAGCCTATACCGTACGGCATATTATAGCACGCCGTTTTTCATCATTTTTGAGGATAAAAATAAAAAAAAAAAATCCAAAAACATGGGTTATAGCCCATCGTTTTTTGAAAATTTGAATTTTTTTTTTAACCTCGTTTTTCATCATTTTTGACCATGGGCTATAGCCTATACCGTACGGCATATTATAGCACGCAGTTTTTCATCATTATTGAGGATTTTAAAAAAATTAAAAATTTCCAAAAACATGGGTTATAGCCCATCGTTTTTTGAAAATTTGATTTTTTTTTTAACCTCGTTTTTCATCATTTTTGAACATGGGCTATAGCCCTAACCGTAGGGCATACTATAGCACGCAGTTTTTCATCATTGTTGAGGATTTGAAAAAAAATAAAAATTTCCAAAAACATGGGTTATAGCCCATCGTTTTTTGAAATTTTGAAATTTATTTTTAACCTCGTTTTTCATCATTTTTGACCATGGGCTATAGCCTATACCGTACGGCATATTATAGCACGCCGTTTTTCATCATTTTTGAGGATTTAAAAAAAATGAAAAAAAAAAAAAACATGGGTTATAGCCCATCGTTTTTTGAAAATTTGAATTTTTTTTTTAACCTCGTTTTTCATCATTTTTGACCATGGGCTATAGCCTATACCGTACGGCATATTATAGCACGCAGTTTTTCATCATTTTTGAGGATTTTAAAAAAATTAAAAATTTCCAAAAACATGGGTTATAGCCCATCGTTTTTTGAAAATTTGATTTTTTTTTTAACCTCGTTTTTCATCATTTTTGAACATGGGCTATAGCCCTAACCGTAGGGCATACTATAGCACGCAGTTTTTCATCATTGTTGAGGATTTGAAAAAAATTAAAAATTTCCAAAAACATGGGTTATAGCCCATCGTTTTTTGAAATTTTGAAATTTATTTTTAACCTCGTTTTTCATCATTTTTGACCATGGGCTATAGCCTATACCGTACGGCATATTATAGCACGCCGTTTTTCATCATTTTTGAGGATAAAAAAAAAAAAAAAAAATCCAAAAACATGGGTTATAGCCCATCGTTTTTTGAAAATTTGAATTTTTTTTTTAACCTCGTTTTTCATCATTTTTGACCATGGGCTATAGCCTATACCGTACGGCATATTATAGCACGCAGTTTTTCATCATTTTTGAGGATTTTAAAAAAATTAAAAATTTCCAAAAACATGGGTTATAGCCCATCGTTTTTTGAAAATTTGATTTTTTTTTTAACCTCGTTTTTCATCATTTTTGAACATGGGCTATAGCCCTAACCGTAGGGCATACTATAGCACGCAGTTTTTCATCATTGTTGAGGATTTGAAAAAAATTAAAAATTTCCAAAAACATGGGTTATAGCCCATCGTTTTTTGAAAATTAGATTTTTTTTTTAACCTCGTTTTTCATCATTTTTGACCATGGGCTATAGCCTATACCGTACGGCATATTATAGGACGCCGTTTTTCATCATTTTTGAGGATTTGAAAAAAATGAAAAAAAAAAAAAAACATGGGTTATAGCCCATCGTTTTTTGAAAATTTGATTTTTTTTTTTTTAACCTAGTTTTTCATCATTTTTGACCATGGGCTATAGCCTATACCGTACGGCATATTATAGCACGCCGTTTTTCATCATTTTTGAGGATTAAAAAAAAATAAAAAAATTCCAAAAACATGGGTTATAGCCCATCGTTTTTTGAAATTTTGAATTTTTTTTTAACCTCGTTTTTCATCATTTTTGAACATGGGCTATAGCCTATACCGTACGGCATATTATAGCACGCCGTTTTTCATCATTTTTGAGGATTAAAAAAAAAAAAAAAAATCCAAAAACATGGGTTATAGCCCATCGTTTTTTGAAAATTAGATTTTTTTTTTAACCTCGTTTTTCATCATTTTTGACCATGGGCTATAGCCTATACCGTACGGCATATTATAGGACGCCGTTTTTCATCATTTTTGAGGATTTGAAAAAAAATAAAAATAAAAAAAAACATGGGTTATAGCCCATCGTTTTTTGAAAATTTGATTTTTTTTTTTTTAACCTCGTTTTTCATCATTTTTGACCATGGGCTATAGCCTATACCGTACGGCATATTATAGCACGCCGTTTTTCATCATTTTTGAGGATTAAAAAAAAATAAAAAAATTCCAAAAACATGGGTTATAGCCCATCGTTTTTTGAAATTTTGAATTTTTTTTTAACCTCGTTTTTCATCATTTTTGAACATGGGCTATAGCCTATACCGTACGGCATATTATAGCACGCCGTTTTTCATCATTTTTGAGGATTAAAAAAAAAAAAAAAATCCAAAAACATGGGTTATAGCCCATCGTTTTTTGAAAATTAGATTTTTTTTTTAACCTCGTTTTTCATCATTTTTGACCATGGGCTATAGCCTATACCGTACGGCATATTATAGGACGCCGTTTTTCATCATTTTTGAGGATTTGAAAAAAAAAAAAAAAAAAAAAAACATGGGTTATAGCCCATCGTTTTTTGAAAATTTGATTTTTTTTTTTTTAACCTCGTTTTTCATCATTTTTGACCATGGGCTATAGCCTATACCGTACGGCATATTATAGCACGCCGTTTTTCATCATTTTTGAGGATTTAAAAAAAATTTAAATTTTCCAAAAACATGGGTTATAGCCCATCGTTTTTTGAAATTTTGAATTTTTTTTTAACCTCGTTTTTCATCATTTTTGAACATGGGCTATAGCCTATACCGTACGGCATATTATAGCACGCCATTTTTCATCATTTTTGAGGATTTAAAAAAAATGAAAAAAAAAACAAACATGGGTTATAGCCCATCGTTTTTTGAAAATTTGAATTTTTTTTTTAACCTCGTTTTTCATCATTTTTGACCATGGGCTATAGCCTATACCGTACGGCATATTATAGCACGCAGTTTTTCATCATTTTTGAGGATTTTAAAAAAATTAAAAATTTCCAAAAACATGGGTTATAGCCCATCGTTTTTTGAAAATTTGATTTTTTTTTTAACCTCGTTTTTCATCATTTTTGAACATGGGCTATAGCCCTAACCGTAGGGCATACTATAGCACGCAGTTTTTCATCATTGTTGAGGATTTGAAAAAAAATAAAAATTTCCAAAAACATGGGTTATAGCCCATCGTTTTTTGAAATTTTGAATTTTTTTTTAACCTTGTTTTTCATCATTTTTGAACATGGGCTATAGCCTATACCGTACGGCATATTATAGCACGCCGTTTTTCATCATTTTTGAGGATTAAAAAAAAAAAAAAAAATCCAAAAACATGGGTTATAGCCCATCGTTTTTTGAAAATTAGATTTTTTTTTTAACCTCGTTTTTCATCATTTTTGACCATGGGCTATAGCCTATACCGTACGGCATATTATAGGACGCCGTTTTTCATCATTTTTGAGGATTTGAAAAAAATGAAAAAAAAAAAAAACATGGGTTATAGCCCATCGTTTTTTGAAAATTTGATTTTTTTTTTTTTAACCTCGTTTTTCATCATTTTTGACCATGGGCTATAGCCTATACCGTACGGCATATTATAGCACGCCGTTTTTCATCATTTTTGAGGATTTAAAAAAAAAATAAATTTTCCAAAAACATGGGTTATAGCCCATCGTTTTTTGAAATTTTGAATTTTTTTTTAACCTCGTTTTTCATCATTTTTGAACATGGGCTATAGCCTATACCGTACGGCATATTATAGCACGCCATTTTTCATCATTTTTGAGGATTTAAAAAAAATGAAAAAAAAAACAAACATGGGTTATAGCCCATCGTTTTTTGAAAATTTGAATTTTTTTTTTAACCTCGTTTTTCATCATTTTTGTCCATGGGCTATAGCCTATACCGTACGGCATATTATAGCACGCAGTTTTTCATCATTTTTGAGGATTTTAAAAAAATTAAAAATTTCCAAAAACATGGGTTATAGCCCATCGTTTTTTGAAAATTTGATTTTTTTTTTAACCTCGTTTTTCATCATTTTTGAACATGGGCTATAGCCCTAACCGTAGGGCATACTATAGCACGCAGTTTTTCATCATTGTTGAGGATTTGAAAAAAAATAAAAATTTCCAAAAACATGGGTTATAGCCCATCGTTTTTTGAAATTTTGAATTTTTTTTTAACCTTGTTTTTCATCATTTTTGAACATGGGCTATAGCCTATACCGTACGGCATATTATAGCACGCCGTTTTTCATCATTTTTGAGGATTAAAAAAAAAAAAAAAATCCAAAAACATGGGTTATAGCCCATCGTTTTTTGAAAATTAGATTTTTTTTTTAACCTCGTTTTTCATCATTTTTGACCATGGGCTATAGCCTATACCGTACGGCATATTATAGGACGCCGTTTTTCATCATTTTTGAGGATTTGAAAAAAATGAAAAAAAAAAAAAACATGGGTTATAGCCCATCGTTTTTTGAAAATTTGATTTTTTTTTTTTTAACCTCGTTTTTCATCATTTTTGACCATGGGCTATAGCCTATACCGTACGGCATATTATAGCACGCCGTTTTTCATCATTTTTGAGGATTTAAAAAAAATGAAAAAAAAAACAAACATGGGTTATAGCCCATCGTTTTTTGAAAATTTGAATTTTTTTTTTAACCTCGTTTTTCATCATTTTTGACCATGGGCTATAGCCTATACCGTACGGCATATTATAGCACGCAGTTTTTCATCATTTTTGAGGATTTTAAAAAAATTAAAAATTTCCAAAAACATGGGTTATAGCCCATCGTTTTTTGAAAATTTGATTTTTTTTTTAACCTCGTTTTTCATCATTTTTGAACATGGGCTATAGCCCTAACCGTAGGGCATACTATAGCACGCAGTTTTTCATCATTGTTGAGGATTTGAAAAAAAATAAAAATTTCCAAAAACATGGGTTATAGCCCATCGTTTTTTGAAATTTTGAATTTTTTTTTAACCTTGTTTTTCATCATTTTTGAACATGGGCTATAGCCTATACCGTACGGCATATTATAGCACGCCGTTTTTCATCATTTTTGAGGATTAAAAAAAAAAAAAAAAATCCAAAAACATGGGTTATAGCCCATCGTTTTTTGAAAATTAGATTTTTTTTTTAACCTCGTTTTTCATCATTTTTGACCATGGGCTATAGCCTATACCGTACGGCATATTATAGGACGCCGTTTTTCATCATTTTTGAGGATTTGAAAAAAAAAAAAATTTTCCAAAAACATGGGTTATAGCCCATCGTTTTTTGAAATTTTGAAAAAAAAATTAACCTCGTTTTTCATCATTTTTGAACATGAACATATAGCCTATACCGTACGGCATATTATAGCACGCAATTTTTCATCATTTTTGAGGATTTAAAAAAAAAAAAAAATCCAAAAACATGGGTTATAGCCCATCGTTTTTTGAAAATTAGATTTTTTTTTTAACCTCGTTTTTCATCATTTTTGACCATGGGCTATAGCCTATACCGTACGGCATATTATAGGACGCCGTTTTTCATCATTTTTGAGGATTTGAAAAAAAAAAATTTTTTCCAAAAACATGGGTTATAGCCCATCGTTTTTTGAAATTTTGAAAAAAAAATTAACCTCGTTTTTCATCATTTTTGAACATGGGCTATAGCCTATACCGTACGGCATATTATAGCACGCAATTTTTCATCATTTTTGAGGATTTAAAAAAAATGAAAAAAAAAAAAACATGGGTTATAGCCCATCGTTTTTTGAAAATTTGAATTTTTTTTTTAACCTCGTTTTTCATCATTTTTGACCATGGGCTATAGCCTATACCGTACGGCATATTATAGCACGCAGTTTTTCATCATTTTTGAGGATTTAAAAAAAATTAAAAAATTCCAAAAACATGGGTTATAGCCCATCGTTTTTTGAAATTTTGAATTTTTTTTTAACCTCGTTTTTCATCATTTTTGAACATGGGCTATAGCCTATACCGTACGGCATATTATAGCACGCCATTTTTCATCATTTTTGAGGATTTAAAAAAAATGAAAAAAAAAACAAACATGGGTTATAGCCCATCGTTTTTTGAAAATTTGAATTTTTTTTTTAACCTCGTTTTTCATCATTTTTGTCCATGGGCTATAGCCTATACCGTACGGCATATTATAGCACGCAGTTTTTCATCATTTTTGAGGATTTTAAAAAAATTAAAAATTTCCAAAAACATGGGTTATAGCCCATCGTTTTTTGAAAATTTGATTTTTTTTTTAACCTCGTTTTTCATCATTTTTGAACATGGGCTATAGCCCTAACCGTAGGGCATACTATAGCACGCAGTTTTTCATCATTGTTGAGGATTTGAAAAAAAATAAAAATTTCCAAAAACATGGGTTATAGCCCATCGTTTTTTGAAATTTTGAATTTTTTTTTAACCTTGTTTTTCATCATTTTTGAACATGGGCTATAGCCTATACCGTACGGCATATTATAGCACGCCGTTTTTCATCATTTTTGAGGATTAAAAAAAAAAAAAAAATCCAAAAACATGGGTTATAGCCCATCGTTTTTTGAAAATTAGATTTTTTTTTTAACCTCGTTTTTCATCATTTTTGACCATGGGCTATAGCCTATACCGTACGGCATATTATAGGACGCCGTTTTTCATCATTTTTGAGGATTTGAAAAAAATGAAAAAAAAAAAAAACATGGGTTATAGCCCATCGTTTTTTGAAAATTTGATTTTTTTTTTTTTAACCTCGTTTTTCATCATTTTTGACCATGGGCTATAGCCTATACCGTACGGCATATTATAGCACGCCGTTTTTCATCATTTTTGAGGATTTAAAAAAAATGAAAAAAAAAACAAACATGGGTTATAGCCCATCGTTTTTTGAAAATTTGAATTTTTTTTTTAACCTCGTTTTTCATCATTTTTGACCATGGGCTATAGCCTATACCGTACGGCATATTATAGCACGCAGTTTTTCATCATTTTTGAGGATTTTAAAAAAATTAAAAATTTCCAAAAACATGGGTTATAGCCCATCGTTTTTTGAAAATTTGATTTTTTTTTTAACCTCGTTTTTCATCATTTTTGAACATGGGCTATAGCCCTAACCGTAGGGCATACTATAGCACGCAGTTTTTCATCATTGTTGAGGATTTGAAAAAAAATAAAAATTTCCAAAAACATGGGTTATAGCCCATCGTTTTTTGAAATTTTGAATTTTTTTTTAACCTTGTTTTTCATCATTTTTGAACATGGGCTATAGCCTATACCGTACGGCATATTATAGCACGCCGTTTTTCATCATTTTTGAGGATTAAAAAAAAAAAAAAAATCCAAAAACATGGGTTATAGCCCATCGTTTTTTGAAAATTAGATTTTTTTTTTAACCTCGTTTTTCATCATTTTTGACCATGGGCTATAGCCTATACCGTACGGCATATTATAGGACGCCGTTTTTCATCATTTTTGAGGATTTGAAAAAAAAAAATTTTTTCCAAAAACATGGGTTATAGCCCATCGTTTTTTGAAATTTTGAAAAAAAAATTAACCTCGTTTTTCATCATTTTTGAACATGGGCTATAGCCTATACCGTACGGCATATTATAGCACGCAATTTTTCATCATTTTTGAGGATTTAAAAAAAATGAAAAAAAAAAAAACATGGGTTATAGCCCATCGTTTTTTGAAAATTTGAATTTTTTTTTTAACCTCGTTTTTCATCATTTTTGACCATGGGCTATAGCCTATACCGTACGGCATATTATAGCACGCAGTTTTTCATCATTTTTGAGGATTTTAAAAAAATTAAAAATTTCCAAAAACATGGGTTATAGCCCATCGTTTTTTGAAAATTTGATTTTTTTTTTAACCTCGTTTTTCATCATTTTTGAACATGGGCTATAGCCCTAACCGTAGGGCATACTATAGCACGCAGTTTTTCATCATTGTTGAGGATTTGAAAAAAATTAAAAATTTCCAAAAACATGGGTTATAGCCCATCGTTTTTTGAAATTTTGAAATTTATTTTTAACCTCGTTTTTCATCATTTTTGACCATGGGCTATAGCCTATACCGTACGGCATATTATAGCACGCCGTTTTTCATCATTTTTGAGGATTTAAAAAAAAAATAAGTTTTCCAAAAACATGGGTTATAGCCCATCGTTTTTTGAAATTTTGAAATTTTTTTTAACCTCGTTTTTCATCATTTTTGAACATGGGCTATAGCCTATACCGTACGGCATATTATAGCACGCCGTTTTTCATCATTTTTGAGGATTAAAAAAAAAAAAAAAATCCAAAAACATGGGTTATAGCCCATCGTTTTTTGAAAATTAGATTTTTTTTTTAACCTCGTTTTTCATCATTTTTGACCATGGGCTATAGCCTATACCGTACGGCATATTATAGGACGCCGTTTTTCATCATTTTTGAGGATTTAAAAAAAAAAAAAAAAAAAAAAAACATGGGTTATAGCCCATCGTTTTTTGAAAATTTGATTTTTTTTTTAACCTCGTTTTTCATCATTTTTGACCATGGGCTATAGCCTATACCGTACGGCATATTATAGCACGCAGTTTTTCATCATTTTTGAGGATTTTAAAAAAATTAAAAATTTCCAAAAACATGGGTTATAGCCCATCGTTTTTTGAAAATTTGATTTTTTTTTTAACCTCGTTTTTCATCATTTTTGAACATGGGCTATAGCCCTAACCGTAGGGCATACTATAGCACGCAGTTTTTCATCATTGTTGAGGATTTGAAAACAATTAAAAATTTCCAAAAACATGGGTTATAGCCCATCGTTTTTTGAAATTTTGAAATTTATTTTTAACCTCGTTTTTCATCATTTTTGACCATGGGCTATAGCCTATACCGTACGGCATATTATAGCACGCCGTTTTTCATCATTTTTGAGGATTTAAAAAAAAAATAAGTTTTCCAAAAACATGGGTTATAGCCCATCGTTTTTTGAAATTTTGAAATTTTTTTTAACCTCGTTTTTCATCATTTTTGAACATGGGCTATAGCCTATACCGTACGGCATATTATAGCACGCCGTTTTTCATCATTTTTGAGGATTAAAAAAAAAAAAAAAATCCAAAAACATGGGTTATAGCCCATCGTTTTTTGAAAATTAGATTTTTTTTTTAACCTCGTTTTTCATCATTTTTGACCATGGGCTATAGCCTATACCGTACGGCATATTATAGGACGCCGTTTTTCATCATTTTTGAGGATTTAAAAAAAAAAAAAAAAAAAAAAAACATGGGTTATAGCCCATCGTTTTTTGAAAATTTGATTTTTTTTTTTTAACCTCGTTTTTCATCATTTTTGACCATGGGCTATAGCCTATACCGTACGGCATATTATAGCACGCCGTTTTTCATCATTTTTGAGGATTAAAAAAAAAAAAAAAAAATCCAAAAACATGGGTTATAGCCCATCGTTTTTTGAAAATTTGAATTTTTTTTTTACCTCGTTTTTCATCATTTTTGAACATGGGCTATGGCCTATACCGTACGGCATATTATAGCACGCCATTTTTCATCATTTTTGAGGATTACAAAAAAATTAAAAAAAACATGGGTTATAGCCCATCGTTTTTTGAAAATTTGAATTTTTTTTTTAACCTCGTTTTTCATCATTTTTGACCATGGGCTATAGCCTATACCGTACGGCATATTATAGCACGCAGTTTTTCATCATTTTTGAGGATTTTAAAAAAATTAAAAATTTCCAAAAACATGGGTTATAGCCCATCGTTTTTTGAAAATTTGATTTTTTTTTAACCTCGTTTTTCATCATTTTTGAACATGGGCTATAGCCCTAACCGTAGGGCATACTATAGCACGCAGTTTTTCATCATTGTTGAGGATTTGAAAAAAATTAAAAATTTCCAAAAACATGGGTTATAGCCCATCGTTTTTTGAAATTTTGAAATTTATTTTTAACCTCGTTTTTCATCATTTTTGACCATGGGCTATAGCCTATACCGTACGGCATATTATAGCACGCCGTTTTTCATCATTTTTGAGGATTAAAAAAAAAAAAAAAAAATCCAAAAACATGGGTTATAGCCCATCGTTTTTTGAAATTTTGAATTTTTTTTTTACCTCGTTTTTTATCATTTTTGAACATGGGCTATAGCCTATACCGTACGGCATATTATAGCACGCCATTTTTCATCATTTTTGAGGATTAAATTTTTTTTTAAAAAAAACATGGGTTATAGCCCATCGTTTTTTGAAAATTTGAATTTTTTTTTTAACCTCGTTTTTCATCATTTTTGACCATGGGCTATAGCCTATACCGTACGGCATATTATAGCACGCAGTTTTTCATCATTTTTGAGGATTTTAAAAAATTAAAAATTTCCAAAAACATGGGTTATAGCCCATCGTTTTTTGAAAATTTGATTTTTTTTTAACCTCGTTTTTCATCATTTTTGAACATGGGCTATAGCCCTAACCGTAGGGCATACTATAGCACGCAGTTTTTCATCATTGTTGAGGATTTGAAAAAAAATTAAAATTTCCAAAAACATGGGTTATAGCCCATCGTTTTTTGAAATTTTGAAATTTATTTTTAACCTCGTTTTTCATCATTTTTGACCATGGGCTATAGCCTATACCGTACGGCATATTATAGGACGCCGTTTTTCATCATTTTTGAGGATTTAAAAAAAATGAAAAAAAACAAAAACATGGGTTATAGCCTATACCGTACGGCATATTATAGCACGCCATTTTTCATCATTTTTGAGGATTTTAAAAAAATGAAAAAAAAAAAAACATGGGTTATAGCCCATCGTTTTTTGAAATTTTGAATTTTTTTTTTACCTCGTTTTTCATCATTTTTGAACATGGGCTATGGCCTATACCGTACGGCATATTATAGCACGCCATTTTTCATCATTTTTGAGGATTACAAAAAAATTAAAAAAAACATGGGTTATAGCCCATCGTTTTTTGAAAATTTGAATTTTTTTTTTAACCTCGTTTTTCATCATTTTTGACCATGGGCTATAGCCTATACCGTACGGCATATTATAGCACGCAGTTTTTCATCATTTTTGAGGATTTTAAAAAAATTAAAAATTTCCAAAAACATGGGTTATAGCCCATCGTTTTTTGAAAATTTGATTTTTTTTTAACCTCGTTTTTCATCATTTTTGAACATGGGCTATAGCCCTAACCGTAGGGCATACTATAGCACGCAGTTTTTCATCATTGTTGAGGATTTGAAAAAAATTAAAAATTTCCAAAAACATGGGTTATAGCCCATCGTTTTTTGAAATTTTGAAATTTATTTTTAACCTCGTTTTTCATCATTTTTGACCATGGGCTATAGCCTATACCGTACGGCATATTATAGCACGCCGTTTTTCATCATTTTTGAGGATTAAAAAAAAAAAAAAAAAATCCAAAAACATGGGTTATAGCCCATCGTTTTTTGAAATTTTGAATTTTTTTTTTACCTCGTTTTTTATCATTTTTGAACATGGGCTATAGCCTATACCGTACGGCATATTATAGCACGCCATTTTTCATCATTTTTGAGGATTAAATTTTTTTTTTTTTAAAACATGGGTTATAGCCCATCGTTTTTTGAAAATTTGAATTTTTTTTTTAACCTCGTTTTTCATCATTTTTGACCATGGGCTATAGCCTATACCGTACGGCATATTATAGCACGCAGTTTTTCATCATTTTTGAGGATTTTAAAAAAATTAAAAATTTCCAAAAACATGGGTTATAGCCCATCGTTTTTTGAAAATTTGATTTTTTTTTAACCTCGTTTTTCATCATTTTTGAACATGGGCTATAGCCCTAACCGTAGGGCATACTATAGCACGCAGTTTTTCATCATTGTTGAGGATTTGAAAAAAAATTAAAATTTCCAAAAACATGGGTTATAGCCCATCGTTTTTTGAAATTTTGAAATTTATTTTTAACCTCGTTTTTCATCATTTTTGACCATGGGCTATAGCCTATACCGTACGGCATATTATAGCACGCCGTTTTTCATCATTTTTGAGGATAAAAAAAAAAAATCCAAAAACATGGGTTATAGCCCATCGTTTTTTGAAAATTAGATTTTTTTTTAACCTCGTTTTTCATCATTTTTGACCATGGGCTATAGCCTATACCGTACGGCATATTATAGGACGCCGTTTTTCATCATTTTTGAGGATTTAAAAAAAATGAAAAAAAAAAAAAACATGGGTTATAGCCTATACCGTACGGCATATTATAGCACGCCATTTTTCATCATTTTTGAGGATTTTAAAAAAATGAAAAAAAAAAAAAACATGGGTTATAGCCCATCGTTTTTTGAAAATTTGAATCTTTTTTTTAACCTCGTTTTTCATCATTTTTGACCATGGGCTATAGCCTATACCGTACGGCATATTATAGGACGCCGTTTTTCATCATTTTTGAGGATTTGAAAAAAAAAAAAAAAAAAAAAAACATGGGTTATAGCCCATCGTTTTTTGAAAATTTGAAAAAAAAATTAACCTCGTTTTTCATCATTTTTGACCATGGGCTATAGCCTATACCGTACGGCATATTATAGCACGCCATTTTTCATCATTTTTGAGGATTTAAAAAAAATGAAAAAAAAACAAAACATGGGTTATAGCCCATCGTTTTTTGAAAAATTTAATTTTTTTTTAACCTCGTTTTTCATCATTTTTGACCATGGGCTATAGCCTATACCGTACGGCATATTATAGCACGCCATTTTTCATCATTTTTGAGGATTTTAAAAAAATGAAAAAAAAAAAAAACATGGGTTATAGCCCATCGTTTTTTGAAAATTTGAATCTTTTTTTTAACCTCGTTTTTCATCATTTTTGACCATGGGCTATAGCCTATACCGTACGGCATATTATAGGACGCCGTTTTTCATCATTTTTGAGGATTTGAAAAAAAAGAAAAAAAAAAAAACATGGGTTATAGCCCATCGTTTTTTGAAAATTTGAATTTTTTTTTAACCTCGTTTTTCATCATTTTTGACCATGGGCTATAGCCTATACCGTACGGCATATTATAGCACGCCATTTTTCATCATTTTTGAGGATTTAAAAAAAATGAAAAAAAAACAAAACATGGGTTATATAGCCCATCGTTTTTTGAAAATTTGAATCTTTTTTTTAACCTCGTTTTTCATCATTTTTGACCATGGGCTATAGCCTATACCGTACGGCATATTATAGCACGCCATTTTTCATCATTTTTGAGGATTTAAAAAAAAAGAAAAAAAAAAAAAACATGGGTTATAGCCCATCGTTTTTTGAAAATTTGATTTTTTTTTTTAACCTCGTTTTTCATCATTTTTGACCATGGGCTATAGCCTATACCGTACGGCATATTATAGCACGCAGTTTTTCATCATGTTTGAGGATTTTAAAAAAATTAAAATTTTCCAAAAACATGGGTTATAGCCCATCGTTTTTTGAAAATTTGATTTTTTTTTTAACCTCGTTTTTCATCATTTTTGAACATGGGCTATAGCCCTAACCGTAGGGCATACTATAGCACGCAGTTTTTCATCATTGTTGAGGATTTGAATTTTTTTTTAAATTTCCAAAAACATGGGTTATAGCCCATCGTTTTTTGAAATTTTGAAATTTATTTTTAACCTCGTTTTTCATCATTTTTGACCATGGGCTATAGCCTATACCGTACGGCATATTATAGGACGCCGTTTTTCATCATTTTTGAGGATTTAAAAAAAATGAAAAAAAAAAAAAACATGGGTTATAGCCCATCGTTTTTTGAAAATTTTAATTTTTTTTTAACCTCGTTTTTCATCATTTTTGACCATGGGCTATAGCCTATACCGTACGGCATATTATAGCACGCAATTTTTCATCATTTTTGAGGATTTTAAAAAAATGAAAAAAAAAAAAAACATGGGTTATAGCCCATCGTTTTTTGAAAATTTGAATCTTTTTTTTAACCTCGTTTTTCATCATTTTTGACCATGGGCTATAGCCTATACCGTACGGCATATTATAGGACGCCGTTTTTCATCATTTTTGAGGATTTGAAAAAAAAGAAAAAAAAAAAAAACATGGGTTATAGCCCATCGTTTTTTGAAAATTTGAAAAAAAAATTAACCTCGTTTTTCATCATTTTTGACCATGGGCTATAGCCTATACCGTACGGCATATTATAGCACGCCATTTTTCATCATTTTTGAGGATTAAAAAAAAATGAAAAAAAAACAAAACATGGGTTATAGCCCATCGTTTTTTGAAAATTTTATTTTTTTTTTAACCTCGTTTTTCATCATTTTTGACCATGGGCTATAGCCTATACCGTACGGCATATTATAGCACGCCATTTTTCATCATTTTTGAGGATTTTAAAAAAATGAAAAAAAAAAAAAACATGGGTTATAGCCCATCGTTTTTTGAAAATTTGAATCTTTTTTTTAACCTCGTTTTTCATCATTTTTGACCATGGGCTATAGCCTATACCGTACGGCATATTATAGCACGCCATTTTTCATCATTTTTGAGGATTTAAAAAAAATGAAAAAAAAACAAAACATGGGTTATAGCCCATCGTTTTTTGAAAATTTGAATCTTTTTTTTAACCTCGTTTTTCATCATTTTTGACCATGGGCTATAGCCTATACCGTACGGCATATTATAGCACGCCATTTTTCATCATTTTTGAGGATTTAAAAAAAAAGAAAAAAAAAAAAAACATGGGTTATAGCCCATCGTTTTTTGAAAATTTGATTTTTTTTTTAACCTCGTTTTTCATCATTTTTGACCATGGGCTATAGCCTATACCGTACGGCATATTATAGCACGCAGTTTTTCATCATGTTTGAGGATTTTAAAAAAATTAAAATTTTCCAAAAACATGGGTTATAGCCCATCGTTTTTTGAAAATTTGATTTTTTTTTTAACCTCGTTTTTCATCATTTTTTAACATGGGCTATAGCCCTAACCGTAGGGCATACTATAGCACGCAGTTTTTCATCATTGTTGAGGATTTGAATTTTTTTTTAAATTTCCAAAAACATGGGTTATAGCCCATCGTTTTTTGAAATTTTGAAATTTATTTTTAACCTCGTTTTTCATCATTTTTGACCATGGGCTATAGCCTATACCGTACGGCATATTATAGCACGCCGTTTTTCATCATTTTTGAGGATAAAAAAAAAAAAAAAAAATCCAAAAACATGGGTTATAACCCATCGTTTTTGGAAAATTAGATTTTTTTTAACCTCGTTTTTCATCATTTTTGAACATGGGCTATAGCCCTAACCGTAGGGCATACTATAGCACGCAGTTTTTCATCATTGTTGAGGATTTGAAAAAAATTTAAAATTTCCAAAAACATGGGTTATAGCCCATCGTTTTTTGAAATTTTGAAATTTATTTTTAACCTCGTTTTTCATCATTTTTGACCATGGGCTATAGCCTATACCGTACGGCATATTATAGCACGCCGTTTTTCATCATTTTTGAGGATTAAAAAAAAAAAAAAAATCCAAAAACATGGGTTATAGCCCATCGTTTTTTGAAAATTAGATTTTTTTTTTAACCTCGTTTTTCATCATTTTTGACCATGGGCTATAGCCTATACCGTACGGCATATTATAGGACGCCGTTTTTCATCATTTTTGAGGATTTAAAAAAAATGAAAAAAAAAAAAAACATGGGTTATAGCCCATCGTTTTTTGAAAATTTGAATTTTTTTTTAACCTCGTTTTTCATCATTTTTGACCATGGGCTATAGCCTATACCGTACGGCATATTATAGCACGCCATTTTTCATCATTTTTGAGGATTTAAAAAAAATGAAAAAAAAAAAAACATGGGTTATAGCCCATCGTTTTTTGAAAATTTGAATCTTTTTTTTAACCTCGTTTTTCATCATTTTTGACCATGGGCTATAGCCTATACCGTACGGCATATTATAGCACGCCATTTTTCATCATTTTTGAGGATTTAAAAAAAATAAAAAAAAATAACATGGGTTATAGCCCATCGTTTTTTGAAAATTTGAATTTTTTTTTTAACCTCGTTTTTCATCATTTTTGACCATGGGCTATAGCCTATACCGTACGGCATATTATAGCACGCAGTTTTTCATCATTTTTGAGGATTTTAAAAAAATTAAAAATTTCCAAAAACATGGGTTATAGCCCATCGTTTTTTGAAAATTTGATTTTTTTTTTAACCTCGTTTTTCATCATTTTTGAACATGGGCTATAGCCCTAACCGTAGGGCATACTATAGCACGCAGTTTTTCATCATTGTTGAGGATTTGAAAAAAATTAAAAATTTCCAAAAACATGGGTTATAGCCCATCGTTTTTTGAAATTTTGAAATTTATTTTTAACCTCGTTTTTCATCATTTTTGACCATGGGCTATAGCCTATACCGTACGGCATATTATAGGACGCCGTTTTTCATCATTTTTGAGGACTTAAAAAAAATGAAAAAAAAAAAAAACATGGGTTATAGCCCATCGTTTTTTGAAAATTTGAATTTTTTTTTAACCTCGTTTTTCATCATTTTTGACCATGGGCTATAGCCTATACCGTACGGCATATTATAGCACGCCATTTTTCATCATTTTTGAGGATTTAAAAAAAATGAAAAAAAAAAAAAACATGGGTTATAGCCCATCGTTTTTTGAAAATTTGAATCTTTTTTTTAACCTCGTTTTTCATCATTTTTGACCATGGGCTATAGCCTATACCGTACGGCATATTATAGCACGCCATTTTTCATCATTTTTGAGGATTTAAAAAAAATGAAAAAAAAAAAAAACATGGGTTATAGCCCATCGTTTTTTGAAAATTTGAATTTTTTTTTTAACCTCGTTTTTCATCATTTTTGACCATGGGCTATAGCCTATACCGTACGGCATATTATAGCACGCAGTTTTTCATCATTGTTGAGGATTTGAAAAAAATTAAAAATTTCCAAAAACATGGGTTATAGCCCATCGTTTTTTGAAATTTTGAAATTTATTTTTAACCTCGTTTTTCATCATTTTTGACCATGGGCTATATCCTATACCGTACGGCATATTATAGCACGCAGTTTTTCATCATTTTTGAGGATAAAAAAAAAAAAAAAAATCCAAAAACATGGGTTATAGCCCATCGTTTTTTGAAAATTAGATTTTTTTTTTAACCTCGTTTTTCATCATTTTTGACCATGGGCTATAGCCTATACCGTACGGCATATTATAGGACGCCGTTTTTCATCATTTTTGAGGATTTGAAAAAAATGAAAAAAAAACAAAACATGGGTTATAGCCCATCGTTTTTTGAAAATTTGATTTTTTCTTTTTTTAACCTCGTTTTTCATCATTTTTGACCATGGGCTATAGCCTATACCGTACGGCATATTATAGCACGCCGTTTTTCATCATTTTTGAGGATAAAAAAAAAAAAAAAAAAATCCAAAAACATGGGTTATAGCCCATCGTTTTTTGAAATTGTGAAAAAAAATTTAACCTCGTTTTTCATCATTTTTGAACATGGGCTATAGCCTATACCGTACGGCATATTATAGCACGCCATTTTTCATCATTTTTGAGGATTTAAAAAAAATGAAAAAAAAAAAAAACATGGGTTATAGCCCATCGTTTTTTGAAAATTTGATTTTTTTTTTTAACCTCGTTTTTCATCATTTTGACCATGGGCTATAGCCTATACCGTACGGCATATTATAGCACGCAGTTTTTCATCATTTTTGAGGATTTGAAAAAAAATTAAAATTTCCAAAAACATGGGTTATAGCCCATCGTTTTTTGAAATTTTGAAATTTATTTTTAACCTCGTTTTTCATCATTTTTGACCATGGGCTATAGCCTATACCGTACGGCATATTATAGCACGCAGTTTTTCATCATTTTTGAGGATTTAAAAAAAATTAAAATTTTCCAAAAACATGGGTTATAGCCCATCGTTTTTTGAAAATTTGATTTTTTTTTTTACCTCGTTTTTCATCATTTTTGAACATGGGCTATAGCCCTAACCGTAGGGCATACTATAGCACGCAGTTTTTCATCATTGTTGAGGATTTGAAAAAAATTAAAATTTTCCAAAAACATGGGTTATAGCCCATCGTTTTTTTAAATTTTGAAATTTATTTTTAACCTCGTTTTTCATCATTTTTGACCATGGGCTATAGCCTATACCGTACGGCATATTATAGGACGCCGTTTTTCATCATTTTTGAGGACTTAAAAAAAATGAAAAAAAAAAAAAACATGGGTTATAGCCCATCGTTTTTTGAAAATTTGATTTTTTTTTTAACCTCGTTTTTCATCATTTTTGACCATGGGCTATAGCCTATACCGTACGGCATATTATAGCACGCCGTTTTTCATCATTTTTGAGGATAAAAAAAAAAAAAAAAAATCAAAAAACATGGGTTATAGCCCATCGTTTTTTGAAATTGTGAATTTTTTTTTAACCTCGTTTTTCATCATTTTTGAACATGGGCTATAGCCTATACCGTACGGCATATTATAGCACGCCATTTTTCATCATTTTTGAGGATTTAAAATAATGAAAAAAAAAAAAAACATGGGTTATAGCCCATCGTTTTTTGAAAATTTGAATTTTTTTTTTAACCTCGTTTTTCATCATTTTTGACCATGGGCTATAGCCTATACCGTACGGCATATTATAGCACGCAGTTTTTCATCATTTTTGAGGATTTGAAAAAAAATTAAAATTTCCAAAAACATGGGTTATAGCCCATCGTTTTTTGAAATTTTGAAATTTATTTTTAACCTCGTTTTTCATCATTTTTGACCATGGGCTATAGCCTATACCGTACGGCATATTATAGCACGCCATTTTTCATCATTTTTGAGGATTTAAAAAAAATGAAAAAAAAAAAAAACATGGGTTATAGCCCATCGTTTTTTGAAAATTTGAATCTTTTTTTTTACCTCGTTTTTCATCATTTTTGACCATGGGCTATAGCCTATACCGTACGGCATATTATAGCACGCCATTTTTCATCATTTTTGAGGATTTAAAAAAAATGAAAAAAAAAAAAAACATGGGTTATAGCCCATCGTTTTTTGAAATTGTGAATTTTTTTTTAACCTCGTTTTTCATCATTTTTGAACATGGGCTATAGCCTATACCGTACGGCATATTATAGCACGCCATTTTTCATCATTTTTGAGGATTTAAAAAAAATGAAAAAAAAAAAAAACATGGGTTATAGCCCATCGTTTTTTGAAAATTTGATTTTTTTTTTTAACCTCGTTTTTCATCATTTTTGACCATGGGCTATAGCCTATACCGTACGGCATATTATAGCACGCAGTTTTTCATCATTTTTGAGGATTTGAAAAAAAATTAAAATTTCCAAAAACATGGGTTATAGCCCATCGTTTTTTGAAATTTTGAAATTTATTTTTAACCTCGTTTTTCATCATTTTTGACCATGGGCTATAGCCTATACCGTACGGCATATTATAGCACGCAGTTTTTCATCATTTTTGAGGATTTAAAAAAAATTAAAATTTTCCAAAAACATGGGTTATAGCCCATCGTTTTTTGAAAATTTGATTTTTTTTTTTACCTCGTTTTTCATCATTTTTGAACATGGGCTATAGCCCTAACCGTAGGGCATACTATAGCACGCAGTTTTTCATCATTTTTGAGGATAAAAAAAAAAAAAAAAAATCAAAAAACATGGGTTATAGCCCATCGTTTTTTGAAATTGTAAATTTTTTTTAACCTCGTTTTTCATCATTTTTGAACATGGGCTATAGCCTATACCGTACGGCATATTATAGCACGCCATTTTTCATCATTTTTGAGGATTTAAAATAATGAAAAAAAAAAAAAACATGGGTTATAGCCCATCGTTTTTTGAAAATTTGAATTTTTTTTTTAACCTCGTTTTTCATCATTTTTGACCATGGGCTATAGCCTATACCGTAGGGCATACTATAGCACGCAGTTTTTCATCATTTTTGAGGATAAAAAAAAAAAAAAAAAATCAAAAAACATGGGTTATAGCCCATCGTTTTTTGAAATTGTAAATTTTTTTTAACCTCGTTTTTCATCATTTTTGAACATGGGCTATAGCCTATACCGTACGGCATATTATAGCACGCCATTTTTCATCATTTTTGAGGATTTAAAATAATGAAAAAAAAAAAAAACATGGGTTATAGCCCATCGTTTTTTGAAAATTTGAATTTTTTTTTTAACCTCGTTTTTCATCATTTTTGACCATGGGCTATAGCCTATACCGTACGGCATATTATAGCACGCAGTTTTTCATCATTTTTGAGGATTTGAAAAAAAATTAAAATTTCCAAAAACATGGGTTATAGCCCATCGTTTTTTGAAATTTTGAAATTTATTTTTAACCTCATTTTTCATCATTTTTGACCATGGGCTATAGCCTATACCGTACGGCATATTATAGCACGCCATTTTTCATCATTTTTGAGGATTTAAAAAAAATGAAAAAAAAAAAAAACATGGGTTATAGCCCATCGTTTTTTGAAAATTTGAATCTTTTTTTTTACCTCGTTTTTCATCATTTTTGACCATGGGCTATAGCCTATACCGTACGGCATATTATAGCACGCCATTTTTCATCATTTTTGAGGATTTAAAAAAAAAAAAAAAAAAAAAAACATGGGTTATAGCCCATCGTTTTTTGAAATTTTGAAATTTATTTTTAACCTCGTTTTTCATCATTTTTGACCATGGGCTATATCCTATACCGTACGGCATATTATAGCACGCCGTTTTTCATCATTTTTGAGGATAAAAAAAAAAAAAAAAATCCAAAAACATGGGTTATAGCCCATCGTTTTTTGAAAATTAGATTTTTTTTTTAACCTCGTTTTTCATCATTTTTGACCATGGGCTATAGCCTATACCGTACGGCATATTATAGGACGCCGTTTTTCATCATTTTTGAGGATTTGAAAAAAATGAAAAAAAAAAAAAACATGGGTTATAGCCCATCGTTTTTTGAAAATTTGATTTTTTCTTTTTTTAACCTCGTTTTTCATCATTTTTGACCATGGGCTATAGCCTATACCGTACGGCATATTATAGCACGCCGTTTTTCATCATTTTTGAGGATAAAAAAAAAAAAAAAAAAATCCAAAAACATGGGTTATAGCCCATCGTTTTTTGAAATTGTGAATTTTTTTTTAACCTCGTTTTTCATCATTTTTGAACATGGGCTATAGCCTATACCGTACGGCATATTATAGCACGCCATTTTTCATCATTTTTGAGGATTTAAAAAAAATGAAAAAAAAAAAAAACATGGGTTATAGCCCATCGTTTTTTGAAAATTTGAATTTTTTTTTTAACCTCGTTTTTCATCATTTTTGACCATGGGCTATAGCCTATACCGTACGGCATATTATAGCACGCAGTTTTTCATCATTTTTGAGGATTTGAAAAAAAATTAAAATTTCCAAAAACATGGGTTATAGCCCATCGTTTTTTGAAATTTTGAAATTTATTTTTAACCTCGTTTTTCATCATTTTTGACCATGGGCTATAGCCTATACCGTACAGCATATTATAGCACGCAGTTTTTCATCATTTTTGAGGATTTAAAAAAAATTAAAATTTTCCAAAAACATGGGTTATAGCCCATCGTTTTTTGAAAATTTGATTTTTTTTTTTACCTCGTTTTTCATCATTTTTGAACATGGGCTATAGCCCTAACCGTAGGGCATACTATAGCACGCAGTTTTTCATCATTGTTGAGGATTTGAAAAAAATTAAAAATTTCCAAAAACATGGGTTATAGCCCATCGTTTTTTTAAATTTTGAAATTTATTTTTAACCTCGTTTTTCATCATTTTTGACCATGGGCTATAGCCTATACCGTACGGCATATTATAGGACGCCGTTTTTCATCATTTTTGAGGACTTAAAAAAAATGAAAAAAAAAAAAAACATGGGTTATAGCCCATCATTTTTTGAAAATTTGAAAAATGTTTTAACCTCGTTTTTCATCATTTTTGACCATGGGCTATAGCCTATACCGTACGGCATATTATAGCACGCCGTTTTTCATCATTTTTGAGGATTAAAAAAAAAAAAAAAAAATCCAAAAACATGGGTTATAGCCCATCGTTTTTTGAAAATTTGAATCTTTTTTTTAACCTCGTTTTTCATCATTTTTGACCATGGGTTATAGCCTATACCGTACGGCATATTATAGCACGCCATTTTTCATCATTTTTGAGGATTTAAAAAAAATGAAAAAAAAAAAAAACATGGGTTATAGCCCATCGTTTTTTGAAATTTTGAAATTTATTTTTAACCTCGTTTTTCATCATTTTTGACCATGGGCTATATCCTATACCGTACGGCATATTATAGCACGCCGTTTTTCATCATTTTTGAGGATAAAAAAAAAAAAAAAAAATCTAAAAACATGGGTTATAGCCCATCGTTTTTTGAAAATTAGATTTTTTTTTTAACCTCGTTTTTCATCATTTTTGACCATGGGCTATAGCCTATACCGTACGGCATATTATAGGACGCCGTTTTTCATCATTTTTGAGGATTTGAAAAAAATGAAAAAAAAAAAAAACATGGGTTATAGCCCATCGTTTTTTGAAAATTTGATTTTTTCTTTTTTTAACCTCGTTTTTCATCATTTTTGACCATGGGCTATAGCCTATACCGTACGGCATATTATAGCACGCCGTTTTTCATCATTTTTGAGGATAAAAAAAAAAAAAAAGAAAATCCAAAAACATGGGTTATAGCCCATCGTTTTTTGAAATTGTGAATTTCTTTTTAACCTCGTTTTTCATCATTTTTGAACATGGGCTATAGCCTATACCGTACGGCATATTATAGCACGCCATTTTTCATCATTTTTGAGGATTTTAAAAAAATGAAAAAAAAAAAAAACATGGGTTATAGCCCATCGTTTTTTGAAAATTTGATTTTTTTTTTTTACCTCGTTTTTCATCATTTTTGACCATGGGCTATAGCCTATACCGTACGGCATATTATAGCACGCAGTTTTTCATCATTTTTGAGGATTTGAAAAAAAATTAAAATTTCCAAAAACATGGGTTATAGCCCATCGTTTTTTGAAAATTTGAAATTTATTTTTAACCTCGTTTTTCATCATTTTTGACCATGGGCTATAGCCTATACCGTACGGCATATTATAGCACGCAGTTTTTCATCATTTTTGAGGATTTTAAAAAAATTAAAATTTTCCAAAAACATGGGTTATAGCCCATCGTTTTTTGAAAATTTGATTTTTTTTTTTACCTCGTTTTTCATCATTTTTGAACATGGGCTATAGCCCTAACCGTAGGGCATACTATAGCACGCAGTTTTTCATCATTGTTGAGGATTTGAAAAAAATTAAAAATTTCCAAAAACATGGGTTATAGCCCATCATTTTTTGAAAATTTGAAATTTGTTTTAACCTCGTTTTTCATCATTTTTGACCATGGGCTATAGCCTATACCGTACGGCATATTATAGCACGCCATTTTTCATCATTTTTGAGGATTTAAAAAAAATGAAAAAAAAAAAAAACATGGGTTATAGCCCATCGTTTTTTGAAAATTTGAATTTTTTTTTTAACCTCGTTTTTCATCATTTTTGACCATGGGCTATAGCCTATACCGTA
Source organism: Protomyctophum parallelum (assembly GCF_964188405.1). Taxonomy (NCBI): domain Eukaryota; kingdom Metazoa; phylum Chordata; class Actinopteri; order Myctophiformes; family Myctophidae; genus Protomyctophum; species Protomyctophum parallelum. The sequence continues at coordinate 43,911,384 of NC_139699.1, read as the reverse complement.
CGGCATATTATAGCACGCAGTTTTTCATCATTTTTGAGGATTTGAAAAAAAAAAAAAAATTCCAAAAACATGGGTTATAGCCCATCGTTTTTTGAAATTTTGAAATTTATTTTTAACCTCGTTTTTCATCATTTTTGACCATGGGCTATAGCCTATACCGTACGGCATATTATAGCACGCAGTTTTTCATCATTTTTGAGGATTTTAAAAAAATTAAAATTTTCCAAAAACATGGGTTATAGCCCATCGTTTTTTTGAAAATTTGATTTTTTTTTTAACCTCGTTTTTCATCATTTTTGAACATGGGCTATAGCCCTAACCGTAGGGCATACTATAGCACGCAGTTTTTCATCATTGTTGAGGATTTGAAAAAAATTAAAAATTTCCAAAAACATGGGTTATAGCCCATCGTTTTTTGAAATTTTGAAATTTATTTTTAACCTCGTTTTTCATCATTTTTGACCATGGGCTATAGCCTATACCGTACGGCATATTATAGGACGCCGTTTTTCATCATTTTTGAGGACTTAAAAAAAATGAAAAAAAAAAAAAACATGGGTTATAGCCCATCGTTTTTTGAAAATTTTAAAAAAAATTTAACCTCGTTTTTCATCATTTTTGACCATGGGCTATAGCCTATACCGTACGGCATATTATAGCACGCCATTTTTCATCATTTTTGAGGATTTAAAAAAAATGAAAAAAAAAAAAAACATGGGTTATAGCCCATCGTTTTTTGAAAATTTGAATCTTTTTTTTAACCTCGTTTTTCATCATTTTTGACCATGGGCTATAGCCTATACCGTACGGCATATTATAGCACGCCGTTTTTCATCATTTTTGAGGATAAAAAAAAAAAAAAAAAATCTAAAAACATGGGTTATAGCCCATCGTTTTTTGAAAATTAGATTTTTTTTTTAACCTCGTTTTTCATCATTTTTGACCATGGGCTATAGCCTATACCGTACGGCATATTATAGGACGCCGTTTTTCATCATTTTTGAGGATTTGAAAAAAATGAAAAAAAAAAAAAACATGGGTTATAGCCCATCGTTTTTTGAAAATTTTATTTTTTCTTTTTTTAACCTCGTTTTTCATCATTTTTGACCATGGGCTATAGCCTATACCGTACGGCATATTATAGCACGCCGTTTTTCATCATTTTTGAGGATAAAAAAAAAAAAAAAAAATCCAAAAACATGGGTTATAGCCCATCGTTTTTTTAAATTGTGAATTTCTTTTTAACCTCGTTTTTCATCATTTTTGAACATGGGCTATAGCCTATACCGTACGGCATATTATAGCACGCCATTTTTCATCATTTTTGAGGATTTTAAAAAAATGAAAAAAAAAAAAAACATGGGTTATAGCCCATCGTTTTTTGAAAATTTGAATTTTTTTTTTAACCTCGTTTTTCATCATTTTTGACCATGGGCTATAGCCTATACCGTACGGCATATTATAGCACGCAGTTTTTCATCATTTTTGAGGATTTGAAAAAAAATTAAAATTTCCAAAAACATGGGTTATAGCCCATCGTTTTTTGAAATTTTGAAATTTATTTTTAACCTCGTTTTTCATCATTTTTGACCATGGGCTATAGCCTATACCGTACGGCATATTATAGCACGCAGTTTTTCATCATTTTTGAGGATTTTAAAAAAATTAAAATTTTCCAAAAACATGGGTTATAGCCCATCGTTTTTTGAAAATTTGATTTTTTTTTTTACCTCGTTTTTCATCATTTTTGAACATGGGCTATAGCCCTAACCGTAGGGCATACTATAGCACGCAGTTTTTCATCATTGTTGAGGATTTGAAAAAAATTAAAAATTTCCAAAAACATGGGTTATAGCCCATCATTTTTTGAAAATTTGAAAAAAAATTTAACCTCGTTTTTCATCATTTTTGACCATGGGCTATAGCCTATACCGTACGGCATATTATAGCACGCAGTTTTTCATCATTTTTGAGGATTTGAAAAAAAATAAAAATTTCCAAAAACATGGGTTATAGCCCATCGTTTTTTGAAATTTTGAAATTTATTTTTAACCTCGTTTTTCATCATTTTTGACCATGGGCTATAGCCTATACCGTACGGCATATTATAGCACGCAGTTTTTCATCATTTTTGAGGATTTTAAAAAAATTAAAATTTTCCAAAAACATGGGTTATAGCCCATCGTTTTTTTGAAAATTTGATTTTTTTTTTAACCTCGTTTTTCATCATTTTTGAACATGGGCTATAGCCCTAACCGTAGGGCATACTATAGCACGCAGTTTTTCATCATTGTTGAGGATTTGAAAAAAATTAAAAATTTCCAAAAACATGGGTTATAGCCCATCGTTTTTTGAAATTTTGAAATTTATTTTTAACCTCGTTTTTCATCATTTTTGACCATGGGCTATAGCCTATACCGTACGGCATATTATAGGACGCCGTTTTTCATCATTTTTGAGGACTTAAAAAAAATGAAAAAAAAAAAAAACATGGGTTATAGCCCATCGTTTTTTGAAAATTTTAATTTTTTTTTAACCTCGTTTTTCATCATTTTTGACCATGGGCTATAGCCTATACCGTACGGCATATTATAGCACGCCATTTTTCATCATTTTTGAGGATTTAAAAAAAATGAAAAAAAAAAAAACATGGGTTATAGCCCATCGTTTTTTGAAAATTTGAATCTTTTTTTTAACCTCGTTTTTCATCATTTTTGACCATGGGCTATAGCCTATACCGTACGGCATATTATAGCACGCCATTTTTCATCATTTTTGAGGATTTAAAAAAAATGAAAAAAAAAAAAACATGGGTTATAGCCCATCGTTTTTTGAAAATTTGATTTTTTTTTTTAACCTCGTTTTTCATCATTTTTGACCATGGGCTATAGCCTATACCGTACGGCATATTATAGGACCATGGGCTATAGCCTATGGTCAAAACATGGGTTATAGCCCATCGTTTTTTGAAAATTTGAATTTTTTTTTTAACCTCGTTTTTCATCATTTTTGACCATGGGCTATAGCCTATACCGTACGGCATATTATAGCACGCAGTTTTTCATCATTTTTGAGGATTTTAAAAAAATTAAAATTTTCCAAAAACATGGGTTATAGCCCATCGTTTTTTGAAAATTTGATTTTTTTTTTAACCTCGTTTTTCATCATTTTTGAACATGGGCTATAGCCCTAACCGTAGGGCATACTATAGCACGCAGTTTTTCATCATTGTTGAGGATTTGAAAAAAATTAAAAATTTCCAAAAACATGGGTTATAGCCCATCGTTTTTTGAAATTTTGAAATTTATTTTTAACCTCGTTTTTCATCATTTTTGACCATGGGCTATATCCTATACCGTACGGCATATTATAGCACGCCGTTTTTCATCATTTTTGAGGATTAAAAAAAAAAAAAAAATCCAAAAACATGGGTTATAGCCCATCGTTTTTTGAAAATTAGATTTTTTTTTAACCTCGTTTTTCATCATTTTTGACCATGGGCTATAGCCTATACCGTACGGCATATTATAGGACGCCGTTTTTCATCATTTTTGAGGATTTGAAAAAAATGAAAAAAAAAAAAAACATGGGTTATAGCCCATCGTTTTTTGAAAATTTGATTTTTTTTTTTTAACCTTGTTTTTCATCATTTTTGACCATGGGCTATAGCCTATACCGTACGGCATATTATAGCACGCCGTTTTTCATCATTTTTGAGGATAAAAAAAAAAAAAAAGAAATCCAAAAACATGGGTTATAGCCCATCGTTTTTTGAAATTGTGAAAAAAAATTTAACCTCGTTTTTCATCATTTTTGAACATGGGCTATAGCCTATACCGTACGGCATATTATAGCACGCCATTTTTCATCATTTTTGAGGATTTAAAAAAAATGAAAAAAAAACAAAACATGGGTTATAGCCCATCGTTTTTTGAAAATTTGAATTTTTTTTTTAACCTCGTTTTTCATCATTTTTGACCATGGGCTATAGCCTATACCGTACGGCATATTATAGCACGCAGTTTTTCATCATTTTTGAGGATTTTAAAAAAATTAAAAATTTCCAAAAACATGGGTTATAGCCCATCGTTTTTTGAAAATTTGATTTTTTTTTTAACCTCGTTTTTCATCATTTTTGAACATGGGCTATAGCCCTAACCGTAGGGCATACTATAGCACGCAGTTTTTCATCATTGTTGAGGATTTGAAAAAAAATTAAAATTTCCAAAAACATGGGTTATAGCCCATCGTTTTTTGAAATTTTGAAATTTATTTTTAACCTCGTTTTTCATCATTTTTGACCATGGGCTATAGCCTATACCGTACGGCATATTATAGCACGCCATTTTTCATCATTTTTGAGGATTTAAAAAAAATGAAAAAAAAAAAAAACATGGGTTATAGCCCATCGTTTTTTGAAAATTTGATTTTTTTTTTAACCTCGTTTTTCATCATTTTTGACCATGGGCTATAGCCTATACCGTACGGCATATTATAGCACGCAGTTTTTCATCATTTTTGAGGATTTTAAAAAAATTAAAAAATTCCAAAAACATGGGTTATAGCCCATCGTTTTTTGAAAATTAGATTTTTTTTTTAACCTCGTTTTTCATCATTTTTGAACATGGGCTATAGCCCTAACCGTAGGGCATACTATAGCACGCAGTTTTTCATCATTGTTGAGGATTTGAAAAAAAATTAAAATTTCCAAAAACATGGGTTATAGCCCATCGTTTTTTGAAATTTTGAAATTTATTTTTAACCTCGTTTTTCATCATTTTTGACCATGGGCTATAGCCTATACCGTACGGCATATTATAGCACGCCGTTTTTCATCATTTTTGAGGATTAAAAAAAAATAAAAAAATCCAAAAACATGGGTTATAGCCCATCGTTTTTTGAAATTTTGAATTTTTTTTTTAACCTCGTTTTTCATCATTTTTGAACATGGGCTATAGCCCCTACCGTAGGGCATACTATAGCACGCCGTTTTTCATCATTTTTGAGGATTTGAAAACATTTCAAAATTATAGTCCAAAAGGCTCAAGAAGATACAGTATCTGACTGAAATCAAGACAAATGTTGTGGGAGCATTTAAGAGCAGCAAAAAATAAATGGACATTCATTTAGGAAAAAATAAAGTTATAAGTTAAATGTAATCAAAGGATAGCTTACATGCAGGGAATAAAATCGGTCCCTGGAAGACAAAATATATCCCTCATGGAGGTACATTTAAAGAACAGATCACAAACGAGCAACACTCCGCAATTCCTCCGCAATACTCCGCAATTCCTCCGCAACATAGCAGAAGAATGGATTACAAGAGCAATCATTTTTCATCATTTTTGAACATGGGCTATAGCCCCTACCGTAGGGCATACTATAGCACGCAGTTTTTCATAATTGTTGAGGATTAAAAAAAAAAAAAAAAATCCAAAAACATGGGTTATAGCCCATCGTTTTTTGAAATTTTGAAAAAAAAATTTAACCTCGTTTTTCATCATTTTTGAACATGGGCTATAGCCCCTACCGTAGGGCATACTATAGCACGCCGTTTTTCATCATTTTTGAGGATTTGAAAACATTTCAAAATTATAGTCCAAAAGGCTCAAGAAGATACAGTATCTGACTGAAATCAAGACAAATGTTGTGGGAGCATTTAAGAGCAGCAAAAAATAAATGGACATTCATTTAGGAAAAAATAAAGTTATAAGTTAAATGTAATCAAAGGATAGCTTACATGCAGGGAATAAAATCGGTCCCTGGAAGACAAAATATATCCCTCATGGAGGTACATTTAAAGAACAGATCACAAACGAGCAACACTCCGCAATTCCTCCGCAATACTCCGCAATTCCTCCGCAACATAGCAGAAGAATGGATTACAAGAGCAATCATTTTTCATCATTTTTGAACATGGGCTATAGCCCCTACCGTAGGGCATACTATAGCACGCAGTTTTTCATAATTGTTGAGGATTTGAAAAAAATTAAAATTTGCCAAAAACATGGGTTATAGCCCATCGTTTTTTTAAATTTTGAAAAAAAAAATTAACCTCGTTTTTCATCATTTTTGACCATGGGCTATAGCCTATACCGTACGGCATATTATAGCACGCCGTTTTTAATCATTTTTGAGGATTTGAAAAAAAAGAAAAAAAAACAAAAAACATGGGTCATACATAGCCCATCGTTTTTTTTTTTTTTTTTTTTTTCGTTTTTCATTGTTTTTGACCATGGGCTATAGCCTATACCGTACGTACCGTAGCCCATCGTTTTTTGAAAATTTGAAAAAAAAAATTAACCTCGTTTTTCATCATTTTTGACCATTCTCGATGGTACCCACGTGCAGGGCCGCTTTTATAGGGTAGTGCGAATGGTGCCGCCGCACAGGCCTCGTGCTAGGCAGCGTTATTTTCTTTATTTTATTTTATTTAGAAACACTTTCCATCTCAGAGTCAGAGCTAAAATAGGCAGGGGCGGTTATTAGCGCTAAGCACGGCGGCTAGAGGCCCTGAGAGTTGCCCCTGAAAAATATCGCATCGCAGCCCGTTCCGTCGCAGTTGATTTTTCACTGCGGTCGTTTTTTTTTTTTTGAGCAATGGAGAAAACTCTGATGGTGACGTAATAAAGGTAGGTTTCAGATTACATACATGTATACATAGAGGCATTACCTTTCATCCACCCGACACTGAATGCCTATATATGAATGCTTATATATGTATATGTAATTTGTAAGTTGATGAGTAGTATACTGTGGTTACTTGGGTTGTTTTATGTGTATGCCGTAGCTGCAGGATTTGCTTTACAGAGCAATGGAGAAAACTCAGATTTGAGAGTGACGTAATGAAGATATGTACCAATGTCGAGGTATAACTGGCTCTTGATGGTGACGTAATAAAAAGTAGGTTTCAGATTACAAACATGTATACATATAGGCATTACCTTTAATCCACCCGACACTGAAACATATCTCTATTACGTCAACATCGAAAGCCAGTTATACCCTGGCATTGGTAAATATCTTCATTACGTCACTCTCAAATCGTTTTTTCTCCAATACTCTGTAAAGCAGATCATGCAGCCACGGCATACACATCGGCGCACCGGACAAACAACTGTACTTAAGATGTAATTAAGATGCTCTGTACATGATCCCAAGTCCCCATTTAAGAGGCTCCCAGTGTTAAGGCAATTATGTTGATCTGACCTCATCAAACCCTGTACACTCAAGACACACTCCATATATGGCAGTATATACAGAATTAATTCCATGTTGAACTGACCCCCCATGCCAAAGCACCAGTGCTCGCCCAGCAGTCTGCCGTCAACGAGGCGGATGCTTGCACGCAACCTTGCTCTTTAGGGCGAGGTCGATTCTTGCACTTAGGTGTCTTAGTAGTATACAGTATATGTATAAGTGTATGAGCCGCTTGAACTTGAAAGATGTGTGTCATTGATGTGTGTCACAAAAAGGAGGAACAAAGTGTGTCAATCCAGTTCAATAAGGGACATTTGTGCTTTTTGTTTACAAATTAGGGATGATTCCATATTTCGAGGGATGGTTGTCAACCCGAGTGTGAACAGCAACTACAGTATAGTTAGAAGAGAAATATCACGCTTTCACTCAAGTCTGTTTGAATTGAACCGTTTACTGTCTGTTTACAGTCTCAGTTGTAAAATCAATCCTATAAAAAGATGTATTCACTGTATGTCAATATAGTCACCACATATTAAAACTGCAAATCAATGATGCATTAGGGGAAATACCACACCAGTTTCAGTATTCAGCCATGTGACTGAGCCATCCGGAGTCATATGGATGAGACATTGCACACACTTTGTTTCACTATTAGCCAACATTTTCTCCCCTTAGTCAAACTCAAATACACAGTGGGCCAAAATAAAGAAATTGGTACAAGTCGAGGGCCGGACTGTGTTTCAACACACAGGCCATTTTTGGGGAGAGGGGTAGCTGAAAGTTGACCACAAGTGATATACTTTCACTGCTGATCAATAGTGAAGAGAAGACGCATGCTTGCGCTTGCGGGCCCTCAATACGTGACAATGCACTCGCAGTGCATTGTGGGACTTGTAGTATTATGGTGGTCCGTGCAATACACCAGAGGGCCAGTTCTAATACTAATTAAATATCATCCCACGGGCCAAAGATAATTCATTCACAGGCTTGATTTGGCCCCCGGGCCTTGAGTTTGACATATTATGGGGGAAACACTGGTCAATGTAACAACTAAACAGATCAAATTGAGTGGTTTAACCCTCCAAGTAACAGACATTTCCCAGTGTCATGTCCAGAGCACATGACGATACAGACAGTAGCATTAGGTCCAAACATCTCATTTAAAGGAGACACCAGCTTGGAGAGGCAACAGGTATGGTAGCAGGCAGATGAGGACATAGACAGGCTAAATACATTAACACATGACACGTGTAGGCAGGCAGACAGACATACACATAAATAAGTGATTAAACAAACATGGACAGGATATGGTTCAGACAGACAGGTGTGCGTGTGGAAAGGCACAAATTGTTTCCAAATTGAAGGCCAGAGAGGAGTGAAGAGGTAGAATGGACAGAAACTCCAAAAACAATATTGAGTATTAAGTAAACAGGCATTACAGTTTCAATTCGACTATACATCAACTGTGTCTATGTGCCCAACATGTTCCGATAATTGTTCATGGCCCACATGAAAACATCCGACTATAGGTAGTGCATTATTCTAAAGCCACATTCCATTGTACTTCCGCTGTCATTTGAAGTGTTACAATAACAGAATTGTGAGGATTGTCTGGTACTGAAAGTGTCTACACGGAAGTACAGGAACTATCACCCAAAGAAGTTACGTTGCTGTGGAGATCTGCATGTTTACAGGCCTGGTTGACCAGAACTTAAAAAAAGACAGCTACCAGGGGGAAATGGAAGTCCCGCCCTATAGACACTTTCTGACATAGTTCTGTACCAGTCTTTTCTGAGGTCCCAAGTTTGAATAGAACGCATGGCATGCATGTCTCCCCTTGATTTACTGTCTCTCCACTCTCAACATAGAGCACAAAAAGACTAATTGCGGTCCCCTTCAAATTCCCTCCTGGGACCCACGATGCTTTCGTGTTATTGGTGACATCGGCTGGGATGGAGGACTAAACAGTAATGTGTTGATATGAACGGGCCATTACGATGGCCCGTTCATATCATTCTCCTTGGGAGGTGGAAAATCCCCAACCCAACCTGTCACCTGTGGTGTCCCCAAGGTTCAGCCCCACCCTATTCACTTTGAATATGCAGCATATGCGCCCCCTCTGCCATGTCATCGGCGGGTATGGACTATCTTTCCATTGCTAATGCTGATGACGCACATAAAAACATAAACTTAACGCAACCCCTCCCCGCTCTGCTGCCCTACTGTCATCCCCGTCAACATCTTCATCACCTTCATCCACACTCACCATCTGCCTGGAGGAGATAAAGGCATGGATGCATGAAACACACCTTTTTTGCAATTAAAACTGTGCCAGGGACGTATTCCCGTATCTAAATCAACTATGCACTGGTTGCCATGGCCGTAAAGACGTATTAAAAAAAAAAAAAAAAACGCCCTCTCTTTTTTTATAATGGAAGAATTGGCACTCAGAGCCTAAACTGGTGACCACCAGGTGGCGCTGAAGGAGTTAAACTGCTCCAGAACAGACGCCATTCTCATCAGAACCCCACATGACCAGGTTCAATCATGACAGTCATGCAGCAACGTCAGCCTGTTTTGGGACTGCTACATTTACAGTACAGAGCAAACGTATGAATAAATGTTCAGATTTCAAATATAAAGTGCTCACCCGAGTGCCACGGATGTTAGAATTTTGCCGGTCGAATGCACGGCACCAACTGTGCATTCCGCGTTGTTTAATAAAAAGCATTTTTATACGAGCACTCCGGCTATTTTTCTCAAACGGGGAAATATCGAACACGCCCAGTGTATCAGAGTGCAACACACCTCCCAACCAATAGTTGAAAGCCTGGTAAAAAAAACAGCTTGGATAAAAATGCATTTTATTAAACAACGCGGAATGCATGGTTGCTAATAGCCGATCCAGGAAATGTCGATTATCCGTGGCCCCGGGGTGAGCAATTTATATTGATATATATATATATATATATATATATATATATTTATATATGAAATCTGAGCGTTTATGTATGTTTTGTAAATGTAGCAGTTCCCAAAAAGTGTCTAGAAAAGATGAAAAAAATGACCAGCATGACGTTTAAAATCTATTATGGCATACCTGTATTTAGGATTAATCATTGGCCACTTATCCAGTGCTCATTCTGGGAATTATTTCTTATTTCGTAATATACTGTAAAGCCTGGTCACAACTTTCCCTTTTAAATATTTGGACGGTAAACCATAGGGAAAAAAAGTTCCACAAAAGCATTGTGGCAGAGAAAACCTTTGACCGCAGAGAAAACATCTTGTGCAACATTTTGGTCCTAATACCTTGTTGTGGACAGTTTGACTATATTACATGATCTAAGTATTATGTAGAAATTATACAATGAGAATCAGTCTTTTGTTTCCCCGCCTGCATCTGCTCTCACTGGACAGACCTTCTCTGGTGGGAGAGGCAGGTCTAGATGTTTAAGTGTACCGTTTGTGAGCACACTGTCCACTAGTCATCATATGTGACCAGATTTGACTGAGAGCCTGCCATCGCACAAATTCCAGCTTTTCACCAGAGAAAAACTTTTTTCCCCAAAATGAGTTAATAGCACAGGCAGACTCTTCACATACTAGAGCATGTCTGAAATAAGTGTAAGAGTCATGTAAATATGATAAAACAAATGCTTAAACACTGTAGCACCGTGTAATGAGACCACAAAAGTGAACGTTTTCAAGCCTGTTTTCTCAGCTCGCTGTTTCTTTGCAAGACATTACTCTATAAGCCATATCTCTCATAACTGGTGGGTCAAACTGAACAACCAATATGTCAATTTGAAACTAAAACGAAAATTTAAGAAAGAAATCCAATGGCAGGTCCTCAGTCAAATTTGGTTACATGGTATAGTCTATCATATTATAACCATTGTAATAACTACTTGTAAATTAGATCACAACCCTTCCCAACCCCTTATGAAAATACATTCACAGGGCTTCAAGCTCTCCCTCCATTATCCCTTGTTTGTGCACTAGGGGGAGAAGGGCAGTTTAAAACTTTATAAGTACCTTGAGAAGAGTACATCTGTGCACACGCACACACACACACACACACACACACACACACACACACACACACACACACACACACACACACACACACACACACACACACACACACACACACACACACACACACACACACACACACACACACACACACACACACACACACAGTGCAGCTTTCAGCAGCAGACAATGAAAATCTTCACAGTATAAAAATAACTCACAAAGCCATTAAGAAGTAAGTTACATATTAGGCCTGTAGTGGTCCATAGTTGTTCATAGTGGACAGACAGTTGTGTCTGAGCTAAGAGAGAGACTAAAGGTAAAAAAAAATGTTAAGTGTTATTTAGGACCAAAGAGCAAAGAAGGAGGTGTAATAACAGTTCACAACAAACATGATCCTGGACAGCATTTCCAGTATTTCTGCAGGTCCTTAATTCCTGGGAGCAAAAACCCTACACAATAGCAAGTCTGGTCAAGATATTTTGTGAAGCCACTAAGGAAATCGGGACTTTCATGAAAGTTCGCCTGTTGTGGCGCTGTCATTGGGCCCAAAAAAACCCATATCTCCATAGAGGTCCATGTATTTGGGCCCAACTTCACCTAGACTGTATTACCTTAATAAACCTAGTCATGAATACTTTCTGCTTCCAGTCACTAGTTTAAAGTCTCATTTCTCATGTCATAATATTCTTTTTGGAAAATTATGGTCCCATTTATTAAAAAAATGACCATAAAGAGTATATTCTGAGGGGCGTGGCTACCGTTACAGTCTATGATCGGGAGCCACCCCCCGTTCGAGTCAAAATAAAAACCAACAAAGTAGAAGGGGGGAAGTCCCGCCTCGTTGTCTGGGCCAGCCAATGGCCAGCTGGGCCCAAACGGATCTAGAAAGATGGCGATTTACAATTCAAGGACTGACAGGCTTCATTTTACGTCCATATCAGACCCGGAGAACGCTTTGACCATATTCTTTTACAGTCTATGGTCCAGACCAAATTCAGAGTGGTTCACAGCCGTGTTTCATGTCGTTCCACATAGTAGTGCCAGAGATGAAGATGAGCTCCAGATAGAGTGTCTAGATAGTCCAACACCTCCTGTACAGTATGGAGCTGGTATCAAAACCTGTACAGTCCACAGAGTCTCCATGGAGCAAAGGTAACCTTTCGTTTCTTGTGTCTGTTTCAAGACCAAAGTTGGCTCCAGCTTTGTTGTTTGTGTCAGCCAATCAGCATTCTGCCCCGCTGGGCATGATTATCTACTTGCGATGTTGACCGACATATTTCACTCAACAGATAATTCCACCTGGCAAGACCGTTGGTTCAGGTTTGACATGAACCAAACCAGCGTTCAGCTTTCTATTAGCCACACTAGAAGATACCACAGGAAGTTAAACTTACAATGGAGTTCAACGAAGCTTCCTGAAAAGGGTAATAACATTGTGTGAGGGATAAATGACAAGCTGCCGTCAACCTCCTGTTTGTGTCCTCTCAGGCACTGGTACCGTCGTCAACCTCCTGTGTCCTCTCAGGCACTGGTACCGTCGTCCCTGGCAACCTGGCCGTCGCTGGCCGTCGTGCCGTGGGTGATGAGAGGAGGTTGGGCTTCAGACACGTCTCGCTGGCTGCCGCGCCCTGATTGGCTGTCCAGCGGATGGAGGCTGCTGTGAGTGGACAGCGGGTGGTCGAGGCAGGGCATGCTGCCATGGAAACTACGCTGCTCAGCAACGTGTTGGCCTGCAGCGTCAAACCTGTGCCCACAAGACAAGTAGTGGAGCAACATTTATTCCACTATTAAAAATGTAATGTAATGTAAAATAAACAATTAATAATCAGCACCTATTTGGGGCATGTCAGTATAGGTAACAATTTAAAATTATTTAAAAGAGCAAAGATAGTTAATCTACAAGTTTTTGAACGAGAGGCAGGTCAGAAGTCAGAAATTAGTATATTAGTATATCCATCTGATCAAAACCACGGAGAGCGCCCTGGATTAGGAGAGACGAGGCATTCTTTCTGCAGCGGTAAACAGGGAAGTGACCGGACCGCGCATGAACGAGGAGCGAAGAGTATGGTGGCCTTGGAGGCCAACTAAAAAAGAAAATTCAGAATATTCTTCTCTCGTTTGTTTTTTAATGTTTATGCCTTGCTTTTCTTTTCTTTTTTTCTCCATTGTTCTGTAAAGCACTTTGAGCTGCATTTCATGTCATGAAAGGTGCTATACAAATAAAGTTTTATTATTATTATTATTATTAAATCCTGACAGTTTTCTGAAAAACCTTATGTTTCTGTATCAGTGGTGCTCTAATATTTCATATCAAGGACCCCAAAAATTATATGTAATATGCCCCCGCGGCTCCGACCCCCATCTGAAAATATGTTGTTCCAGGGACCTCCCCAGAAGAGAAGCAACGATTTGAGTTAAAATGTTCACTGTAATAATATATATAATATATATTCGAAGATTTGAGGCACATTTTCACAATAAAAAAAAAAATAGCAGACCTACAAGCTCAGCTCAGCTCATAGCGCGGCACCGAGTGCCGCGCTATGAGCTTGTAGATCTGCTATTTTTCAATAGCTAAAGTTTAACATAATGCTTTTAACACACCAAAAGGGGTTCCCGCCCAAAATAGACACAACAATAAGAACATAATTGATAGTCACAAAGAAGAATGGTGAGGAGGAGAGAAGAAGAAAGATGAGAGAAGGAGAGAATATGAATAAAAAGAGGGGAGAAAAAAAAAGATCAGGAGGAGAAAAAAAATGCGAGGAGTTAAGTCATGGATTCATGGATGATAAAACCTATACGCAATCTAATTCCCGCCCTACCTGTTGTCACGGGAACGCTGCAGGCTGCCATGGTAACTGGCCTTGCTGTGGACGCTGCTGGGTTTGCTCCTGGCGGGAGGGTCGTCCAGGATAGCCAGCTGGGTGGAGGAGGCGTGGGTGGAGGTGCCCTGGATGGAGGTGCAACAATTAAGTAAACTGATCAATTTGAAAAAGAAAACGATAATCGGTTTGCATAAAAATGATAGATAGGGGGGGGGGGGGGGGGGGTTAATCAGACTAAATTATTTAGTGAATTATAAAAATGTTTTCATGTCGATCCTTTGATATATATATATATAAATTGAAGTGCTTGTACATTATCCTATTAATCGTGTGTGTGTGTGTGTGTGTGTGTGTGTGTGTGTGTGTGTTACCTGTGTTGATGTTCCTCTGGACTTCCTGATGATGGGGGTCTGTGGGTCACGCAGCAGGGACTGGACAAAGTCGGGCTGATCCTGGATCTGCCGAGACTCATTGACCCCACTGCTGTAGAGAGGGGATGAGCGGAGGAGGGGTGAGAGAGAGATGAGAAGAGAAGAGATGAAAGGAGAGGTAGACAGAGGGAGAACCTTTGACTTATGGCTCGTACACTACACACTGCACGATATGTGCTCTGATTATGCTGTCGGGGACCTGGTTTGGTGCTGGTTTGGTTTAACGCTGGTGTGAAATACATAACGATCTGATGACTCGCCAGTAAATAAATAAATAACTTTGATGAATGATAACCTGAAAGAACAGCAAAGAACTTGATGCCACAGTTTAAAAACCCTGTTCGGGACACACCCCATGTTCCTAATATATTGGCGAATTTGAATTCATTTTAATACTCAGTTTATAGCCACTTAAAACTGAATGCATTTTATTTTACCAGGGTCCTGCAGGGTACTATGCTTAACTATGACATGCGGGTCCTGCAGGGTACTATGCTTAACTATGACATGCCCGCCATAGGGACGGCCAGGGTTCACACGGTTAAACTTGGATAAGATACACTCACAAAATGGAATATGGATATGGTGTCCTTACTTCTTGCGTCTGCGTCCGTGCAGGAAGCTGGCCCATTCGAAGCAGGTCTTCTTGCTGCCCACCCAGAACACGGAGGGAATGCCCACCACCAGCATCATCAGATACTTCAACAGGAACAACACCAGGAGGGGTCGACTGGTCTGCTCAACCTGACCAATGTACAAGATGGTATTATTATTAACACATTAACACCATGACGGATCTGACTGGAACACATCGACCCTCCAGCAGAGAAAAGTGGTCGACTACACGATTACATTACATTGTGTGTGTCTAAATACAGACGGCGCCTTTAACATATTTAGACCTAATTTTAACAACAACTTTGAAATACACGCACGCACGCACACACACACAAAAAGAGCAGACACACAAAAAGAGCAGATCTACAAGCTCATATCACGTCACTTCGTGCCAACACTGCGAGCTTGTACATAATTATGCTATTTTTGAAAATATCGTGCGTGAGAGCGAAAAGTGTGAGAACCAGGCATTTGTGGAATCAGTCTCAGGCCTAAATGGGTTAAGGCTTAATGGCTTAAGGTAATAACACACAGAGTAGTTTCTTTATGAGATTAATTCACACAGAAATATATTTGGAACTATTGTTTGTGGCGTGGGTATACAGCAATCCCCTTTTAATTTTACACTCAGTGTTATGGAACTCAGAAGCGGGTGGAAGATCCAAATGCAGCCACAACACTTGGAACCTCTAGGTTGGTCATGCACCAACCTAGAGCCACATGTTGCTGTGGGATGGCATCCCATTCAGTATTTTAGCCGTGACGTGAGCGCCCCCTCCAGAGAAACTTCCGGGTCCTACTTTTGTGTCCCCATAGATTTATACTGTGACTCTCCGTCGGACTACATCTGAGACGAAAACAACCACGAAAGTCTCATTTTACCGCTTTCCTCGCAACAACAAAGCTGCTGCTCTCCCAAATCTGGCTGTGACAGGCCGTCTGGCCCCACACTGGATACTATCGCCATTTTATTTCATTGTGTCAACTAAATCCTCATTAATTGCAAACTAGATTCAACATACTCAAGCCTGCACACATTCTAAATATGCCCCCGAAATATTGTACTGAGCAAATGGACTGTTATAACCTTCAAAAATAATAACTCTTTCAGCACCACCTGGTGGTCACCAGTTTAGGCTCTGAGTGCCAATTCTCCCATTATAAAGAAAGAAAGAATTTGTAATTATATTATGCATGTAATGTGCATGTCATCACCTGTACACCAGATTACACCATAAAATATGGATTTTTTTTTTAATTCCCAAGGGGATACGTCTTGACGCCCGTGGCATCCATTACAAAGACTTCAATTAGACGTCTTGACGTTTTTGGCTACTAAACAGTTTTAATAGACTTTATTGTCTCCACATCATATATTTTCTGTACAAAACATTAATAATTCTACTTTAGTTGGAATTATTAAGACCCATTTTAACCTTCAATGGCTTCCTTTCTGAAAAATAACGTCATTGTAAAAAGCCGTCTATTATTCATCTTCACCTCAGTATTTCTGGTACGTGCGAAGAACGCTGTAACTCAACAAATGATGACAAGTTCTGTCTTGCCTCTGAGAGAGATACTGCCCCACACCACACCGCACCGCACCGCACCGCACCGCACCATACCATACCAGTGAAATCAATAAAGTGTAAAAACAGCCAATATGTGTTGTTTTTCCTTATTACTACTGTGTGAGAGTGCAATCATCCAAACCACTAAGCAACTCAAAGCAATGGTGGATAACAACCACTTGCCATTTTGGCACATTGTTTGGAGGCGCTACGCACACGCTTAGCTGTGTTGCTCATTCCACGAACGCCCGATCCTTACAAGCTATAACTCGTTGTAAAGGTAACTAATCAACGGTTAAAATGATATAAAACACAATACGAATTGATATTATTAAAGTGGAGAAATAATGGACAAAAGTTAAGATTCCGAACTTTTGTTTTGCCGAGTTTATATGAATGTTGTTGTTTTTTTTATGTGAAATAATCGCCTGTGATCTTCTTATTTAGCCAGTAAAAACTACAAGTAAACTAACTAAAAACACAAGTAGACCTCAGTGATGTAAACAATCCTGAATTACAATGACATATAAAGAGTCTGTTCAGATGCATGCACAGCACAGTCCACACACACACACACACACACACACACACACACACACAGATGCATGCACAGCACAGTCCACACACACACACACACACACACAGATGCATGCACAGCACAGCGCACGCATACATGCAACATAAGAACGAGCACCTGTCACTTCCCCAGATGCCCTACAGTCACTCATAACATGACCCCACACACACACACACACACACACACGCGCACACACACACACGCGCGCGCGCGCGCGCGCGCGCGCGCTCGCTCGCTCGCTCGCTCGCACACACTCGTAGACAGTCCATTAGCTTCCATTCAGTCCATAACATAACCCTGACCTTTACCTACAAGCCGTGACCCTAACCAACTACGACTGTATAAGAGTTTTATTTTGACATGTAATCTTTTAGATGTGATAGATCAAGAGTTTTCACCACCTCTTCATGTGTGTGCACAGCTGCGTGCAGACAGACAGACCTGCACATTAGCATGCTTATTCATTTAGTGATTGACTTTACAAAGCCCCCTGCCTGCCTTGCACCCCCACCGTCATTATGCCACTACAAAGAGATGAAACAGCACAGACAGCAGAGCATGAAGGAGCACGCTAGTACGCTACAACCAGTGGTTCCCAAAGTGGGGTCCGGGGACCCCCAGGGGTACTTGAGGGAGTTCCAGGGGGAACCCGGCTAAATGATAGTTTGGAACCAAATGGACCCTTAAGGGTCTGTAACTCAGAGAGTGTTCCATTTGTACGCTCTCAGAGTTAAATTAGCATTGATATTACAATACAAATTGGGGGTCCCAGAGATAGAAATGCTATTAAATGGGGGTCCGTAGACTAATGCATGTCAAACTGGGGGTCCTGGAAATTAAACAGGTTGAAAATCACTGCTAAAGCCATACAAATCTTCTCTTATTGGGGTCCCTGGATATCTTTTCAAATGGGGATCCGCGGGCTATTTAGTGTCAATTTGGGGGTCCTTGACATGACAAAGTTTGGGAACCACTGCGCTACACAGAGAACACAAAGAGTTTCCAAACGGTTTAGCCCGTGACCCAAAAGAAAAGGATAATTTCTATAATTTGTTTGTTTATGGAATATCTTTCATTTTTCTTCATGAAATAACTGAAACAAATGATTGAAATTGTTTTTAATTCATGAAATGTATTGCTTTTTCTTTTCTTTTCTTAAAACGTTTTTTGAAATGTTTTGAAATAATAGAAAATGTAGGAGAGAAAATAATAAAGGGACCCATAAAAAGTGTTTAGGAAACAGTGGTAGAGAAGGGAATGGAACCAGATTATTTTGAAAATCTAGTTTGGAAAGCTAGTGTGGAAAATAGCAGATCTACAAGCTCACAAGTCTGGGTGAGCTTGTAGATCTGCTATTTTCAAACAGGCGATGTATCTAGGGGGTCAAAGTGGTTTTTTAAACAGATTTTTATTCTTTATTGGACCCTCTGGAACCCCCTCAACGACCCCAGGGAGTTAACAAACTCCACTTGGAGAACAACTGGCATGCACACATACAGTACAGGACAGATAGCAGAGAGAGAGAGAGAGATGTGAGAGGAGTTCAGTGTCTCTCTAACCTTGTACGGACAGGGGATGTGGTATCGTTTGCAGTTCTCTTCGATCCAGGTGGTCTCCCAGTGGCCCCGGAAGCTGTGCTCGTAGAGGTAGCAGCCGATGACGGTCAGCAGGGGCACCAGGTAGAGCACAGAGAATACGCCGATGCGGATCATGAACTTGACCAGTTTGGTTTGGTTCTCCTTCTCCAGAGGGATCTCCATGCGAACGCGGTTCAGAGCCACGATCCCCACCAGCAACAGGGACACGCCCACCTGAGGAAGAGGAGGAGGAGGAGATTAGATTAGCCCATCTATAGGCCTGACGTCGAAATAAGAAAAACGTTCGCTCTCTGAAAGAATATATATCCAAAGATTTGTGCCGCATTTGTATACGATTTTTCAAAAATAGCAGACCTACAACTCGGTGGTGCTCTATGTAGCTTGTAGATCTGCTATTTTTCAATGGGGGGAGAGCATAGTGACGCGTTCGTACAGTAGGATTTTGGTTTATTTGGGCGCCATCTTGCTGCCTACATGTAGGCAAGTAGGACGCTATGCTACTTGGCTGCCAGTCTGTAGTTCGTAAATTTGCTTGTCAGTGACACTGGTGTGTATTCTGTCACTGCAGTACACCGTCTTCCATCTCTCTACTATCTTTGACTTGTCACAACTCTTCCACTCTATGGCTCTGGATCGACGGTGGTATTATTATTATTCGTCGTTAGAAAATGTTCTGGTGTTCTGATCTGATAGCCGCCTCCCCTCCCCTCACGTCAAAACAGTTCTTAACGTTTACATCTTACTTGACGAGAAGACATGTGGACATCCTTATGGAACCAGGGATACAGGGAAAAACACCACGAGAGTGACGAGTGATCAGTCAAACATGTGTTCTCTCCGTAGTAAATAAATAATCTGTCTGTAGCGATCTCACCATTATTATTTTTAATACACTGTCCTCGTTAGAAGTTAGTTAGTCTTGTTAGGTTGTGTTTACATTTGCACTGTGGCACAGCTTCAATATGTCATAAGTCTCGCGTTGCATATCGCTCTGGCCAGAATTGGTCCGGAGTACATCGTCCCGAGAGATTCCAGATTCACCCTTCTGGCAGCAATGCAAACGTTGTCCAGCAGGGGGAGTGGTTTCACCAGTCATTTACATTTTTAATCACCCTCTGGTAGATACATAGTGGACCAGAATTAAAGTATTAAAGTATCCTATGAGTTGTAGTCTATGGGCTAATTAACATGCAATACCAATGGTATGGTTTGTTAAAGTGCTATTGTAGTAAGTGTTATTCATGGTTAAATGGTTGAATGCATTAAAACCGGGAAAGCATCCGTTCCATTTAACATTTTAGCGTTGTCTATTTAAAAACAGCAGATATACAAGCTATCTGCTATTTCTCAAAAAAATTGGAAAATCTTGAAGTGTTTTGCAAAATGATACTTTAGAATTCACGGAAAAGTTTGAGAACTACTGATTTAGAAGGCATTTGTAGAAGGTATACTGCAGTGATACTGTACTTTCTGAGATTTTGAAGTTGATTATCTTTGCCCATGAAGCTTTCAGAAGGTTCCTTCCATGACTATCATCATCCATCATCTCAGAGTTCTTTGACATCTGAAACATTTTCTAAATATGAATTTCAGCACATGCTACTTCTGTCCCTTTTTCCTTCAGTCATGCTAGTGTTAATGGGTGTTGCATGCAGTATTGCCGTTTAACCCATTTAAACCTGGGAACGATTCTACAAAATGTCTTCTAAATCCTGACAGTTTTCTGAAAGACCCCATGTTTCTATGTCAGTCGTTCTCAAACATTTTCATGTCAAGGACCCCCAAATATACTGTATTATATGTAATTGGCCGCCGACCCCCATCTGAAAATATGTTGTTCCAGGGACCCCCTAGAAGCAAAGATTTGAGTGAAAAAAAAACGTTCGCTCTGAAAGAATATATATTCAAAGATTTGCACCACATTACCATGGTTTTTCAAAAATAGCAGACCTACATGAGCTTGTATAGATCTGCTATTTTTCAATAGCTAAAGTATAACCAACGCCAAAAGGGGTTCCCACCCAAAACGGGTTTTAAGAGACTCACAGCCACGTTGAGGCAGAGTGGAGCCAGGACGAACCATCTCAGCGCGTCCATGTCGTACAGTCCTACGAAACACACGCCACTGATGCCGTCGCCCTCCGTCTTGTTGAGGGCCAGCAGGGTGACGGTCAGGGCCCCCGGGAGGCCCCAGGCGCAGGCGTGGAACAGCAGGGCCTTCTTCTCGATGGCCTCGCTGCCCCACTTGGGCACGGCGGCCAGGAACCAGGTGATGGTGAGGATGACCCACCACACGCTGCCGGCCATGGTGAAGAAATACAGCACCATGAAGAACAGAGTGCAGAACTGAAGGAGACACACACACACACACACACACACACACAGAAAGACAATTATCATTACGAAACCCATTTAGACCGGAGGACGGTTCTACAAATGCCTTCTAAATACTGACAAGTTTTCTTGAAAAATCCTATGTTTCTATGTGTCAGTCGTTCTCATACATTTTCATGTCAAGGACCCCCAGAAATATACGTAATTGGCCCGCCGACCCCCATCTGAAAATATGTTTGTTCCAGGGACCCCCAGGAACAAAGATGAGTTAAAAACGTTCGCTCTGAAAGAATATATATTCAAAGATTTGCACTACATTTTCAATTTTTTTCCAAAATAGCAGACCTACAAGCTACGAGCTTGTAGGTCTGCTATTTTATAAATAAATAAATATATTCTAGCGATAATGGAGTGAAATGAAATGAAAAGGCTACAAAGACATTTATTTTCACTTAAAAAGAGGAAAAAAATCTCAATAGCAAAAATGGCAGATCTACAAGCGTACAATGTCAAAGTAGTGCATTCATTTATGCGACAAAAAGGTTGAAATATGGAGACAGTATCAAAATTAAAAACTCTTCTACTATATATAGTATAATTACACAGATTGTAATTATAATATATAATTACACAGATTATTCACGTGAAAGCTTTCCTGTTGGGACAGGAAGTGAGCTCACCTTGTTGTGAGAACCCTGTGTTATGGTAGAAGACCTGAAGTGGGCGGGGCTTGCTGCGTTACATGCCACCCTGTCCTCCAATAGGAAGCCCAGGAAGAACACCAGCGAGACCATGACATAGCACACGGCGTAGAAGATGATTGGTCGTTCAGGGTAGCGAAACCTGAAGGCGATACATAAAATAATATATATAAATATATTAATTAATTAATTAAAATGTACATTTGGATTATAAACTGGTGTTGGTTGGTCGTGATTGGGGACTGGGAAGGAGGGAGTCCATTTTCATGTTCGCTAAACACACGACTTTGTGATTGTTTGCGAAAAGTTAGAATCAGAATGATCTTTTACCCACTACTCCTGTAAACCTGTGATGTGACAAATCACAGGTTTACAGGAGGTGGGTAAATATTTTTTGCACATTCTCATGAGAGAGAGAGAGGATGGCGGTTAAGTGAGAGCAAATAAAGATAGGCCTATATACATATAGAGATAGTGTACAGTATGTAATAGCAGGCATGTACATGTTTAGAGCATTAGCATATTATGCAGGTGTGCACATGCATGATCAGTTGATTTAATAAATTACACAAATAGAGTTTGTCATTGATTATAAAAGTCTTCTCATACACAACTAGTCGATTATTCAACTAGTCAACCTTGTTGGTACTAGTTTAGTTGAAAAAAGGCGTTAACCCATTTTGGTGTTTTAAAGGTATATTCAGTGATTTCACTTAATTCAAATATCACTTATTTTTTTGTTTTGTTGTGATAATCCTCCCTACTATAGAGTGTGCTGGCCATATAAGGAGTTCCTCCCTGTCCCCAGTTAACGCCTGGGGGTCAAAAAACCTTAGGTTTCGTTTTTGACTCTCTATCCTGATTGGACGAAAGGCTGGGTCCCACAGCCAAAAACGAAACCTAAGGTTTTTTGAGTGAAATCACTGAATATACCTTTAAACATTGTGTTATAATTTAGCAATTGAAAAATAGCAGATCTACAAGCTCATAGCGCGGTGGCGCACTACGAGCTTGTAGGTCTGCTATTTTTGAAAATTCAAAATGTGGCGTAAATCTTTGAAGTTTGAATATATATTCTTTCAAAGTGAATGTTTTTAACTCAGGTCTTAATGGGTTAAACAACTAGACTAGTCGACTAGTAAACTAGGCAACTAGTCAACTAGTAAAAATCACTAGAAGTGAAAGCCCTATATCATAACACCGTACATTGTTATCGAGTCGATACAGACCCCCCAGAGAAGGGGATGAAATGCGACACCGTCCTGACCTGGTGACGTCGATGAGGAACGTGAGGAAGGTGAAGAGCGTCGCCGACAGGCAGACGATGGACACCACGCCGATGACGTAGCGGGCGAGCGTCAGCTCCTGCCGGCTGAAGAACATGGAGGGGCAGGGGGCAGAGCAGTCCTTCCTGCCCAGGAAGGTGTAGCCCAGCTCGGGATCCACCTTCAGCTCCCTGGGGCACCAGAAGCCGTAGTCCCTCTGGACGGTCAGGGACGACTGGTCCGTGGGGTCCGAGGCGGACAGCATGTCCTCCACGCGGGGATAGGCCTCGTCACAGTCTGGGAACCTTGAGGAGTCAAGAGATATACACAACGGTGTTGTTTTTGGCAGCACATTTTGATTTTAGTTTTAGTCATATATAGGGCTAGATTAAGCGAGTCCAATAATATTATAGTTTTAAGAGGTGGAGGCGTGGGCAATGTCATAATACAATTATGGACATGGTAAGAAGCGCTTTCGACACCCCGTGGAGTGCGCAAAACGGCCTTGAATTAGTCATGGGAGTGTTTAAGGAGTGTTTGCGACGTACCCAATCAACATGTCCGTACTATTCTCTTTACCAGTCAGCTGATGTCACATACGGAATGCGCTCTTTCCTGCTGGTGGTATTACATTTCTGCAGGCTGGCACCATAGACATGACATGACTTTGTCACATTTGGGTTAATTATTCCTATTGCACTGCATGCGGTCACCTTTATGCCTCAAAAGAACAGACCCACCTATACCTTTCAGATCGGAATGGAACTGCGAGTAGATACCATATGACTGGCAAATTGGCAATCCATGCGTAATGTTCCCAGAATCGTCTAACCCCCGAACATACAAGTTCTTTGATATTGTTTAATTCGATAACAATAGAACCATGTACCATACAGTGAATGAAAGCAAGATTCCTAAGGAATATGGAGATTTTTACATTAAAAAAAAAACGGTTGAGAAATGAGAGAACCATGAGTGTTTAGGCTAATATCAACGTTTTTTTATGAAAGACAAACGGGCTGTGAAGAGCTCACCCTCCCGACACGGAGGAAATATAGCCTAGTGCATGCAGGTATATGCACTGTTGCACACACGCTCTTTATTTGTTTCTATTGAAAAACACCAGTAAAATAACATTTATTATATTTTATTTCATTCAAGTCACGACGAAGGAATGAGTTGAAATGCCACCGGCACCTACTGCGTGCTGCGTAATGCTGTGGCCCCGATGTTATGGTCTTCGCTCGTAGCATTTTATTGAAGAAAAGCTAACTTTTCAAGGATTATGGAGATGTTTTAATATTAAAAGATTATTGAGAATTGAGCGAACAATGACCAATTCAAATATCAACTTTCATATCATCTTTACCATAAAGCTCTGAGCTCAAAGACCTCTGTTGCCATGTCTCATAGAAACAAGTAAATAGGTCTATAAAAATAATCCCAAAATAAGCTCAACTGTATGTATAAGGGTCTGTAACCTATTTTAAATAAAGTGCCATGTTTTTATTTTCTAGATAGTGAGTCTGCCATATCCAGATTAATCTTAATGACACATTAAAATTAAAAAACACATTTTGATTGTCCACAAATATAAAGTTCTTCCTTCTTTTTAAATATTTTCTTGCACATTGTTATAATGATCATTATATATCCCCCTGCAGTCATAGTTCATAGTTTTAATTAATTAATGTGATGCATTGTGAGCTGGTATATCTGCTATTTTCAAAAGTAATCTTGGAAAAAAGTGACAATTGTGGAATATTTTTGAAACATTGTATTGAAACATTTAAAAACACAAATCTGTCATGGGGGTCACTGGCCCAAAATATTTTTGGATTAGCCGTCCTTAGTTGGGCAAATGCATGGGAATGTCGCTGTGTGAGGATCACTGGTTTAAACAACATTAGGAGAAAAGCCCAAATTAACACTTTATAAACAAGAAAAGCAACCACAACTACCAAGCAACTTTACAGAAAAAGAAGCCGCTTATAATAAACAGACATGGCAACACTCCAGCAGCGCCCAGAGCCGCTCAAGTGTAAAATCAAAAAGTGCTTTTTGCATTTAAGAGGTGGTCAGACCCACGTCGAATCGTTATGCGCTGAGTGTTTTTAGGTCAAGGGGCTTAATAGCAAATTGCGCAAAGCGAAAATAATTAACATATGGACACTCCCACAATTCTAAAATATTCAGGAACGTCGTATGCCATATGTGTGTGTGTTCAACACGGGGCGATACGGCTTCCATAATACGAAAGGGCGCAGAGCGAGGCCAATTTATGTATTACCACATTTGTTTAGTAATATTATTGGACTCGCTTAATCTAGCCCTATAGTTTCTTCACATTTTAGTCACGTGGAATGTTTATGTTTTATGACAAATTTTAGTCGACTAAATATCATAAGATTCTATCGACTAAATATCATAAGATTATAGTCGACTAAAACTACAGTTGATTTAGTCGACTAAAATATATTTTGGTGGGCCTTCATGCGGTCGCAATGACGTGCTGTGAGCTTGTGAGCTTTCAGCATGCAACCAAGTGTAAAATGACTTATGCTGGATCTCTTGTCCACTAGTCCCCTTCCTAGAATTGTTGTCTAGTGTTAAGCTGTTGACGAAATTGTCAGTACATTTAGTCTTAGTTTTAGTCATCATAGCTTAGTTTTCATTTTGTTTCCATTTAGTTTTCGTCAGTGAAAAAAGGTAGTCGACGGACATTTTTTGACAAAAAACACTGGATACACATACATAAAGTCTCCACGTTGTTGGGGCGGAAATCCTGCATGTTTAAAACCATTAATTACTTTTCAGGAAAATGGAACAAAAAAAAGTTCACAAATAGTGCGTTTGGATCAGCAAAAAAAAACAAAAAACAAAACCATCTCGATACCCTTCTATAACGGAATGATGGCATCAAGTGACCAAAGAAAAGTAGAAAGATGTAGATACAAGGTTTCTGCCCGAGAGCGAGGATATTACTTTATATCTGATCTTAGATTGCTGAGCACATTAAGGCCCCAGAGGGGTATAAAGATAAAGAGTCCAAGTGTCAGAGATGAGAAAAGATAGGAGGGAGGGAGGGAGGAAGAAGTGGTGGAAAAATACACAATACAGTACAAAAGGTATACTCGAGTAAATGTACACCATTGGAAGGAATGAGGGAAGAGGAGAAGGGGGTGTGAACTTAAAAGAGAAGGGGGGGGGGGGGGGGTGAGGGAGTGCGAGACGGAGGAGATGCTGTGGATCTGGCGTGGGTCCAACACAAGCAGTACGGGATAGAAACAGATCCCTTTGAACAGACCCACTCAACACTACCACTACAGTGGATCGGAATCATTCAACACATTTAAGCCATTTAGACCTGAGGCCAATTTGGGGAAAAACTGTTTTCTGAAAAACCCATGTTTCTATGTCAGTGGTTCTCAACCTTTCCATGTCAAGGACCCCCGGAATTATTTGTATTTGGTAGCGGACCCCCATCTGAAAATATGTTGTTCCAGGGACCCACCCCCCCCCCCCCCCTTCCAGAAGCAAAGATTTGAGTTAAAAATGCTCTGAAAGAATATAAATGTAAAGATTTGCACCACATTTTCACGATAAAAAAAATATATAGCAGATCTACAAGCTTGTAGCGCGGCACTAAAAGGGTTTCCCGTTCAGAATGGGTTAAGCCATTAGAAGTGCAAAACATCAGTTTGAAAAGTAGTTACATGGTGAGATTAAGTATCAAGGATTAGGATTATGCTTTGAATGTTGCAGCAATTTTGGTGTTTTAACTATAAGCATTATGTTATAATTTAGCTATTGAAAAATAGCAGATCTACAAGCTCACGATCTTGTAGGTCTGCTATTTTTGAAAAATCGTAAAAATGCGGCACAGATCTTTGAATATATATTCTTTCAGAGCCTAAATGTGTTTTAAAACGCCAAAGAGTCCTCACACCTATACGTCACACCGCCGATCCGACCCATTACGATACGTCCGAGTCATCATAGCATATGGAGAACTCTGTATCCTTCTGGTCAAAGCAGACCAGAGGTAGAAAACTGTCGTTCCCTGATGTCATCGCTAGGGACACACGTATGCATCAGTAAGCAGGAACTGGGGATGGTAATGAAGGACCGGGAAGTCTGGCGTGGCATTGTGAAATACATGATCTCGACCGCAGTCGAAAAATGATGATGATGACATTCATTCATACATTGGGATGCACTAGTATGTACCTCACACACACACACACACACACACACACACACACACACACACACACACACACACACACACACACACACACACACACACACACACACACACACACACACACACACACACACACACACACACACACACACACACACACCTGTTGCACTCTATCTCGTCCGGCCAGGTGACGCCAAACATCTCCATCAGTGAGTAACAGTCCTCTTTGGCTCTTCTGCAGAGTGCCCGGCAGGGCAGAGACACGCGGCCATACTCGGTGCACACGGGCGCATACAGCGCACACAGGAACATCCTCACATCTGGACTGCACACCAGGTTCACCATGGGATGGAACGGCTGGAACACAAAGAAGAAGAAACAGGGTTAGACATTGTGTGGAGTGTGGGGGAGTGTACAGTCCAAACCCCTTCCGATACATCATCGAGTTTTCGAGTGGGCCCTAACACAAATGTATATAAAATATATAAATACACAGAACAGTACAATACGAATGCAGCCACACAAACAGACAAAAGCTCTCCCAAACCTAGCCCACAACGCATGATCACCCCCAAAATACAATACAATACTTCTACTCTACTCTAAGAAGTACAAGTAAAGACTTCATGACTGAAATGAAGGAGGGAGAAAGCCTAGGTGTGGAAAGAAAGGAATTAAGGGAGAGGCAATAGAACTTGTATTTAGTCTCCCTGCTCTCCTACCGAGACACTTAGATCGTGTCAAAGGTCATGTCTCCCAATGGTAAACATTTTAGCACTTGCGCAGGAAACCATTCGGTGTAGAATAGGAACGTTGCATATAGTGCAGCTTTAAGTAAAACTAGCAATACCACTTTTACTTGTAAAAGTCCTGTATTTAAAATATGTAAAAGTAAATATATTAAACATGTATTTATAGATACCAAAGCAAGTACAACAAAAATGAAACTTTCTGATCTATAAGCTACAAACTCACAACGCATCCCAATGCAACACTTAGCCTGATGTATAACATATGGTTTAAGTGGATAATGCATGTTAAAGGGATATTTCACCACTGGAAGAAACTCAATGTTAATAGTATTTGTATAGTAGATAACAGTAGCACAATTTGAAATTTGCACCCTATGGCCAGAAAAATAAGTCTGTGTGTTTGACTGGACTGCTGAATTCATACAATTTAGTGCACTGCCCCTCCTTGTGGAGGTGTGACTTGTAGTTCAGGAAGGAAGTGAGACCACATGTTCATGGCAAATTTTGGTCATGAACATTGCGCCTTGACTAAAATATCAAAAAAACACATATTGCACACATAGAAACGCCCTAAACATCTTAAGGGAGAAGTGGCCCTTTAATAATCTAAATCTGCAAGGTAACTACTAACTAAAGCTGTCAGCCTCTGTGTCTCTACTATGCAATGTGGTGAGTAGTACAAGTTTAAAGTATCACAAAAAGGCAAACACTCAAGTAAAGTAAATGTACCACTACTTGAGTAGGAGGTTGAGACTAGTGAAGAAGAGAGGGGAGATGAGAGTAAGGTGAGATAGAAGAGTAAAAGCTCTGTCTGTCTGTCTGTCTGTCCCCCACACGCACACACACATTTATACTTTCTCATGCTGGATCTTGATGTTAGTGGAACCAGTTTGACAAGAACATGATGACAGCTGTCATGTGCACTAGTCACACGCACGCACACGCACACGCACACACACACACACACACACACACACACACACACACACACACACACACACACACACACACACACACACACACACACACACTCAATGGCGTGTTAATTACAATGAGCAGCATGCATGTAAAGGATCATATTTCAACTGAAATAGTCATCAAAGAGAGAAAGAGAGAGAGAGAGAGAGAGAGAGAGAGAGGTGCTTCTCATCCAGTACCATATCAATATTTAGCAGCTTATGAAATATGCAGAGCAGATGTGATATTACCTAAACATCCCTTTGAAGTACAGTAGGAGACAGAGAAAGACATGATCTAACAGCTGAACCACAGCCAGGAGACAGTGTACGCACACGCACGTGCGTACTGTACGCACGCACGCACATGCACACAGCTTTCCAACCTCAGCCAAGCTCAAATGAAATATGCTTCATCACTGTAAGTATTAGAATGCCATTGATATAAATCACATTTACATGGTAACACAATGTGTCCATCATACATTTATTTGCAAGACAATTTAGGCATTTGCCGCATTTTAGTATATGCTTTGAACCAGAGTCACTTACAAAAGTGCAAGATCAGAGTAAGAGGCAAGAACGTATAGCTAACAAACCTTGCCATCTGCCTAAAGTTTTAAACAACATGCAATCTACGCAAGACTAGCATTTGTGGCCCCATAGGGGGTTAGCTCAACCGTCTGGGCACCTAGGCTGCCGAGCCAGCCTGACGGCGTGCCGTGGGTTCGACTACCGATCCCGACGGCCTTTGCCAAGTAATTTCTCTATGGAGAATAACATGGGGGTCATCTTAAAATCGTTTCATATAAGCACTGTGGTCCAAAAATAAACTAGCTGTCTCAGCTAGTTATTGTCAGGGAGGTGTCTCAGTATCGTTTGCGACAGTCAGTCACTCATATATGATACAGTCTGTTTACTAATTCAGCAGCAGTAACAATAGCGTTTTCTCTCAGTCAGTTGATTCTTCATATCCATATTCAGTGAAACGGTCGGGCGGGATGACATGTTTATTTTTCAAACACAGTCCTTATATGAGACGATCTAAAAACCCCCTATGGGGATTACAATGCAAATAAAAAGGTACAAAAAGTAAGTAGGGCGGCTGTGTCTCCGGAGGTAGAGCAGGTCGTCCAATGGTCCCTGGATCGGCGGTTCGAACGCGTGGATTTGTGCACCTCTACCGATATTGACGTCAGACTTCAGTGCTCTATACTGTAGCTACCAGAATAATTCAAACTAAATCACAATCACAGGAGACGTTCACAGGACAAGTTTTAGTCCCAGAGTAAAAGCAAGCCGACTGAACTGTCTGCGTGAGGTCACTATAAGGGTAGACAGGCCAGCAGCAGAGAGAGAGAGAGAGAGAGAGAGAGAGAGAAAGAGATGAATAGACTGGCAGAGATGGAGAGGAGACTAGAGCAGGAGCATTAGTAAGAGAATAAGTGAACATTAACATGACAGCTAGCCAGTATGGGAAAGAAAAGTCCCACTGAGTGGTTCCTTGCACGCATCAGTTCATCTGTCCCCCGAGGGATTGAAATCACAGTGCGTCGAGGCATCCCACTCTCTGTAACATATATGACTTGCACTGTGGTTTAGGGGGTATTACATGATTACACGTGTGGGCGTATATGGTTGTGTGTCGAGACATGCATGGACATGATGACTTTTATTTAGTTTTTAATAGGAGGGCCTTGAGGTGTTCCTCGTCTTTTTTTTTTTTTTTAAGAGGCTTCACTCTGAATGTCTCCGGCTGTGTGGGAGTGATGAGGCCATGGGTGTCTCCATGATGAAGTGAAAAGATGAAGTGAAAGAAGAAAAGTTAAAAAAAACGGGGCAATTAAAACACTGTGGTAGAGGTGGAAGGAGACACAATTGAAAGATATTTTTGGAGGTTGAGGTTGAACCATGAAACCAGAATTGAATACAAGGCAGAGTTAAATTAAAGTCTTTCAGAGCTACACACACAGTCAAGTATTTTGACAGGGAGAAATGAAGAACATAAATAAGGTTTATGTTCTATAGGATCTCTAGGGAATAAAACTCAACATGGTCCGGATTAATTACAATGTGAGGCTCAGGCTAGAGATATGCCAGTAAGACGAGGGCGAGGTTGGGTGCACTCATTCGCCTGGGTGACGGCAGACTGCTGAGTGAGCACTGGCACTTTGGCATGGGGGGTCAGATCAACATGTCAAAACGGGTCAGCTCCATGGGGAAGGATCAACATATGGAATGTCCGAACAGGTCAGCTCCATATATGGAGATCTAACGGTTTGAGGCCTTGATGTCATATTGATGACATCAGGGATCCAGGGATCTCCATCCATGATGATGTCATGTGATGTTGCGAGGCATGACCATATATGGAGACGTGGGGTGACGGACGGACGGACTGACTGACGGGAAATGCACGTTTTCATAGTAAATGCGACCTGCCGCAATGGCATATACCTTTGTTGTACACTTGTGTTCAATGACAAAATAATATCATCGATCCATCAATCCATGAACTGCCTAACGAAACGGTACTAGTGGGTATAGAAAGAACAGGGGTTCTCAACGTTTTTGGCTGGAGACCCCCGGAATGCGATCACCTCCTTTTGACGTGCTGACAGTGACAGGTGAATTTTCAGGCCCGTTTTAAAGTAAGCCAGTGCTTTTCTTTTTTTGAGGGAAGGGGTCAGGCCCGGACTCAGGGCATTCCACACCTGAGTGGCAGTGCTGTGGAAGGTGAATTTGCCCATATTTGTAACTAAAAGTGGGTGCCCCCAGATCATTGTCCACGCTCCCTCTAGTGTTGTGGTTGTTGCTCACTTTTTTTTTACAGGTAATTAGTCAAGTCAAGTACAGTAAGTGGCTACTGTGGACATGGAGGGCAGAGCTGCACTTACAATTTTGAATGTCAGTCCCATTTTCATACACTTGACTCTGTCTTCTACCCGGAGCCAAATATGCTATCAAAATGCATTGCACAAAGGTGGGTCATGGGCCTATTTACTAGTGTTACAGTAACAGAACTGCGTTACAATAGCCATACTAGTTTCATGAGGAGGAAGAAGCCAGGAAATTAGAGACAACACAAATCCTAAAACGGATAAAAACACTCTTGCGGAAACAGGAAAAGAGTATAAACATGTTAGCATGTTAATGACATGCATTATATTGATCCCGAGCTAATGTGTTGAAACTAGAGCATCCTTTCAGAGAATGAGTACACAGATATGAAAGAAGCTCTCTGTGTGTGTGTGTGTGTGTGTGTGTGTGTGTGTGTGTGTGTGTGTGTGTGTGTGTGTGTGTGTGTGTGTGTGTGTGTGTGTGCATGCGGGTGGGTGGGTAGGTGCATGGTGTTTGACTGCGCACTACACGGTTTTCTGCTTGTGTGCACACACACACAAACACCAGTGTGTGTGTGTGTGTGTGTGTGTGTGTGTGAGGGTGTGTGTGTGTGTGTGTGTTTGAATGTAGAATGTGGTCCTTTGAGTGTGTTTTGATCGTCTCAATTGGTGCGTTTCAGATCCGTGTTGAATGATGGACCACCAGGAAATGTGTGCAGCAGTGCATGAGATCTCTGACACAGTTTCTACTTTATAGTTACTCTCTACAACCCCCACCACACACACACACACACACACACACACACACACACACACACACACACACACACACACAAATTGAGAAAAGAACTCACTTAATAATTTAGTTTTTTGCTGTGTCCCATTGCATGCTATAGTATAGTTGAGCTGGCATGCAATGGGACACTATTCTATTATAGACTGCATGTGTTAGGCAGGGTGTAAAAAATAACTCAGGAACGGACCAAAATCTGGTCCGCATGACATCTCAGACCTCAGAAACTACATCTCCCAGACTGCAGCAGCAAGATGGCTGCTCGTTACCTGATTAGGAGCACCTTAAAAGGAATGGAGCTTCAGTCATTATCTCAAACAAAACACCAGATGCAAACAGCAAAGACTACTCATGGCCGGTTCTACCTCCAAAGACGCCAACGGTCGGTGATACTGTTTTGTTTTATGTATGCAATACTGTTTGATGTGGTTAAAATCTGTCTAATTGTGTTTAGTAGGTTCAACTGCTTCCGTTTTGAAGTGGGGAAGGAACACATTAAAGGCGTAGTGAAATGAAAAATATGTTTTTCACACTTTTAGACCACATCCGTGGTCATCATATGAGCATCCATACAATGGATGCCAAAAAACGGATACATTTTCATTTGTGTATTTTTATATTAAAAGTCTATAAAAATCGAATTTGAATTACTTCCTGAAAACAAAAACGTACTGCGTGATGACGTGTCGAGGCCCACATCGATAAAAGCCAATCAAAATGAAGCGTCACCCGTTTTGATTCCCCATATCTGCTCGTCCGTCCAACACTGTCCAACACAGATGCTACTGATTACAGAAATCCTCCGTTTTTATTCCCATTCAAGATAACATCCAGACAGTGTATTACTCGGTTTCAACTTAATCATCACGCTAAAAGATGTATCTGAAAACATTATAGGGTAGAAATAAGCCACATAACAGTAAACTGGTACAGCTGGCCGACTATCTGACTTGTAAACAAACACACTCCATGCGTCCTGCGTGTAGCATAGCTACCCTCCCTAGCTACCGTCCCATCACCTGATTGGTTCAGAAACTTCAGAGCCGGTGTTTCAGGCTGAAACCGTCTGAAACTTTGAAATAAAATGCCCACCATTTCCCTACACCTTTAACACTGCAGTATTGCCTTAATTTCTGTTTGACAAGTTTAAAAGTATCTTTTTACAAAAGAGTAAGACAAAGTTAAAGATGTTAAAATTATTTACATTACTTAATAATTTAAGACTACTAAAACTGGACAATTTATAATTCACCATGTTAAATGCCTTGTTCAATGTGAGCTGATCTACAAGCTCAAAGTTCAGCTAAATACTTATTCCATTTAAAGTGCTGAGATGTTTACTTAATTTGAATCATTTAATCATTATTCAAGCTTAACCCTTTTACTGCTGCCATTTATTGAGAAATTAGGACCTAATTCATGCCAGCATTTTTTTAATTTGAGCTCTTATTTTGAAAAGCCACATTTTGCCTCAACCGGAAGTGAGCTTATCCCTGCCAGCTTTACGTTGCCAAGACAACCTTTGTTTACATGATCGAAAAATGCCGGTACATTTTTGCACTCCACAACGTCGGCTCGTGCCGTCAAAGAAACGCTGTTTTGACCAAAAATGCCATCTGGGACAAGGAATAGGAGATACAGGCGATTGAAAGAAACGGATAGAATGGATTCTTATGGCGACGGTGAATTAATATGAACGATCCAGTGCAGTGCTAACAACAGTGCTAGCTAACCGGCTAACGTGAGTAGCATTATGGCTTGATCAATCATATGCACTAATAAAGGGCAATTGCCGAAGGGCTTCGGCAATGGCAGCAAGCGTTAATATCAAATTAATGCTTCAATTGCCGAAGGGCTTCGGCAATGGCAGGAAGACGGTTAAAGGGTGAATTAATCTGAAATGTTTAATTTAAAATGACTAACAATTTGATTAAAATGTTGACTTTAATAAGTTGATTTAAACGACTTAATTTAGGCATTGTTTAAAATACTTATTGTTAGAAAAGATTATCATTTGATTGTTTGGCCATGGTTGTTAATCTTTGTTTCTTTGTTTTCAAAGGTTTTCAACCTAACTGATTAAGACCAGCCAACCACCAATGAAGCCAACACAGCATAAAAAAGTTTTGGATTGAGTTGGAAATTGGAGTTGGATTGGAATTGGATTGGAACAGAGTTGAACTTTACAGGCACTTCTGGACAAAAATAGCGAAAATAGCAGATCTACAAGCTCTCAATGTGTCACGCTGTGACACGTTGAGAGCTTGTAGATCAGCTATTTTCGGGGCGCAAACGAGCACTCTTTAGCTAGTGGAGATGCGGTGTACGACATGGATTTCTAAACAAATTTGTTCAGCGCAAAATACTGTGTTCACGTTCAGGAGACTTCGGAAAAAAAGCAATTCTCCTGAATGCAGCCTTCCGGCATGGCATGGAAAGGAGTGGCATTTGCATTTCTTTCAGCATAGTAAACGCTGCATTCATGGTCTGGAGAGGGCGGCAGTTTTACAGACGGGTAAAAGGGCTGGGGCTCAAGCCCCCTTTGATTTATATGTGTGCACGTCCCTGACTGTACTAGTATAGAACCAGCACAGTACCAGGGTAGCAGCAGTGTAGTAACTGGCTCCAGTACCACTGCAGATCATGTTTGATTCAATAAGCAGAGCAGACCAGCTGCTGCACCACACAAAGGAAAATCTTTATTATTAGATTCAGAGAAAATAGTTTATACTGCATTAACAACAACGTGCCATCGCCTGTTTAAAAGTCTAGACAAATGTCCCACCTTCTAAGTATTTTTAAACAATATCTTTATGGTATTCATTGTCAGACATATCAGTCTGGAGAGCCATGTGAAATATCAGAGGCTCATATATGTAATACCTCTTTCTTACACGCACGCCCCACATGCTTTTGCACTATTACAGCATGCAGGGGCATGGGGGCCACACTTAAAACAGCGTTGGTTGCATGAGTGCATTGCACTGTCCTGCATAGTGGTTCTTCTCTTGATGAGTGTAGATGCACTCACACCAGTGCAAAACCACTTCTGGTTCTGGGCTGGTGCTTCCATTTGTCTCTCTCCTTGCCTGTGTGCTAGTCCACGTCTAATTCAAAGACGTTCCTAAACTGCATTGCCATCGCAGACTTAAAGTAGGATAGTTCCAATTCTGAGATAACAATGTCTCTGGTGAACAATGTCTCTATATCATCTGTCATGATATAGCAGCTAAATAAAATACAGACATTCAACATGTCTGTGATGCTCTGGCGCCTTATTCCTTCATTCTACTGATGTCTCTTGCTCCTGAGATGCACCGACTGGATGCGCGGTGGAACTCCTTTTGTTTGTAACATAATGTAATGTATTCTGTACCAGTCTGCTCAAGGGACATGTCTGATAGACAACCAAGAGGTGTGCATAGTTGACCCGCATTTGTTGTTTTCAGCACCCTCTGGTGGGCAAATTCACAGATAGAATACTGTACATGCAGCTACCTGACAACTGTTTCATAATGGTATAGCTTTGCAGCATGCTCAACTAAGCCGTTTCTATCATGTCCTTCAAGTTGTAGCTATCCGTGTAAAAATAGAACACAAGATGACAATCACACAAAAAGTTTTAGGTGGTGATGAAGAGCTGGAGAGTGGAAAAAAGTATGCCTGAGGCTCCATCCACTTAGACAGAATGATGAAGGCAAAGACAGGAGAAGAGGGGGAGAAAAACGAGAAGAGGAGGGACCAGGTTGGAGACAGAATGGAGCCACAAGCTGCAAGTTCACTCAAATACAGACACAGATACGCACGCGCGCGCACACACACACACACACACACGCACACAGCACCCTACAAACAGACCACACGTTATATATTTCTATCCCACACACAGGCAGCTGTCCTTTTATGATTATAATTGTGTGTATGTGCGTATGCATGAGCATTATACACACACACACACACACACGCACACGCACACGCACACACTAAACAGTAGATATCGGTACATTTCGATTTGTCTCAATGGGGACACAGAAGTGGGTCCCTCCCATTCAAGAGCTAATTGAATGATTAAAGACATGGATTTTATAAGAAGCTAAATACAATTAACTAAACAGGAAGTAGGAAGAAAGCCATCTGTTAGTGTACTGTGTGGGAGGACACAGTTGGAGGGAGATGCATCAGTGTGGTAATGGATTTGATTTGAATCGTGTGATTGGTGTGTGTGTGTGTGTGTGTGTGTGGGCGTGCGTGTGAATTAGTTTGCGTGTAGTGTGATTTGGGTGGGTAGGTGTGTGTGTGTGTGTGCGCATGCGCGTGCATTAGTTTGTGTGTAAATGTGTGATTTGGGTGGGTAGGTGTGTGTGTGTGTGTGTGTGTGTGTGTGTGTGAATTAGTTTGTGTGTAAATGTGTGATTTGGGTGGGTAGGTGTGTGGGTGTGTGTGTGTGTGTGTGTGGGGGGGGGGCGGGGGTGTTTTGGCACAGAGTAAAATACAAGTGGACTCTGAGTAGAGGGAGCTCCTGATTCAATAGAAAGATTAAGTTTCTTTCTCTCCTCTCAGAGAAGTAAAGGCTCCCCCCTCCCCCCACGAGGGCTGAGAGGAATGACAGGATGAGGGGAGGAAGGTGAAGAGAAAGAAAGGCTAAGAATAAGAATAAACAGGAGATGGTCAGGAAGCGCCTTTTCTTTCATTAGCATAATGAAGGAAAACATTTTAGAAGAAAGAAAGAACGCTACCGTCATTCGAAGAGAAGGTTAGATCCTGGTGTGTGTGTGTGTGTGTGTGTGTAAGCTTTTGTGTGTATTTGCTGGCGAATTAGTAATTTAAATACACACACACACACACACACACCCTCTCTTCTGTCCTTCTGTGTGTCACTGTCAATCATGTTCCTCTGCGTTCACGTCACTGAGGAACCCATCTGGGACGAGTAAAAAAAAAAGGCACGGCAATGCCCCTTTTAACGCCAATTCATACTCCAGTTTTAGGTGATAAGGTGACCACCGAAAACTACAACACGCAACTCACCGCTGGTGGGGTAAAGTAGACCCTTCAAGCAGTTACCATTACTTTCAGAGTGTGCCGCCTGAGCTGTGTGTATGCAAGGTCACTTCAGTGAGATTGCGACTGTACTGTATATATTGTCAGGGCAGAGAGGGACACGTCAGAATTCTCCAGGATAGACCAGCTCTCTGTCCTGTGCTTCGCGGGGCCCCCAAATCTGTGGACTGATAATGATCGAATCCGAATTCGTGACGTAACAGGTCGTATTTGCTTTCATATATGTCTTTGCTGTTCACATGTATATATCACATGACCATTCAATTTGGGATAATTGTGGGCAATCAATAAATGCCAGATCTTGTGAATCCATAATTTTAAGTGTACAGCCTGTTTATTGGACTATTAGATAACCCTCTCAACAGGATGGCGCATCAGCGTGGTGACCCCGACGTGATTGAAAGCGGTTATCTTGTCCAGCAGGTTGGGTCATTTTGACCAGTATTGTAGTCTAGACATGGCCCCATAGCTGGCTAGAAAGGGCCTTTAAAAAATGCATTTGGATGCAGATTTCTACCAGCTTGGGGCTGTGTGTAGGTCGGCTTATTAGTTTTATCTAAATGGGGAATCAATTTTAAGTGATAATGTTTGGATGTGATACCATTGTGAACACGCTATGCTCTGTTTGTTGCCAACTGTGTTGTGTTTGCATAAGTGAAATATCCTATACCCGCTGGTATAGCTCTGTTGATTTTGATGTTTTGCTGAAAAAAAGAATGGAAAATGGAGGCGCTCGCTGTAAAAGTATGTGTGTGTGCGGGCGTGTGCGCGCGTGTGCGTGCGTGTGACTCGGTGTGTAAGGGGAAGCGGAAGGTGCGTGCAATGTGTGTGTATGTGCGCCTAGCAGTGGGGATGACAGTGCAGTGTCTGTGCATGCGCCTTTGTGTGTGTGTGCATGCGTAGTTGGATGTGTGTGCGTGCGGGCAGTGTGTGTGGGCATGCGTATTTGAATGTGTGTGTGTGCTAGTGCAGTGTCGTGCCCCACACACCCTGCCACAGCGAGGCGCTTTTCTTATCAGTGTGTGTGCAATGTGTGTGTGCGTCTGGGCCCGGAATGTGATGGGAAATGTGTTTATTGTGTCTTCGCCTGGCGCCAGTTTAAAAAATATTGATAAATTGAAAAGTACACCAAGTCCTGCCACAATCTGCGACAATGAGTGGGTCAAGAATGCCAACCTGGGACATATACTTGTCCCGTTATGTCAAATCATAAAATACAACCCCCCCCCGGCGTTTGGGGGAACACGAATTACCCAGAGGGAGAGCAAATGGAGTCAGATAAGTGTCAGTGAGGTGGGTAATGGTTTATAAACAAAGGTTGTGTGAAAAAAGCCCTAAAAACCCGGCTGGGAAAAAATTGTAGATTTCACCATTTAACACATTGACAGCTCCAGACGAGACCGTTTTCAAAGGGGAGCAAACATTTTTCCTTGGGAAACTGTAAGCGCCATGGTTACAAAAATATAATAGGAGTGTCATAATAATTATGAAAATTAATTGGAAAATAAGTACACAAGTTGGCCACATGGTGGCACTATAAAAGCCCATAATTTTGGTTTGATTTGATTTAATATTTATTGGTTTTATTTTGACTGACAAACATAGACCATGTTCCTCTTCTGACCTCTTCTGACCAACTATTCCCTCTGCATTGGACAGTAGGAAACTGATAGTTACCTGACATGGACTGATTGCTCGCTTATCTTGACGTGTAGACAGGTGACGTTTGACTTAATTGACTTTTATTTTTACTTTTAATAAAAAGGTTATAACCATTCCATTTCATCATAACATTGGAGAGGAGAATAATAATAATTCCGAAAAGTTAATTGAAAAATTGCACAAGGTGGCCACACGGTGGCCTGGTAACAGCTTATTTCATGTGTTTGTTTAATAATTATTGAACCGAGAGGCATAAAATCATAATTTCCTTTTCTCAAGTGTTATCTGGGCGCTTCCCCAGATAAGCCACGCCCACATGCATATTATATACTTTTTGCTGCTTGGAATTTTCTTTAAAAAAGACGCCTTTGTGCACTGTTGTGCGCTTCTAAAAAGGGGTTATAGGTGATTTAATAAATATATAAATATAAAAAAACCAATCAATCAATCAAGTGGTGCTGTGAAAATAATAATAATATCCACAATATTTTCAGTTTCTCACCTGGCCAGTGGGAAACTAGATAGAAAATAATAGTCATGATAATAGAATAAATAATAATAATATTATTAATAATTGCCGACCACCTATATAAGGGGTCTGGTGAATAGAATTACTAGGTGGAGTTCACTGGGGAAACTGTGGTTCAAGGATGGAAACTTAGGGCTCCATGGTTGAACCTCAAGGTCCTGAGTGTCTAATGAAGGGAGATATCCGGATCAATGTATATTTTGTAAATAAGGTTTAATCTGTTTCTAGACAGAGATGCCAGGGAAGGCAAAAGCCAGGGGGCTAAGAGATCTGTTGCTTTATAAGCACAGAGATGGTGAATTCAATATGTCCTAATCAGACATTATTGTAGCACGAGGCTTGGGTGATATTGATTTTTTGATATCGGTATTATCAATTACCTTTTTTAGGTTGGCTGGAAATTCGGCGTCGGTGCCAGTCAATGCATGGGCACTGAGTTATTAGGCAAATTATAGTTGTTTATAGATATTGATTTCAAATATCGCGGTAAATGGTAATATCGATACATCAACCAAGCCTAAGGGAAGGCAAAAGCCAGGGGGCTAAGAGATCTGTTGCAAGGGCACAGATATGCCAGGGAGGGCAAAAGCCAGGGAAGGCTAGTCATGACAAAAGAGAAAATTAAGGATCCAGAAAAAGACAAAAAATAATAAAATAACTGTACATTTTTGATTATGTTCTTCTGTAAACTTATTTGTATGTATATTAAAAT
The DNA here is from genome assembly GCF_964188405.1 of Protomyctophum parallelum. Taxonomy (NCBI): domain Eukaryota; kingdom Metazoa; phylum Chordata; class Actinopteri; order Myctophiformes; family Myctophidae; genus Protomyctophum; species Protomyctophum parallelum. The sequence goes on along the minus strand of NC_139699.1, from coordinate 43,870,708 downwards.
GGTTGCAGGTGAATGTCGTGTAAAATATTCGCCACGCATATGCACGTGTGTGCACGCGCGTGCAGGTGTGATGTTTTGTGTGATAGAGAATGTGTGAAGTTGAATGGAAATGTCACGTGGTACCCAGTAGCGCTCGCAAGATACTAAAATTTGTAATTAAGTAAAAAAATACTCCGGGGAGTAGAAATTCACTCTTCACAAAACAAAGATAGCCTTTCTGTCAATACTTTTTGCCATCTGGACTGTGCGCGTTTGTGCGCTTCTAAAAGAAGGGGGAAATAATGTTCTAATGTGTGAGAGTAGACAGGCCTTAAGCTTGATATCTGGGAAGAAATCAATTTACAAACCATAAGCCCCAATACTATTCAATTTCACATGCAGTGGGTGGGGGGAGAGAAAGGTATCATAATAATCTAATCTAATCTATAATACATAATAATAGTACGTGAACTATGGGTGGGTTGTTTAGGGTCTGATTAAAATAATAATGACTGCATAAAGTGCAAAGTGTGAATTCAGTTCAGGGGAAAACCCCAGTGTATTCAATACATGTAAACCAGACTAAAATAAAATGAAACGGTAAGAGGGGTGGGGTTCACATTAAAGGGGATATTGTAAGTGTACACCATCTAGGAGGGATTTTTATATTGATTTTACCTCCCTCCATAAGAGAGAGGTTAAAGGGGGGGGGGACGTAAGTGACAGAATGCTTGGTCAGTAACTGTGTGTAAGTGGTCTGTGTGGGTGAGGTTTGGCTGGGATCAGTCGGACTCATAGTTTGTTTGTTGTATAAGAGTTGTTGCAGTGAAGTGTGGACGCGCACTGAGTTGTGGGAACTGTGGTGTTTGTATGTTATATAGCTTAAAGGTACTCATGTTATAGACTCAAGTGAGAAGATGGGAGGCCTTGATTAAAGGCCTGTCGGGTGGTCACTGGGGGGGGATGTTGTGGGTCAGTAAAAGTGGGCAGGGTCGTGATGTTGTCTTTGAAGTGTAGGTCACGAGGGCAAATTGATCTTAGCCTTCGCTGGAGATAGTACCAGAGTATAGCGGAAACAATCATTTTCATTAGAGTACCATCATGTCTATAGTCATAAATGCACCACACAGCCAGGGAAAAATTAATAAAAACAACATTTTTTGAATTATCATTATATACTATGGTTATGCTGTCTGACCACAGGTTATAAGTTGTGTTCTTAATTGCGATAAAAGTAGTTGAAATCTAGCCATGTTCAACTTGGGGCGACAAAATATAGAAGAAAATTATACATTAAGTTAATAATATAAGTGAATATATGTACACTGTGTCCACAATGTGGCACAACACTAGTAGCTAATAGCCCTCTGTAAAAAAAAAAAAATGGACCCCCCCTTGAATAGTGTACATGAAGGGAATCAGGACAAAATGGCACCTGGCAGCTATCACAGGCAAAATGAGTGAACATGGAGAGCTGGTGGAGCAGCTATTTCCATTTATTTTGTGGTTGTTTGTACTCATAATTTGGTGAATGGTATTGTAATTAAGTGGATCACAGATTTCCTACTGCACTAAAATGGCCCAGAGGCAGAACACAGTCGGCAGGTTGGGAGCTTGTAGCGAGTAAAATTTTAGTACAACTACTGGAGGGGTGGGAGGGGGCTGACTCGGACTAAATAGTGGGGTATTTGAATGGGGGGACAAAAAGTATGTTGTTTTCAAAGTGTAATTAGTGTAAGTAACACCAGAGTGAGTAAATAATAAAGTCCAGAATTAAAAAATATACTTAATAAAAGTACACCAGTAAGCGAATCAAATGGCCCCATGTAGAAGGGCCTTGCCCTGTTCAGTAATCAAACATACTCAAAGTAAAAGTAAGACTCATTGTGTAGAATGCCGAAGTGCAAAGGGAGAGTGTACATTTAAAAATGAGTGTAGGGACAAATAGCCAATCCACAAGCTTGAACGCCCAGTATAGTATATATAAGTCTAGGTATATTTGCAAAATAAGTAAAATAGTTCAAATTATGTAGTGGTGAAGTAATTGTGAAAAAAGTGAATACTCAAACTATATAAAAACATCCCAAGATTGTACTTAATTGAGCTAAGGAAGTACGTGTTTACTTTCCACAAGTGAAATATAGGTTAGGGTCAAATTAGGGGAAAGACAAATTGTGATTTTGTACAAACGCCGCATAGTAAAGTTGCAATCTAGCAACACCAGAACTTAGAAGGGGACCAGGAAGGAGGGGGCATAGTCTAAAAATCAACAACAAAGGTGGGAGGATATTTGATTTCATATGCATCAGCCTACTGTCGTATCTCCAGAGACAGTTGTACACTCTGTTCCACCAAAGAGACATTGTCGACTGCAGCAACCAGCCAGCACAAGACCACCACCGCTGCTCCAGAGTTGGGGGGGGGGCACTTGCTGAGAGACATTGAATTGACCATGCTGCACTGGGTTAAGCACACGGGCCAGACACACACAGCCACCAGACTGCTATGCCACCTGCTATGGAGAAAAATAACTGTTCCGAGTGCTGGGGAGTCACTCACAGAGACACTGACCACACTGCTCAAGGTCATGGGCCAGGGGTGCGTTGCCTGCACCACTCTGCCCAAGTAGAGGCCCAAAGCCATTTAAAATCAAATATTGGACCTGCCACAGTTGTACACATGGGCCGAGCATGAGTGTGGATTCACACACTCTCATGACAAATTATAAATGCGCGATTGCGTAGGGTTGGGCGCCGTTGGTACAAAAACACAATACTAAAGACAACTAAATTAGGGTGATTAAATGTAGTTACACGCAATTGAAGTACCACTATCAAACTATATATTTTTTCAAAAGTAAGGGAAGGCAATTGGGCAAAACCATAGTGTAAAGTAATTGATTGAACAGAGAATCATCCCCCTATCCCTCGCCCCTTTGAAGGCCTACACAGTATATAGGGTAAATTTGAAATAAGTTTTATTGGCATCAAAAAATGTCAAAGCGATATGTAGCCTGCCCTGGCGACTCAATGGACAGTTTATCTCTTTTCTCACTAGGCCCAAGGTCACAGACACTGGCTGTGGTTCAAACTGTACTGGAGTAAAAGTAAAGAAAAAGAGCAGATCTACAAAACGTCAGGCAATGGCCGTTAGGGCCTCATTCAGTGAAAATAGCTCAAATTGGCCAAGTAAGTACAGTACTTCAAATTTAAGTAAGTTTACCCTAATGTAAGCAGGATGTAAAGTAAAATTTTTCCATTCTAGGTCCCCATGATATTAATGTATGAGTGAATAAAAGTTTCCCCAGTGACATGAATGGAAAAATGCAAAATTGAGACCTTTTTAGTATGGTGTTACGATAGTGAAACATGGTTCTGTATGTACAGGGTGCCCTGACCGGAAGATTAGTGATGATAAAGGGGGGAATCGCGTCGCGTGTGTTTTCAACATTAATTAATAGGCCTCATGTTGGTATGGTTGTCGTGTAATTAGATCATAAGTAGCCTAAAGTAGGAGTCAATAGAAATGCTCTTGTAACAATGGAGCTGAACCATTTTGGGGAAATTCTGTACTGTAATGCTGTTCCTGGTGTCTTGAATGTCAATCATGTTGTCAATGGAATAGGGAGTCTTGACTGGCCGTGTCCAACGGTCAGTACTGATCTGATGCTTTGACAATGGTTCACTTCACTACAGTACAGTCGGAAGTTTGTTTTAGAGAACTCATTTCTCTATGGTTTAATTAGATTAGGTGTAGGCTACTTCTAATATACGACACCTGTGAACCATAAATTTGTGCACAAAGCCGCAGGAGTTACAAGGGAGAGAGCAGCACCATAGACTTCCATACTAGTAGCAACTGTTGGAGTGTTTGTGTATGGTATGAATGCACGTCGGGCCACTATAATGCCATGTCAACGCGGCAGCATGTAGAGCGGCTATTTTCGGGGGAAAAAGTTCCCTCTGGGAGTCCAAATTACAAATATGATTCATTTTAAGTGACCTTTCCCAAAGGTTCAATATCAAATCAAGTTGAAATTATAATGAAAACACAGAGAAAAAACACGGGGTCAATATAAATTGGTACAATTACAAAAATGAGGAATAAAATGTAAGGGGAAGACCAACTACAAAAATTAATATAGAGTATGTAACACAATAAAAATAGTGAACAAAAATCAAATACTGAAAATAAGCGTTCTTTCAATATTATCTCCCCAAGAGAGGTGGGTAAACTTGAGTGAGTTCTAGGAGGGTCATTCTGGCCTGGTATGTGTCAAGGAGGGACGGAGAGCCTGCGGGAAGCTCATGTCTTTGAATAATTGGTTTGCAAAGGTCTGGGTTGAATCAAATAACCAATCCTCCCAACAGATGGATTAATTGCCAAAATGTATAATCAAAAGTAACTAACTATTTGTCCCACAGGAGGTGTCCAGGAGGGAGTTCTGAAAAACTTAAATGTCAATAATATGTTTTAATGTGTCAATAATATGTCACATGAAGGAGGGGAGAGAATAACCCTGAGAGTAACCCTAATCCTATAAATTCCCTAATAAATTCTCTACAGGATCAGGGGGACGTCAATGTCTGAAGGTGTAATAGCAGGGGGTACACTCACATACAAGGTCAGGATGCAACACAGACCCAGACTTTCCAGACTTTCCAAATTTTACTTAAGTGGACTACAGACCAAAATTAAGACCCTCATGGACAACAAGGTGTCAAGTTCATATCCAGGAGGGACACCTGGGTTGGATTCAACAAATCATTGGGTAGGATGACCGAGCCGTGATCGACCCGTGATCTATTCCGTTTTACTGTCACTGAATACATTTATCTGTGATTCTGTGTATGTCAATCAAACCGAAGGCGACCTAAATAACTAACTTACTAACATATGCAAAAAACCCAATCACATAACCTCCTTGAATGATTATACGTGCCGGCAAAAAGAATGTTGTGTGCTTCTGTTATCTTGCTGTTGTCCTTGTTGTGGTTCCTTTACAGTTGTCAACAAAACTGTAAGTATGAAAACAAAAACACAGCTACACCCAGTGTTGAACTTCGAATATGTAAATATGAGACACACCAGGAGTTCTAGAACCTTATGTTTAAAAAAATATATATACGTATTGTCGATGAAGGGGGGAGGGGAACTGTTTTGCGAGCTTTTGCTTCCATAAACAGGTCAGTCAGAGAGTACCCAGGCGGGGTTCATATACCCAAGCACCAAGGATTCCATCACAACTTCCACCTGGATAGGCTCGCAGGCTCGCGGAGGTCATATACCCAAGCACCAGGGAGTCCATCACAACTTCCACCTGGATAGGCTTGCAGGCTCGCAGACGCTGCGGGACGCGGCGGGACGAGGAGCAGTGCACCATCAGAGCTTGCCAGAGCTCCTGGAGCAGGGACGGCCCTGTCTCTGGTCCGAATGTGGGATACGAGTTTGGTCCTAAAATCACCTGATGGGAAGCGCAAACCGCGCTGTCACCTTGTTCCCTGAATAACGGAGCCTAATCGGTTCAAGGCCTAAACGTCGGGTTGCGCCTCGCAATGGTCATAATGACCCGCTGGACAACAGGATGGATGGGCAAATAAACAATTTCCCGTCCCTCCGTCGCGCGCGAACACTGCCCCCCCCCAGGGCATCCAGGAGTACAATTTTTGTCCACATGTTTTCTTCTCCGACAGGCAGTATGCATGGACAGGGCCGAATGGTAGGAACAAACTGTTCCTAGTGGTTGGTTTCATCCTAAATAAGTGGTTTTACTGTTTTACAGGTTTCCACACAAATAACATGGGTTTTCCTCACCACCAGTGTCCACCTGCACAATGCCTCAAAATGATGTCTGACAATAAGTAAAATACTACAAGAAGTTTGATATGTACAATGTGATTTATGGTTGATTTGATTTCCGCATTAGTGACACAATGTACTTCTATTTGTATGATTGACCTGACTATTAATTGTCATCCTTTTTTATTTTTCATCTTTTGGAATTCAATGTATGTGTACCACTAATCCCTGAATGCAGTGTTCTACCGTCCCCAAATTGGTGTGCCCCTCGAACGTCCGTATGATAACATCAGGTCAAGTGGATTTGGTAATTGATTACTCATTACCAAGGAGGGCTGGTGGGGTAAAGTAGACCCTTCAAGCAGTTACCATTACTTTCAGAGTGTGCCGCCTGAGCTGTGTGTATGCAAGGTCACTTCAGTGAGATTGCGACTGTACTGTATATATTGTCAGGGCAGAGAGGGACACGTCAGAATTCTCCAGGATAGACCAGCTCTCTGTCCTGTGCTTCGCGGGGCCCCCAAATCTGTGGACTGATAATGATCGAATCCGAATTCGTGACGTAACAGGTCGTATTTGCTTTCATATATGTCTTTGCTGTTCACATGTATATATCACATGACCATTCAATTTGGGATAATTGTGGGCAATCAATAAATGCCAGATCTTGTGAATCCATAATTTTAAGTGTACAGCCTGTTTATTGGACTATTAGATAACCCTCTCAACAGGATGGCGCATCACCGCTCACCCAAACACATCTCTCTGTTTTTGAGTGGTGCAACCACTCCAAAGAACAGCAATGTCCGTGTTCACCTATATGTTGGTTCACCTATGTGACGTTAATGAGCACCAGTATGAGTACCAGTAGGGGCGCTGTTGTGCCAGAAACAGAGAGAGAGAGAGACAGTGCTGCACTGTTGCCTGCTAATGAGAGAGAGAGAGAGAGAGGAGGGGGGGGGAGAGAGGAGAGTTGCACCACTCGGTTCACACGGGTGTGCTTTTTACCAACCAAACGGTGGTCACCTTATCACCGCAAGCGGTTTAGAAGAAGGCCCACAAGATCTTATGGACCTTCTACAGAGGCGTAGACACCACCAGGAGCATCCCGCTTGGATGCGTCACTGCCCCGGGAAGTGGGAACGGCATTGTCCGACCTCAACCACAAAGCACTGCAGAGGGTGGTATAGTACGTATGCAGTAGCACAGACCAGAGCATCAGTGGATCGATGGGAGCTTCCCTTCATCCAGGACATAATATGCACTGGAGGACAATGTGTCCATGAAGCCCATAGTCACACATTGCAGCTTCTTGGCGACCAGTACCACAGCCACAAGGTCCGGACAGCTTTCTTCACCAGACAACCCATGCTTATGAACAATAGACGCACACACTCAGAGGCAGCTGTGCACAGACTGCTCGCACGCACGCACACACACACACACACACACACACACACACACACACACACACACACACACACACACACACACACACACACACACACACACACACACACACACACACACACACACACACACACACTTATATGTGTGTGCATGTTGTACTTAGTATAGTAACTTCGGACAGTCCTGTCTCAGTCTGTCAAGTCATCCTTTCATTTATCTCCATCATTGATCTAACCCATCTCTCTATCGATTTGAACAATTCTCCTGTTTATTTATTGATCCATCTAATTCGTCCCTCTCAATCCATCTCTCCACCCACCCGCCCACCTCTCTGTCATCCATCCAAGATCCAGCCTTTTCTACCACCACTCATCCGTCCGTCCGTTCATCCACCCACAGACGCGAGCCCACGCACACGCACACACACACGCACACACACACACACACACACACATGCGCACTCGCACACACACTCTCTCTGGCTGTGATAAAGACATGAATAGATTAATGAGACAGACGACGTTCCTCTACTCCTTTCGTCTGCTTTCTGAAAAGAGTGAGAGAAGAAAGGAACAGCCTCCTCGCTCCCCCGATCTTTTCATTTGTCGGTTTATTCATCCGTCCATCCGTCCTGCGCTTAATGGAGTTCCTCTCCTCTTTATCACCATTATTCATCCCTCTTCTTTCTCCTGACTCACTCACTCCTGTCCTTCTGTCTGTCATAATCAGCTTACCCCTGCTTTCACCCTTCACTCTTCTTCTAAGGATAAACAATCACAATATAATAATCTGAATGAAATAGGATAATTTACAGTACTGAAACATTGAATTAAATCTCCATCGTTTACATGAAAAAGAATAAAATCCACAACATTATTAACCCATTTTGGGCAGGAACCCCTTTTGTAGTTAGCATTATGTTATGCTTTAGCTATTGAAAAATAGGCGTGCTACAAGCTTGTAGGTCTGCTATTTTAGAAAAATCGAAGAACCACTGACATAGAAACATAGCTTTTTCAGAAAACTGTCAGGATGTAGAAGACATTTTTAGAATCTGATCTCAGGTAAAAATGGGATAATCCAGATAATTGAGTGTTTAATCGGCGGAATTCTCTTTTCCTCCTCTCTTGTCCTCTCCGCTCGTCTCCGTTCTAATTCACACATCAGAGTTTGATCATTCAGACACTGTCCCCTAGTCACATGTTCTTATCACCCCCTTCTCTCGCTTTCTCTCACTGCATCAGCCATTCCTTTCGCTTCCTCTCAAGCTATTTAACTACCATGGCAACAGGTGATGTGGACTCATGAGGCTTCTCATTGGCCCTTGTATCAACAAGGTCAAAAGGGCAACACACACACACACACACACACACACATAGATGAATGTGGATTTACATAAAAAAGGCGCACGCACGCACGTACGCATACACACACATGCACACACACTCTTCAGTTATGTCCCACCACAAGTGAGAGAAACAGAGAAACAAGAGTGGTCGAAAGAGAGAGATGGAGAGAAAGACATTGGTGAGAGACAAGAAATGGAGATATGGACATGGTGGAGAGAGACAGGTGTGAATCTTAGAGTATATATGAATAGAGACGGCACCGGATTTCTCCTCCAAGTTGCTCAAAAGCGCATGAGGCGATTTCACTCCTCCTTCCGGGTAGGAACAGAGTGCATTCTGCGATGGATTGGGTCCAAACACATGAACGCGCTGTGCCGCTGCCTATATCATTGAACGCGTTCACATATGAAACAGAGCTCAACATGTGTCATCGTGAACGTGCGCAATGATAGTCAACGGACCAGCTCTGGCCCAGCACTGCAATACCAAATCTGGCCACTATGTCCATTTCGCCTCAGGGTTTCCTCCGGGCACCGTCTCTATTCATATATACTCTAAGCCTTAGCGTATATATGAATTTACTAGAGTCTTAGAGTACTTAGAGTCTAAGGTGTGAATAGAGAGACAAGTGATAGAGATATGCACAAAGATGGAGCGACAGCTACGGAATGTGGGATTGGTCACACCTAACTTCCAGGCAGAGATGATCCGACACCATGCTGCACCCAAACACACACACACACACACACACACACACACACACACACACACACACACACACACACACACACACACACACACACACACACACACACACACACACAAACTAGTCTTACTTTTAACATCTTCTTCCGTTTAGGATTATATGGCTGTATGTGAAATTGTTACACATATAATTGTGATTTAACGATATGAAAAATAATCTACTTTTCAATTGTGACAGGCGTTCATAACAATAATGCTAGGTATACAAAATGTCCACTTCATTTATGTTAATGCTCAGTGTTTTTATGGTCTTACAGACTGATATGAGGAGCGGTGTTATGCTCACAACGCCCACACACCTGCACCACTGCACCCACGCAGGGAGCAAGCCATCCACCCATCTGCTCTCTCCAGAAATGCACACGCATAAAAAAATACTGCTCACATTTTTTCTTTCATGCATATGTCATGTTTGTCTAACTCTATAAGCTATAACCACAACTGAGTTATACGACTCATCTATAACCATAATAAATATGACTAAACTATAAAACAGAGATTATTTCTGAAACAATGTGAAGGCTGTGATTTACCGATCTAACACTGTGAATGAGTATAGAGAATATGTGTGTGTGTGTGTGTGTGTGTGTGTGTGTGTGTGTGTGTGTGTGTGTGTGTGTGTGTGTGTGTGTGTGTGTGTGTGTGTGTGTGACTGTGTGTGTGTGTGTGTGTGTGTGTGTGTGTGTGTGTGTGTGTGTGTGTGTGTGTGTGTGTGTGTGTGTGTGTGTGTGTGTGTGTGTGTGTGTGTGTGTGTGTATATATATATATATGGCTAGTACTAGGGGTGCTGGTATTATAAAACAGCCTCAACAACCGCATCTCTCCGTTTTTGTATGTGCCATTTGCAGCCATTATCCCAACCAAAGTAACAAAGTAACAGCCAGCGTGCTCAGGGTTAAATTAACACTACACTATACTGTGTCCATGTTCCCTTTCAGGTATAATAATAAACGTTATGGTCCCGAAGGATATCTTCCCGGTCGTCTTCACTCTTCACATGTCTGTTCAAAACACCCCCAAAAAATATAAACAGCACAGAAAATAAAACATGTCACCAAGACGATACACAAATAAACACGAGGTCCCCACTGTTATAGTATGAGTTGCCCATGTACATCTTAGTCTGTGAACTTGAGATACAGTGTACTTGATATGTATTGTGTACTGCCTGTACGGTAGCATACTTTATGGATAGGCTACGAGAGACATCTCAGCGCTAGCAACGTCAGCCCTGCTGTATTAGTCAGTATCAGTGTCACGTTTTCTATGTCTCTTATCTTGTTATCATGTCATTGTGATCCAGCACTATATATGTTCCCGTTTGTGTATAAACTTTAATGTGATACTGTCTCGTGTCGCGTTATTGTTCTCCCGGGCCCGCCGCCGCCGCAGTCACCGTACCGAAGGAATACTTCAAACCGGATTATCACACACCACCCAGCCTGCACACACTACCCGTCTGTCAGAACCAGACGAGGGTCCAGTTTAGAGATTACAACACCCACTGTGCACAGTGTGTGGTGTGTGGTGGGTGTAGGAACAAGTCAGATGATCTTTGAAGCAATACGGAATGCTGTGTGTAAATCAGAGTAATGTTTCACGGACAGAGCCAATACACAACACTGACTGTACAATAATATTAAAAATGGATAAAACATTGCAGAGTGGTCCTGTAAGCTCCTACAGCTGGTGGTGCTGCAGGGACAACCTGGTCAATCAATAAGTTAGAAATGAACAACGCATTTTTTCTTCTGACACGCACGCACGCACTTTACAATTAAGCATTTAGCAGACTGTTAACACGGAGCCCTCCAGAAATGAGGAACACGGAGGGTTAAATTAGTACCCTAGCCCGCCAAACATGAGACTCTCTTTTTCCAGGGCTTGCCTTGTATTCTCTAATCCATGTTTTAAACCGATCGTATCTATCATATCTATCGTATCGTTATCTACTGTTTGCTAACGCAACAACACAAAGCCGTGGCCATTTTGAAGATGCGCGCGCATCCACTTCCATTCTAAGCCATGGATTCAAAGCCCTGTGTCTCAGAAACGACATTGAGGGGGCCGTTTCACCGACAGAGACAACAACAACCGGTCAAGAAACCACACACAGCAGTTTGTCACTGTAACATGAGACTACGGATATTTGCCTCTTCAAAGTAAGTGTTAGGCGCAATAAAACCCTGGCAGTACGCTATTAATTAATGGTGGTGGATTAAGAGTTAAACCACAAAGATTTACAGTAACGCACACACACACACTGTGTTGTGGACGGTGGACCTGCTGGCCTGTTGAGCGACAGGGCCTCATGCTGAGAGGAACACAAACACATTTGCAAACCTGTCACTCTGCCTTTACTGGCTTGCTCCTTTTTCTGTCCTCCCAGACTCCCTTTCTGCCACCCCTCTTTCTTTCTTTCTTTCTTTCTTTCCTTCTTTTCCTGTCACTTTCACCCCCCTTCTCTCTCTCTCTCTCTCTCTCTCTCTCTCTCTCTCTCGTTCTGACTCTCTCACACATATAAACAATAAAGCCACTTCCTAAACCCCTCCGGTTGGTCCTCAAGCCTTTGTTGTACGTCCACCTCCTCTCCATCCTCATGTAAGATCCACTGCTAACTGCTAACTTGCGTCGCAGTGTTAAACCCTGTTTTAAGGCAAACATCTGATTATGATCAAATTAGCCTACTTAATTAAACCTCCTTCCTATATTCTTAGACTCTTAAAAAGACCAGTCCTTTCACATAAGAAATAAAAAATAACTAAACAGCAGAGGCCTGCACGGAAAAAAAGGAATAGGAGATGATCGAATATTTTGAATTCATTTTCATATTTATTGAAATGCGGCACCAATCTTTGAATATATATTCTTTCAGATGACTTTTTTTTTTTTTCGACGTCAGGCCTAAATGGGTTAAACATATGTTTTATAATTAATTATCTTATTATCTTCATGATATTAATGAACAAACAAAATCATTGAATTGGTTTTGAAATCATGAAAAAGAAAAGCTTTTTTGGGTATGTTTTTTGAAAAGGTTTTGAAATAATAATTCAAAACAAAATGTAGGAAACGAGAAAGAAAAATAAGGGATCCATAAAAATGTGTCCTCGGCCCACAAATGGGTCCCGAGCCAGCGTTTGGGAACCAGTGACATACTGTAGGTGTCGACAGCCTACAGTCTTGCACACAAAGTAAGGAGGTGTGATTGACAGCTCCAGGATTCCTCATGTGAAGGTAGGCTTGGCTATAGCTGTTTGCTTTACACACAGACTGCTCTATTGAAGACTTACGCCTCGTTTTCCACTGAGCTCTGTGTGATGTCCTTAATTCCGCTTAGTACATTCATTCCTATGGGAACCTACGAGATCTACGATGTGCATGTGAATTGCGAAACTCCACCTTCCATCCCTCCCCTCGTACGGAATGTCCCTCGAGTCCAAATAAAAGCCATTTTTTTACGGATTTTGGTCAATTTAGTTGCTTAGACTGTGCTCTTTTCTGTGCAGTGATTTGCTTTGATGCAATATTAAACTTTCTTTTTGAGAGCATTAATATTGTAGGCAAAAGAAATAAACAGATGTCCATTGAGTTTATCAAAGCAGTCAAACTTAAGCTAACTAAAGATTGCTAAACAGAAATGCTAGAATTTGCACTCTTAGATTAATTGTATACATTGAATTTTGTATAACTTGCATAAGTCCCGACTCAGTATGCATCTCGAGGCAAAACTGTAGCTGGTTTCGAAAAGGAAGTGCTTGTTGTCTATTATATTTTCTTCTGTGTTTTGTTGCTGAATATAGAATCGTTTTATTATTAAATGTATTTGTTCTCAGGAGTATGTAGGCCTATGGACATTCTCTGTGCCCCTTCTGGTGCTACCGTATAATATATCTACTAACCAATCATCATTCGGAATCAGGTGGTATGTGCAAACGCACACACACTCTCAAACACAGCTGTAAAAGGGTGTGTTTCATGATTGTTATTGGGTGCATCAGCATGTAACTTCACTATCCAGCACCAAAGAACTGGGTAGTCTCAGACAGTATGTATTGCCTGTCACATTGTATTTAGCCGATAGGAATACGGTACTATTCTGCCTGTTTTTGACTTGCTTTTTACTCCATCCTCAGTGTGCCTGCCTGCATCTGTTCAGTGTTTGGATTGTGTGAAATCAGAATACACAAAGAGAGAACTGTTCTAATCTGAAAATTACTTGAATTACGTTTTAAACAGATATAATCCCGCATAATGCGCGCATGCACACACACACACACACACACACACACACACACACACACACACACACACACACACACACACACACACACACACACACACACACACACACACACACACACGACCTTGACCTAGACTGCATACAAACTCACACTAGTCTAGGATTCAAATAAGCATGCACTGCATGGATTCTCCCGCACGCACGCACGAACACAGTAAAGGAATAACCTGTACCCTCGGGGGGAACCATAACATGCTATGGCATATGGAGAAAACATACATACATACACTGCAAGAGGAGGGGATGCATTATGAGCTGTGCCTGTATTGTGTGGTCCATTGTTCCTAAAGGACTAATTTCAGCGACCACACACACGCCCGCGAGCGCACGAGAAAGACCGATTGCCCGCTTGCGCACACACAGTCTCTCACACACACACACACACACACACACACAGTCACACAGTCTCACACACACACACAGACACACACACACACACACACACAAGCCACTTCGCCTGCTTTTTTTTGCCCCCCTCTTCATTCCGTTCCACTTCCATCCTTTCTTTCTCTCTCTCACTCTCTCAGGTTTAATTGAGTAGTGTTGTGCAGCGACAGAGAATAGCAGCTCTGTCAGAATCAATGTCTCCATTGTGGAGTGGAGGGAAAGATTAGCGGCTAGTTAGCACTGGTGAGAGATGACAGCTGGCACCATTAGCGTCTACTGTCAATCACACACACGCATACACACACATACGCGCACGCACAAACACAGACACACACAGTTAGCCATTGGCCCAGGCCATCAACTACACACACTCACACAAGAGAAATCTTAGCGTGTAGTAGTCTTCGACATTATCATAACCTGTGTCACTCAAAATCATAGGAAATCTAACGTCATCTGCCAATCATCCTCACTCACAATACAGTGGTCAAATTAGATGCTAGCAGCAAGAGGAGAAAGTGATGGCAGTGACCCACACACACACACAGCATATTTTATGCATAGTTACAAAATACATAGTTTTATTTTTGTTGCCCAGCCGTAGCTTATATTATAAGCTACGGCTGGGCAACAAAAATAAAACTATTTATTTAAAACCAATAACAGACTTCAACAGCACTGCCACCCAAGCGTGGAATGCCCTAAATGATCATTTGTTTGTGCTATCCCATTTAGACTGATGGCCAAGCTACACCAGGCAATTTTGCGCGCGTGCGTATGAGTTTACTGCACGCGTACAGTGCGTTTGGATAGGACCAATATATGTCAATGATACCAGCAACACCAGACGCATGGATACCGTGGGCCATCCTACGCGTGGATCGGTTCTAAATTTTTTTACGTGCGTATGCCCCCATGAGCGCATATCTATATATCCTCCCGGAAGGTCCCGCACAAATCTGCGGCAAAAAATAGGCAATCCACAGGCTCACAAAGCATTGCATTGTGACGCATTGTGAGTTTGCAGATCGGCTATTTTCACAATTGTTCATTAATCTGAACAAATGAGACAAATGTTTTAGATAATCATGTTATCGATTTGAAGTCATATCACCCAGCCCTAATTTAAGCACATAAACTTCAAGAGATCTCCAAACAGGCCCAGGCCGTGGCGTAACGGTCTGGGCACCGGACTGGTAATCCAGTCGCAGTGTGCCGCGGATTCGACTCCCGAACCCGACACGGCCTTTACTGCATGTCATCCCCCATCTCTCTCCCGTTTCCTGTCAGCCTACTGTCTGTCCCTTCAAAAAAAAGGCGTAAGCCGCAAAAAAAACAAAAAAAGAGATCCCTAAACAAACCAAAACGCCACACCAGGAGAACAGTCATGAAACACCTGAGAAAGATTTTAAAATCATCACTCCACCTCACTGAACAACACAGCAGCTTCTGCTTTACAACACAGGAAATAAATAGAACCATGGCCAGAGACACACAGAACAAAACCTGTAACATAAGTTGACAAATATTATTGCTACATTTTTACATGCGTAGCCATTATGTTCAGAGAACTTTGCCTATACTTCGTCTGTCTGGGGAAATCTAAATTAATAAGTATTTGGTTTGGAAGCTGGAGAAAACCAGCAGTAACAAACTTACGCCCATTGCTTTGAAAAAACAATATTGATACCGTACCATGAAGCAACCAACGTCCTAAAGTCTCTGCATTGGTTCTGTGAAGCTGTTACTTTTAAAATGACTGAATTCGTTCCACCCACCCAGTGTTATTGACTGAATTCACGTGTCACCAGACATAGAACTCTGATCGTTTGGCTATATACGCAAAACAGACTACTGAACAGTAGATGACACGTGACTTGTCTGAGGTGGTCGGTATTGGCTCAGGAGGTGGAGGTCAGGGTTTCTGATTCAATCCCCAGCTCCTCCTGGCATCTTGTCAAAATGTCCTTGAGCAAGACAATGAACATAACCCAATAGGACCCGGCCGGCACCTTGCATGGTATAGTCTCCACCATCGCTGTGTGAACGGATGAATGTAACACACATTTAAAGCGATTTTTGGATAAAAGGAAATGCAGATATATTTTTTCCTTTTGTGTGAGAGCAACGCACCAAGTAAAATTCCTATGTGAACATGCCTGGCCAATAAACAGATTCTGATTAGGCATGATGAGTGAAGTCAATGACCTATACTTACCATCCAAAATTAAGGCACTGAAATGTAGCTACTTTTAAAATAAATAGTGAATATTTCTGTTGACGTTATACTACTGTTGATGAAACGTCAATTTGTATTTGGATAGATAATATGCTGATGCTCCCCCAACGGGTTTACGTAAGTGCAGAATGTCAACACTAGATCACCATGTTTTTGGGGGGTCAGAACATCCAGCTGTTAGTCCAGTTGCCTTCCTGCTCAGTTGCTCTGGGAGCAGTGATTATGTGAGGGTTCATTTAACATGGCTACAAGAACAGGTGACAAAATAGTTGTACTCTGCCGTGTCCTTATGTGCATCATTACCACAGGATGCTACCGGAAACAATAAGTCACTGAAAAATTGATGAGATTCAAGCCTAAATGCTGGTCCAGTTCCAGTTTTTAGTCAGGGCTGGTATGGTAGACCATTTTTGGTTTTATGTTAAAAAACATGAACATGAACCAACATGAACACTTTCGAAATACACTGAAGGATATCTGTTGATTACTTTTTCAGTACTGAATAATAATGATTGATCATGATATAATAATAATAACTGTATCGAGAAAAATAATTGCATAAATATCCGATCGACAATCTGAGGCTCACAACACATTCACAACACATCCCATAACGTTCGGAGGTTGAGGATCTGCTATTTTCGCTATTCTAGGAAATCAATTATTTTCTATAATCGATTAAATCGAATAGTTCCATTATCTGTCGCACCTTAGTCCGAATCCTAATTATTATTTTTTATAATTATCTCCACATCTACCACACATGCACCCAAACGCTAGCCTTACACTGTGAAGCTGGTATCCCATGAGAGATATTATTCCATTTCCTGTCTCCCACTGAGCCAGGCCAGGTCAGAGCAGACAACAGACGCTGGTCTTCTACCGCAGGGTGTCGGTTACGAGCGTCCATGTTTCCCGGGTCAAAACAAGTTCAATAACAGACTCTTCTGGATCCGGACGAGGCGTGTCTTGACACGACGCCGGGGGAATCTAAGCTGATCTGAAAGTCGACTGTCTTTCATCAGCTTTGCAGAGCTGAGCTCGTACAGCATGACTCTGACACAGCCTCGGAGCCCGTTCAGAACGCGCTGTGCAAATCTAAAACTGCATGCTTGTCATTTTATTTCTCGGTTCCTGTGCGTTTTTGGAGATGAAAGGTTTCTCTCTCTCTCTCTCTCTCTCTCTCTCTGTTTGACAGCAGGTGAAATTATTCTCTCTCTCATCAAGGCTGCATGTTTTAACAGGAGACACCAAATCCCTCTTATGGCTAAACACAACAGAGCCATTACGGCCGTTAGTCACATTCATGTGGTTTTCACATGAGCTCAGAGCACATAAAACATGCTCTGTGATTAAACAAGCAGAATGTATAGCCACACGGTAGGCCTGCGCCTTGCGCGCGTACACACACCACACCACACTTGTTATGTACATAAAGTGATGTATTGCCATGCTTTTTTGTTCTTGCTTAATGTAAATCGCTCTGGATTAAGCATCTGCTAAATGCCTAAATTGTAATTGTAAATTGTACAGTAAAATCCTTAGTGTTAATGTATCCATTTGTAACTCTGAGAGTTGTGTGTACAGTGTGACATTACAGTCAGGGAGTACACTCTTAGGCCTCATACACACATATCAAACGAACATTCAACAAACGGGTCCTTTGTCCACTAGTCGACTTTGAGGCTAAATCAGGAGTTGTAGTAGCCACGGGATAATCTAGGCGGTGGATATATATTGTCTTCATGTATGTAAATTGTCTTGTTCTTTGTGTTATGTCAAATGTGTGTATATGTTCCGCATACTACATCATTCTGTGTTCTGTCTGTGTTTCATGGCCGCCTCAATGCTTTTCCAAAGTAAGTCACGTGGTTAGACCAAACACTTGTGTTGGGGGGGAGGGAGGCAATCAAGGGAGGCAATCAAACGGTTACACTCTTAAGCCTCATACACATTACACACGTATCAAAACACCATTGAACCATAGCACCACCATTAGCCTTTTCATGTTGTGCACGCCCTAGAAGGGGTGCACGCACCACAGTTTGGGAACCACTGTGCTAACCCATTGGCCTCGTCCAAGTTCATCTGGTATTGAACAGCCATCGACAGCTGTGCATAGAATTTATCTGAGAGCCATTTTTATCCCACAATGATAAGCTTACTGCTGTACTGCAGGCACAACATGAGTTAAGCCACCACTATAATATGCATTCAACATCCAGACTTACTGATGCAAATGTCAACTTAATGTAGGCCTGCGCACGTGCACGCACGCACACACCACACCCACACAACCTTCCTCTCTGTCTCTCTTTATCTGTCCCTCTCTTTCTCTATCTGCCTTTCCTTGTGTCTGTCTCTCAATGTGTGTTAATCTGTCAATTACTATAAATAGCCATGTACTGTACTATTACTACTATATGTTTATTTGTTATTATTACACTATCGTTTTAACTTATTTATTCATTCATTTTTGAGGGGCGCTAGCCCCTCCTAGGCTATATACAGGTTTAATGTTTGTGTTTAGTTCAATGTTTCTTTTAAAAATGCCATTGACAATGAAGAGAAATTGTTTTTAGTTCAATGTTTGTTTTAATAATGCCATTGACAATGAAGAGAAATTGTTTGTTTTTAGTTCAATGTTTGTTTTAAAAACGGCATTGACAATGAAGGGAAAATTTACATCATCTTGTCCCTGACACAAACATTACATTTAAATTTTAACAATAAAGAGAACATAATGTTTGTTTTGACACCGTTTCACATCATCGTTACATCACCTTATCACCTCCTCGATGGTGTAAGATGATAAGAGCGCCGCTCACTTTTTTTATTTGATGAATCCACAATGTTGAGGTAGCTCAAAGTACAAGAATGACCCTTTATGTTGCATTGTAAACAAGTCAGTTTAAAAACCTTGAAACCTCGACAGGAATGCCAAGAGGCTGGTCAACAGCACCACCCATACACCCCCCCACCCCGACCCATCCACCTCCCCCCCACCCCCATCTACCACAAATACACCTCCCACCCCCACCCATCTGTCGGCGGTTTGGCCTGGGACCACGTTATCTCATTAAAAAATGAACCTAAGTGTTAAAAAAAAAACCCATCAAATAGTAAAACGGTAGCCTCTGTGACGTTGCTATACTAGCATCATTGTACTGCTCCGGTTACCAAGCAACGCCCTTCTCTACCCAACATGAGTACTTGTGCCTCTCTCTCCCTTCTTCACAAAGAAGGTGGAGAGCAGAAACGTGAGAAGGATGGCTAGTGTGTGTGTGTGTGTGTGTGTGTGTGTGTGTGTGTGTGTGTGTGTGTGTGTGTGTGTGTGTGTGTGTGTGTGTGTGTGTGTGTGTGTGCGTGTGTGTGTGTGTAACATAGCACCTTATTATTCACTACCTGGAAAACCAATGTTCTCTATAGTGCTGAGAAACATGTGTAGCTCTTAGCCAATCACACCTTATTGTGGTGTTTGTCTGAAACACTCAGAGAGCACCTTGGTTCAGTGACCCACTCACGCCCTCATGTAGTTTATGCTTCACTACAGTAAACAACAGACTGACAGACCAAAAAAAAAACATGAGCGAGATAGAGATTAACAGATGAGATTAAACTAAAGGCCATGAACCATTGAACCTGTCTCAAAATTATGACAACAAGAGTACACAGCTGGTGCGTCATTCTGCTAATTCGTCCAAATACATGCGACTGGCAGTTGGAGAACCAGGTGAATATAGAACAGCCTCGACTATTCACAGAAGAATAGCTCGTCTCCACCAAGCTGAAGGCAATCAGAGAGAGTGTGGTAACATTTTGCATGCACACTCCCTACAGGCCAAGGACAAACCTTTGACCTGCATTGTTCACATCTGCCTTTTAGAGCGCCACCAGGAGGCTGACTTTTGTAAAACAATTTTTTTTATATTACTCCTCCAGATTTTGTCCAAAGATCCTGCAAATCGTTACACACTATCTCTATAGTCATGCGCTCAAGATGGATCTGTCCGATATTTCATATTCCATCTTAATTGGCTAACATTGGCTTTCGAAGTTTGCAGGATCGGCCCGTTTTGAACGAAAAGTCTCAAATCATGAACGCAGTGTGCAATTTAGAGTGAAATATTTCACGCACTTTCCTACTAGGCTGAGGAATATATCCCACTCTTTTCACATTGGCCTGTTATATAGCGCCACCAACAGGTGGATTTTTTGCAAAACAAATTTTTAGAACAAAATGCCTCAAATCATCCCATTGCCATCAAAGGCGTAAGAACAAATGGCACCCTTTTCACATTGGCCCATTATAGCACCAACATGAGGCCACAACCCGACCTGGCCTGGTGGAGACCTGTGCCCCGAGGGGCACTTTTGCTTATTTTACCACGAGAACACTCAGCCAGGACCCTGAGTCTTGCTGTGATGTGATGCATAAGCCTTCAGTACAAATATTTAAATGTTTTTCTGTATCCCGTCTGTTCCTAGATCTTTCCATTGGCAGTGATGTAAATAGGTTTTCAATGCAATGAGTCCCAGGATGCAGGGATGGTCTTTTAGATGAGTCCCAGGGACATTTTATGAGTCCCACTTCAATGACGTTATATTTTGCCATTTTTACAAATTTCAGCTCCCATTTCATTTTATATGGTTATAATGTGGTATAATGATGGTCTTTTAGATGAGTCCCAGGGACATTTTATGAGTCCCACTTCAATGACGTTATATTTTGCCATTTTTACAAATTTCAGCTCCCATTTCATTTTATATGGTTATAATGTGGTTATATTCATGTAGAAAACAGAAGAAGAAATCATTATTATAACTAAAGCTGCCAAAATAAACTAGAATAACAAACAGTACAGTAGTACAGTAGTGCATCCCGTGGATATGAGTTTTGGGATGCAAAATGCACCCTATTTTAATCTCTGTATTGGCATTGGTGAATATCTTGTTTTATAAGATGGTACATAGATAAGAGTAGTTTTGCATTGGACATGGCCCTGTTGTGAGAGCAGAGTATGATGTGTCAGACTCAGTAGTTAGTTGCATTAAAATTTAGGCATTTAGCAGACGCTCTTAATCCAGAGCGATTTACAGTAAGCAAGAACAAAAAACATGGTAATGCATCAAAAGTTTCAAAACAAAAAAAATAGTCATCATGAATCATACGTAAGCTAAGAACCTGACAGTGGAATATATATCTAAGGAAACTATACTGTATGTGTATACACTATAGAGTGCCATGTCTACGTAAAGTGCTCTTTAAGTTACATAAGTTACATACAGTACGCCTGTAGGAGGTCGAGGCTATAGGGCAAGTACTACGGCAAGTTCTATTGGGCTAAGATGGAGTCTGAAGAGGTGCGTTTTCAGACTGCGGCGGAAGACTGGGAGTGAATCTGCAGTTCTGATTGCAATGGGAAGTGCATTCCATAGTTTTGGAGCCAGAAGGGAGAAGAGTTTGGGTTGTCCCGGCGTTTTTTAGGGAAGGTATTCCAAGGGGCGCACATCTGAAAACTGGGTGCAGGATAAAACATAAACAAAGTGAATGACAAGTGAACGAAGTGAATGAATGAATGAATTTGTTTTAAGCATTGTTATACTTTAGCTATTGAAAAAAAAAAGCTATTTTTTAACTGATGGGGGTCGGCGGCCAAATATATTTTTGGGGGTCCTTGACATGAAAAAGAACAACTGACATAGATAGAAACATGGGTTTTTTCAGAAAACTGTCAGGATTTAGAAGACATTTGTAGAATCGTCCTCAGGTCTAAATGGGTTAAGGGTTCTGATCTCTCTGCAGTCCTCTGTACATTTATGAGATTTGGTCTTGCATGTTAAAACATGCTGGGAGCAAATAAAATGGTGTGAAGACATCCTCTTAAGTCTTTTCTCATGTATAGATTCCCTGCACCAATACCTACTAGACCAATTCCTGTATATTAAATGATGATCAGTATTGATGATTGGGCTACTCCCAGCCAGGCTACTTAAGTTGTCTTTTTAATTTGAAATTAAATTCATGTTTCTTCGGCTCCAAGAAAATCATTAAACTTTGGGGTGATTCATTCAAAAATGTACCGGCTCAAGATGTTGAAAACTATGGTCTGTAGCCGTTTTGCTTACAGTAAGTTTGTATTATAATGTAATTTGTGTTTTGCTTAAATAATAAATAACCCCTATTTGTACACCTTCCTTAACTACAAGGTGCTTTTTAACAAAATAAAAGTTGGAAATAATTAAAGACAGAAATCAAGACATGGCATTGGCTTCAAACATTAAAGATAGTTTTAAAACAAATGTTTTAAGGTGGATTTAAAAGGAGCTGAGCTATGGCCTTAAGCTCAACCTGCATGTCAGATGCTGAGGACACCCCGAGTCCAAAGGCTCAATCAAACATGGTCACCAGCTTGGCACGACTAGCAGGACCCATACTTTGGGTCTTAAATCTAGTTCAGGCAAAGACCAAATTATTTTTTAAGCCCAATTGATAATTGATATTCGCATCTGCTATTTTCACCACATACCGCCATCATACAGAGTCCGAGAGCAAAAATTAAGCATTAGAAAGTTATGGAGAAATTGGTAGTGGTCTGATAGATAAAAAAAAAGATCTTCTAAATCCTCCAGTTTTCTGAAATAAATATTTTCACGATTTTTCAAAAATAGCAGACCTACAAGCTCGTAGCGTGCCACTCGGTGGCACGCTATGAGCTTGTAGATCTGCTATTTTTCAATAGCTACATTTTAAAGGTATATTCAGTGATTTCACTTAATTCAAATATCACTTATTTTTTTGTTTTGTTGTGATAATCCTCCCTACTATAGAGTGTGCTGACCATATAAGGAGTTCCTCCCTGTCCCCAGTTAACCCCTGGGGGTCAAAAAACCTTAGGTTTCGTTTTTGACTCTCTATCCTGATTGGACGAAAGGCTGGGTCCCACAGCCAAAAACGAAACCTAAGGTTTTTTAAGTGAAATCACTGAATATACCTTTAACATAATGTTTAAAACACCAAAACGGGTTCCCGCCCGCCCAAAATGGGTTTTAAAGTACACAATAAGTTAAGTGGTCAAAAGATCAATAATATCCTTCAGAGCCACGCCATGCAATGCCTAAAACGTTATTATTTTAACGTTAGTATAGTTTTAAGCTGATACATAGACTAATTTTAAAACAATGTAGGGCAACCAGCAAAGGGGTGATATGACTCCCAGAACCAATAATAATCATCCAGTATTTGATCAACAAGCATTCATCATGGATGGTATTATTAAATACTTTGCAAATAAATATTTCAGATTTGAGATTAGTAAAACAAATACCTCTAAACTCAGCTCGACAATAATTCTGTAACTGTAGATTTGGCATGAGGATATAATGTCACATGCCTGTATGCATTTGTGATAAAACAAAAACATCCGCGCTAACTACAGTACAATTTACGATCAATTTACAATGTAGGCTCTTATCCAGAGCTGACAATGTGCAACACATTTATCAACCAACAACAGGGAACTGTTCCAGGATTTAGAGTGGAAAGAGAAGTATTATGCTATAAAGTAACTGGGATAAGAAGCAGACAAGTTTGTAGTGATTATGAGTTTTTTAGGATCACAGTAAAAACCTACAATACTTGTGGTTTGTGACTGCCGGGCCCACTGCCTTTCCTAGAAGAAATAATCTACTAACATGATTATGTTACCCAATCATCTACTCTACTCCATCTAAACTAACATACTGGTAGGTAGCATCTGTCTAAAAAGTCAATTAGCAGCCAGTACAAATGTGGGAATAATAAAGTCAGTGTCAGAAAGGGTGGAGGGAGGGACGGCACAGTATAGAACAGTATACAATACTGTAGAATGTGTACATGAAGTGCATGCAGCCTTGTTGCTGTAACATGATTAGCCTTTCTCATCCGACGTAGTAAAGCGTGAACTTTCAGTTGAACTGCAGTGACCTCTCAGTAACGTTAGAACTATCTGGTTGGTCTCCCCTATTTTACTAATGTGCAGAAAACAGCCAGCTGCTGCAAGTTCAATAAATCGAGCACACTGTTAAGAGAACACAGGCGCACGCACGCACGCACGCACATGCACACACACACACACACACACACACACACACACACACACACACACACACAGCCTACCTCCATTGCCAGTGCGGCCGTCTGCTGGTCATAATGGTTGAGCAAGTTGGGCATGAAGGTGGTGTTGTAGGTTAGGTCCTGGCACATCCTGAGTCTGATGGGCTCGCACGTGAACTCACTGTGGCTCTCCGCCGTTTCCACGTGGATGGACAGAGCGGGAGAAGCGGCAGAGGAGAGAAGAAGAAAGAGCGAGAGGAGGAAGGAGCAGAGCGGCGACACACGTCTGTGGATCTCTGTACGTAATATGGACGACCCGTCCCTCGGATCCGCTCTTCCAAAGCACGCAGGCATCCTCACTTCAGACATTTGTCGAATACAGAAAGATAAAACTGCCGGTCACAGTCGCATATCTCCATCCAGGCAGCCCGTTCAGCTCAGAGCTCTTTAGATGGCATCGGTTGATGACTGCAGTATGTCCTAGTGGAGCTGATGGAGTCCATGTTTGCAGCGATGGCGGAGGAGACAGACAGTGCGTATACCAACATCCAGGACAAATCAAATCACACTGTATTTCCAGTAACGTTACCCTCTGTGGATCTTGAAAACCAAAAAAAGTATGAAGTTGTTACCCGTTTTAAAATGAGACTTTAGTTTCTCTCCACAGACACAAGCTGGTACTTTTCTCATCAGATGGGTAGTCCTGGGTTCCACATCCCCCACACAGATAAAAGCTTACCGGTTCAAGGTTCAATGTCTCTATCCAGAGGTCCTCTGTGTTGCTATTATGTTCCTCTGTCGTCTCCCATTCTCTCACCGTGTCCGTGGAAGTTTTCAAGGATCATTCACTGAAAACTTAAATGTGCACTGCTTTGCCTCCACCCGTCCCTTTTCCAGTGAAGTTTACATGGATCAAGTGCTGCCTTTCCAGCTGCTGAGTAGAAAGTCCTGTTTTTTTATACTGTAGAGGCCTCTGAAAGCAGGTCCTGCAGGTTTAAAAAAAACACAAAGGGGGGTGAATGAAAGTATGGTCAAACAAACGGAATGAGCTTGTTCACGACAAAGTATTGTATCTGGATGAGTGTTTAGTTGTAGTGTCTGTGATCAGCCACACCCACGTTTCTATGACATCCAAGGAAGGATCAACAGGAGATATCAGTATCAGCAAAACAAACAAACAAGTACCCATGAGACACTGTGGAATACAGTACTTCTGCCACAACAATGTGAAATTTACCCCTCTATATTTTAAACGTTGTCAGTGAAACCTAAAACCAAAATGGATGGAACAACAGCTTAAGCAATATAAGGTTGTTACTACAAAAGAAAGAATACTGGTATCTAAGTTATTATATATCACAAAAAAGGACACAATATATACCCACAAGAACATCAAGATATGCTACAAAAGAAGGCTGTATAGTGTTTAAAGATTACTTTTAACTATGGTAACAAGGGATGTAAAAGATAATTCTGTAAAACCCAGTAGCCTACTACACTACACTACGGTAACAGTTCCACCTGCAGCCTGCAGACCCTTCTCCAGTGACATGTCTGTGTGAGGTTGACGGGCAACTAGTCGCGTTTCCATGCGATGTTTCACACTCTGCGGCACCGGGGGCTGGCTGTCCATTTTGATTGACCTGGTGGTCAACCCAAGAACACTAACCATTGAATCCTCATAGAAATACAGTAGCATGTCCATCTATAGCCCATGATACGCTCCCGGGCCGGGTTCGTCTCCAGATACTCTCCACAACTGCCAAGATAAGAAAGACCGCTCACTGTTGTCTGCTAACGAAACCACCTAGGTTTATACTTTCAGAAAACAAACCCCGGCACACCATCGATCTCATTTCAGTTCGGTCGTTTACATTAAGGAGCCATATATATTGGGCGAGGAAAACACGCAAAAGGACAGTCCCTCGCGGTTCAGGCGGCATATCATATGTATTGTAAACTGATAAATGAACCCCTGCCTGCCCCACCATAACTCTGGCTGTTGTTTATCACCGCAGACGCAGAGTGCAGACAGACAGACAGACAGGATCTGCAGAGCAGCAGCGACGCCGATGACAGCCAGGCGCTCTTCTTCACGCCGTGGACCACCGAGCGGAGGCGCACCGCGCACGGCACAAATCATCGGCACACTTCAGTTACAACAGTATTGGTATTCAATCTGCTAAATGCGTTGCAGTTGGTCCCCGGGATAAAGCACCGGGTCCTGTTTGGTTCCTCTTTACAAATACAAGCATTACCCTTTTCGTGCAGAAGTCAGTCCAGTGAAGCGTTGGTTCTTCCCCCATGCATGCAGACAGTACTGCTGCTCTAGTCACCTCACCGCAGTGCTCCGCTCCTCCGTTCCTTCCTTCGTTGTTCTGTTCTGTTCTGTTCTCTGTCTGCACTCTGCAGCTGCTGGCCTGCCCGCAGCATGCAGCCCTGCTGGATCAGCGTGACCGCGCATTGGCCGTGCGTGAACGCGCGGCGAAATGAGGGGAAATGTATAATCAAATGATTCACCGACCGACGCGTCCGGTATAAACTGGGCGTGATTTATGCTTCGCCGTAACGTAAGCATGCAGGTGTCGCACGTAGTACAGTCTAAATTAAAATGTACAGTATGCATACCTCGATTGGCTCGATACCTGCTATGGCTGTGGCCCGGGACTCAGCTGCATGGGCTGAATAAATACAGTGTAGAAAACAAGTGTTACATTTTATATAAGGTTTCTTAATTCAGTTAATATTCCGACGTTGTTTTGACTAAAATACAGAACTTAGAACTTAGGTTTTTTCTTTTTAGCTTTTAGCTTCTTTTTCTTTTTTTACATTAAGCTGCCTAATATAGACCAGGATTAATTTATGGACACACATTGAAGAGACTTTGGATGTATAGTGGTTAATTGGAGTAGTCAGCTGTGGGGTGGGGGTAGGGAACTGTGATGGACATTGTGCATTTTTGTTATTATTTGTTCTTTTTATTTGTTCTGCATGTTTTTAATGTTTTTAAATTTGTTTTTATATTTGTGCTGCCATGGGGATGTGTGTGTGTGGGGGGGAATATATGTCAATAACTGCTTTGAAATTACTATGTTGTAAAGAAAAACCAATAAACATAACGTTTAAAAAATATATATGGACACACACACAAACACGACACGTACTGTAGTGATGACAGTGGAGTCAAGGCCCAGTGGCCAGAGATGGGCAGTAGCGTAGCCTATTTGAAATACATGCATTTTTACATTGTAGGCAAATTGTATTTTCTGTCATTTTAAATACAGAAGATACGTATTTTCTTAAAATAGTATTTTAAAATACAGAAATACATGTATTTCAAGTAGCCTACATGTAGGCCTATTTCAAAAAAGCTACTGCCCATCTGTGCCAATGGCAGAACAAAGTTGGTTAACAAGAATCACAAACACATTTGAATGGGGTCTGTGATACTGATATACTACCAATATGATCTGCAGTGGCGTGCACAGATAGACACTAGGGGGTGCTAGAGCACCCCCTGCCCTTTTGGCAATGTGCCCTTTTGAAAAGAAAACCCCCAAAACACCCTTTTTTTATTTATTTTTGTACAGTGTACACTGTACAGTATGTGGACCATGGTGACATTGATCAATTCTTGATAAAAAGCTTCTAATATATTATTTAGGCCCCAAAATCTATAAATCTCACACTATTAAGGCAACCGGCCGGTTCCATGACGCGCTGCACAAGGTGCCCTTTTTTCACTTTAGCACCTGCCCCTCTAAATGTCTGTGCACGCCACTGATGATCTGGGTGGAGAAAAGTCCTCCTTGCACGCACGCACACTACAAAATATAGCTTAGTTCAGTTGAGACCGTTAGGAATCTATAATAATAACTGGCTATGCAATACATGCCACCAACATTCAACCCACCACTCAAATGGCCTCTTAGCTATCAGATTGTTTTGATTGCATCAGTCAGTCACTAATATCAATGTGTGTGTGTGTGTGTGTGTGTGTGTGTGTGTGTGTGTGTGTGTGTGTGTGTGTGTGTGTGTGTGTGTGTGTGTGTGTGTGTGCGAGCGAGCGCGTGCGTCCAGATAGACGGACATTGTATTTTTCAGTTTTTAGCTGCATTCTGATTTACAAATGTGACAACACTACATACACAGGCAAGTAGGCAACCAGCAGAGCATTCTCTGTAAAAAAGGAAAGTCCTTGCACACACGCACACACACTACAAAATATAGCTGAGTTCAGTTGAGACCGTTAGGACGCTATAGCAATAACTGGCTATGCAATAGGCTACATGCCACCAACATTCAACCCACCACTCAAATGGCCTCTTAGCTATCAGATGTTTGTTTTGATTGCATCAGTCAGTCACTAATATCAATATTTACACACACACACACACACACACACACACACACACACACACAAGGGATTAGCATCGCGTGCGAAGATTCCTTTCCACTTGATTAAACTCAGTGCTATTATAGATTAATCGTTTCATGCAGTCATCTGGTGGTCTACTGTATCAGATGAGACTGTCACTGCAGCCCACTGGCCTAGATACTGGTTTAACCACTTGACCCCACTTGACATTCTCTCGCTCTCTCACACACACACACACACACACACACACACACACACACACACACACACACACACACACACACACACACGCGTATGTATGTCTTCACATCAATGGAAAGATCAAAGTGAATATTAAGTAAGTATGAAGTCAATGTATCATGCAGAAGGAATATTGGAAACTTGTATAATATCAATAATAAACATTATCTTTCATAGCATCTTTCATACATAAATGCAGCTCAAAGTGCTGCAGGGCAGAACATAAAAATAGCAATAAAACACAAGCAAGCAGTTAAGAGAGTAAAACAATAGCAAAGTATACAACATTTTATTTTAACGGCATCAGTGTTTACACTTCAGGGTGTACACTTCAGTTGGGTTTATTTTCAGGACTGGTCAGGGTTTATTTTTAACTGACTGTATCAAGATCAATGCCCGGTTTGGATTTCTTTACCCTATATGCGTGACTCTCTGTAAGCCTATATACATTATCCCTTGTTACATTTTCTCATGGTAAAATCCACTAACTTTGCATGTACAAATATTTAATAGGTTGCTACTTGAGAGACATAAAAATTAATTTCAGGGAAAACAGCTATTTATTAATTTTGTGCTTTTGCGAAACCACATTCAATGTGATCAAATTAGTCTCTGTAAAATACTAGGTCTGCACTCTGCACCTTAAATTTCATCCACCAGATGTTCTGGCTCTTTGGTGCTTTCATCTAAACCAATGGTTCTCATATCCTTTTGTTCTAAATGTTCTAAATTTCATTATGCTTTAGCATGTGACGTGTTTTGCACAAAAAACACTCCTTGGGCTAAAACCAGCCATAGCCGTCGTCACAAACGTGATGAGGTCAGCACATTTGGGCTAAAGTGGCTAAAAACGAATGCTTGTTCTGGGTTCAGAATCATGAAAACCTCTTAGTTTGACACGTCATGTGCTACTTAAAGTATAATGAAATTTAGAACATTTTGTATATTGGTTGTTGATGACAAAAATTCCTTTAGGGTGGTTGAATAGAAACCAATGTGGGATATATTAGTAGACGGATGCCCTTACAAACACATCGGTGAAGAAAATTCTTGCTAAGAAATGTATTCCCAGATTTTATTAATATAAACTATCAGGTAAGCCCTGTAAATAACTTCACCATCCACGAGACCCCTGAATGACATTGTTAGTTTTTAGAACTAGATCTTATGTCATATAACGCTACGCAAATATGTGAATCTTTGCCTCTAAGATGAGGAAAACCTGAGAGAATAATCATGTTTCCATTAGACAAATTGAAAATAACTATTACTTGCCATTTAACCACTTGAACCCCAGCATCTCAATATCTGGGGGGGGGGGAACATTCGCCCAAAATAGCCGATCTACAAGCTTGTAGATCGATCTACAAGCTTGTAGAACTGTTATTTGTGGTGAAGAATAAAGGGATGGTACATTTATTAGCATACCTTGCTGAACTTTAGAGAAACGTTGAACTTATGTTACATGGTCATGTAGCATCACAAGCCCACTGTAAGGTCATTACAGTGGGTTTTCAAATGTTAGAAACTAAGACTAACTAACATAATTATGTTAAAGGTATAGCAATTCTTAAATATTAAGTATATCAAATATTTAATGGCATCCACTGCTCCCAATACTTGGGATGGGTAAAGGACAACGTCTACATTAAGTGAAAATGTACTGTAGCAACGTAACCCAACACCACCCTATACAGTATGTACACACCGTCCGTATGACATCTATACTGTAGCTAGCCTTCTGCAAAGGCACGCTGTAAACAGGACTCCATGTGGCCATGTGGCAGTTGTATATGACGTTTCTATGACGTATGACATTGATTCCAAAACTTTTTTATGTCAAGGACCCCCAAATTGACACTAATTAGCCCTGCGGACCCCCATTTGAAAATAATATGCCAGAGACCCGTTTAATTTCAATGATCCCCAGTTTGACGTGCATTAGTCTACGGACCCCCATTTAATGGTATTTCTATCTCTGGGACCCCCAATTTATATTGTAAAATCAATGTTAATTTAACTCTGAGAGTGTACAAATGGAACCATACAGACTCGTTAGGGTCCGTTTGGTTCCATTTGTACACTCCATCTGTACACCATTTTTACAGACTCATAATGGTCCATTTGGTTCCGAACTATCATTTAGCTGGGGACCCCCTGGAACTCCCTCAAGAACCCCTGGGGGTCTCCGGAGCCCACTTTGGGAACCACTGTATGACACTGGCACAGATATGGCTCCAATAGAGCCACACCGTACAAACCTCTTCCAAGGTACTCACATAAATCTATATACCACAATATTCTTGTAATATTCTTGATTTGGTTGCCACGGTAACCAAATCAGGGTAGCACCAAGAGGACATCTCTGTCTCCACTGTAACAGAGTCTGGATGTCAACCAGAACAATGGGTTGTTGGATATCTACCAGAACTACATCCTTTGGTTCTACTGATGCAAACAGTCAGGCGTCTACAGGGACTAAACCAGACAAGGACTAAACCAACTTCCATCAGAAATCAAAAACACAAAGTGACTGGCCCTTGATAACACCCATAATGTTGCCAATATCAGTCTCTGCAGAGTTGTTTAACATTATGCTGATTATCATCTCTGCCAGGCCGAAAGGCTGGGAGGTAGACATTAAGTTTTCACCCGTCCGTCTGTGTGTCCATATAGGCCCGTCCATCCGTCTGTGTCTGTAGGCCCGTCTGTCCGTCTCTGTCCTTAGGCCCATCCGTCTGTCCGTCTGTAGACAGCTAATCTCGGATACAGGACAAAACTTAGCACGCACATTCCTAGTACACCAAGGAAGAACCTTGATTCTTCCTATGCCTCACGTTTTGGCCTATCATTCTTGAACCATAGGTTGTACAATCGAACATCGTTTTCCTCTGGATTCCTTGAATCACCCCAACTTTTCCACCATTTTGCGGATCAACATGTATCGGATTTTTCCTATATTCCATTTTGACTCGCTATGCGGGAGGGTCCTGTTTTTTTTTGGTTTTACAAAAAGGCCACAAATCATTAACTCAACTACAGCGTCAGATCAAATTTTGCCTCTAAGCAACACAGAGCCTAAAGTTATTTAACTTCCACCCACAGGGGGCACTACAAATGCTATGTCACTGTTTTGCAGGAATGTCATATCTTTCACCAAATGTGGTACCATGAGTCATGTGGCAATGACCGTCAAACAGGGGTTTGATACTTCACAAGATCTCGGGGTGAGATTGTAGAGCAGCACATTCAGGAAAGCAGCCATAGGTCACCAAAGAAGCTAAGGTCAGGTTGCTGGGGAGACGGAGGTAATTGCAACAGCAGTTGTGAAAGATGTTGAACTTTCGGTAGAGACTGGTGTTGAGGTAGCAGAGAGGCAGCTGTTGATCTTTAGGCCCAGAACAACTAGTGTCTCAAGTAAAGTGTTAACAGCGGTATCGCAAACTCCCAGGAATGGGGAGAGTGTAGTGTCAACAGGGATCCGGAACCAGGGAAGCACCACCAATAAACACTTGTCTTAAGCTTTAATTCTGGTTACTGGTATGTTCCATTTGTCCCAGAATATACAATGAATCCAGGGCATGTAGAGAAAGTAGCAGGGGGGGACAAGTCGGACATCCCGTTAGTCAGACCTGTGTTACCGGTTAAGACTCAGCCATGCTGCGGGTTAAAAATCACCCGTGGCTCCCGACATGTGTGGCGGGTTACAACTAATCCATGCATGGGTTAAGAATCACCCGTGGGCCGTGGCTTCCTGTGGGGTTAGGTTAGGGTTTGGGACAGTGTTAGTAAGGTGTAATTGAGTGGGCCTCTTCTAATAAAAAGGTTTGGGGTTAAATGAAGAAAATTAACTACAAGATTTCTCATGAAGTTGTAAATAGAATGGATACATTTGAATTAAAATAAGAAAAAGTGTGATAGAAAACAAAGGAAACGCAAGGGAAAAAAGAAGCAAAAGGAAAAAACCTTAGCTAAAAGAAAAGAAAGCCTTTAGTTGAAGGTATTGTTTGTGTAGCATGACAAGGCTGCAGTCCAGGAGAAGTTACTAGGTAAGTCTAGTATGTTGTCTTTTTTCTTTTGTTTAGGGGGGGGGGGGGGGGCTATGGAGGACGGGTTGGGACACTGAACCTTGGAACCTTGGAATTTAAGTGCATGTTCTAAGTTTTGTCTCCATCCCTAAAGACATAACGAGAGCCAAAATGATGGAATCTTGGGAGACAGTTAGCGGACAAGGAAGGTGACACCGCTAAGGGTGCAGAACGACTGGGGACAAGCCACACTATGGGAAGCCACTTATATTCTACACGTATGTCGGTATGTCGGCTGATACACTAACAGCCGAGTGCAGTAGCCAAAACGCCTAGACAATACTGATAATATCACATGTTATTTAGCCGTGACAGAACATGTTCCATTGCAAAAGGTTTGCAACAAAAAAACTGGATGCAGTGTCATATACCTTACTGCAGAACTGTTTCGCTGTACCCACCCCTTGCCTTTCCCTTTGCTTTTCTCACAGGATGCCTCCGAGGTAGTGGAGGGTGAGAGGTCAATGTGATTTTTCAGTTATCACAGGGTTCTTTTCACCTCCTCTCCTGTTCACGGGAGGTGTGTGTGTGTGTGTGTGTGTGTGTGTGTGTGTGTGTGTGTGTGTGTGTGTGTGTGTGTGGTGTCCAATCAGTGGGGTGAAGGATTGGGATCCTTGGGACTGGGATCATGCCGATGGGCTGACGTTGGGCTGGTGGGTGGTGCCGTCTCCTCCTGGTCATGTTGAGCAGGGTGGTGTTGATGGAGTGGTGAGGTGTTCTCCACAGGGCTGATCTGACTGGACAGCTGGCTGAGCTGATCTGTGTTGGCCAGGGACTTGAGCATTGTGTTTTCAGTCTCCAGCACAGAGTTCCTCTCTTGTTGGTCCTTGATCTGTTCCTTCAACACCTCCATTTGCTCTTGAACGGCATACATGAGATGACTCTTCACCAGGTCCATCGCCTTGCCAATTTTCTTATAGATGGCAATGACGCTGGCACTGGACACACTGTCCTCATCCCCATCTATGTCAATAGGGGGGCCAAACTGGCTGTCAACAGGAAGACCCACCGGGGAACCTCCACAAGCTCCCTGGGCGAGTCCTCCTGCACTGGGAGCTTGGCTCAGCATGGCTGGAGGGATGTTGGTGGTGCTGGGCACTGTGGCAGTCACACTTTGGACACTGCTGTGTGTGGTGGTGGAAGGGGTGACAGCGGACACTGGAGGGACCCCTGGTTGCACTGCCTCCCCAGTCCCACCCTGAGTCTCCATGCCTAAGCCCTGAGCTCCAGGACCTGTAGGGGTGATGACAGGAGAGGGCCTCTGGCTAGCTGGAGGCCTAGCAGAGAGGGATGACAGCTGGCTGAGCTGGTCCGTGTTGAGTAGGGACTTGAGCAAATTGTTCTCATGCTCCAGCACAGAGTTCCTCTCGTACTGCTCCTTGATCTGCTCCTTCAAAACCTCCACTTCCTCCTGCACAGCATTCATGAGATGACTCTTCACCAGGTCCAACGCCTGTTCAATCTTGTTATCAATGGCAACAACACTGGCATGGGACTCACTGCCCTCTTCTATAGGGATGTTAAACAAGCTATCGTCAGTGGGAGTGGGCGGGCCGACACTATCTAACATAAAAGGTTTCATGCCATCTCTCTCCATCAGGGAGTCGGTGCTGGGTTGATGTATGAAGTCAGACGTCTGCCCGCTGAATCCATCAGGGAGAACCACTGGAGCCCCTCCCTGGGCAAGTCTGGTGCTTTGTGTCTGGCTCAGGACACCTGTAGGGGGGTTGGTGGTGCTAGGCACTGTGGCAGTCGCATTCTGGACATTGATGTGTGTGGTGGTGGTGGTGGTGGCAGGAGGGATGCCTGGTTGCACAGAGTCCATTGATGCCAGACTGTCCACCTGGACCTGAGCCACCATGTCCAACCCCTCGGAGACCACAGCGGTTAGCCCCTGGCTACCTGTAGACCACACAGAGAGGCCTTTGAGCAACGTGTTCTCATACTCCAGCACAGTGTTTTTCTCATACTGCTCCTTGATCTTCTCCTTCAACACCTCTACCTCCTCCCGCACAGCATATGTAAGGTGATTCTTCACCAGATCCAACGCCTGTTCAATCTTGTTATCAATGGCGACAACACTGGCATCGGATGTACTCTCGTCTTCCCCATCTAAGTCAGCAGGGATGTGAGACTTGCTTTCAACAGTGGGAGTGTGTGGGCAGAGGCTTTCGGAAATAAAAGGCTTCGTGCCATCTTTCTCCGACCGGGCATCAGCTCTGGGTTGAGGTAGAAAGTCATAAGTCTGCCTGCTATCTTCTGCCTGGCTGCTGAGGGCCACAGAAAGCCCTAACGGGGCCCCTCCATAGGCTCCCTGATCCTGGATGAGTCCTCCTGCACTGGGTGTTTGGCCTAGCATGTCTGGAGGTGTGTGTGTGGTGCTGCTTGGCATTGTCGCATTCTGGACACTGCCGTGCATGGTGGGGGGGGTGGTTGCAGGGGTGACAGCAGAAGATGGAGGGACTGGTGGCACTGAGCCCATTGAGGCCTCACTGCCCACGTGGACTGAGGCTGCTTCCCCACCCTGAGCCACCATGCTCAGCCCCTGACTTCCGGGGCCCACAGGGGGGATAACAGGTGAGGGCCCCTGGCTAGATGGAGGCCCCAAAGAGAAGGATGCCATGGGTAGGTTTTGAGTGTTTGAGCCCTGTGGCTGGAGTGTGGAGAAGTGCTGCTGTTGGTAGTCCAGTGGACTACCTGACATGCCTCCGTCACGTTGAACAAGGGGGACGTTGTCAGGAGCAGAAGGGTGGTGGTAGAGCTGCTGGGGCCTCTGCCAGCTGATCTGATTTGACAGCTGGCTGAGCTGATCTGTGTTGGCCCGGGATTTGAGCAATGCATTCTCGAGTTCCAGCGCAGAGTTCCTCTTGTACAGCTCTTTGATTTGCTCCTTCAACAACTCCTCCCGGAAGGCGTACATAAGGTTACTCTTCACCATGTGCAGCGCCTGGTCAATCTTGTTGCAAATATCGGGTCCAAACAGGCTGTCTGGCAGGCGGAAGCTGTCTCTGAGTAAAGAGTTCATGTCAGCTTTCTCTGACAGGATGCTGGTACTGGACTGAGGTAAGACAGACTTCCGTCTACTGTCTTCCGACTGGCTGCTACAGCTGACAGGAAGACCCCCTCCAGAGGATCCCTCCCCACCCTGAGCCATCATGCCCAGCCCCTGGGCTCCGGGGACCAGTGGGGTTATGACAGGCGAGGGCTCCTGGCTAGCTGGAGGCCCCACGGAGGGGGATGCCATGGGGAGGTTCTGAGTATTTGAGCCCTGTGGCTGGAGAGGGGCAAAGTGCTGCTGTTGGTGGTCAGGATGGCCACCTGCCATGCCACCGGCTTGAGATAAGTAGGCAAACTGAGATTTCTGCAGCATGGCGCTATAGGATGCACCATCATCATTGAGGCTGCTTGGGTGGTGGTGGTGGTGTTGAGGGTCGTGGGGCACCGCAGTTGGATATCCAGTGGGCTGGAGGGCATTTGCCCCACTCCCAAACTGGGAGGCTATGCCATAGCTTTGCTGCAAGGTGTGGTGGGCAGCCAATTGGCCACTGTCAGCAGAGACAGCACTAGGAATGACCACAGAGCCATCAGTGACCCCTAGACGACTATTATCCCTGTACACATTGTGTTCCAGGGTCACAGCATGCTTTATATCAGTCCTGCTACAAGATACCCCTGAATCCCGCCCATAGAACTCTGTGCACGTCCATCTGCCCCGTGGGAAGGGAATTGTAATGACCCTGAAACGAGAATTAGAGGTGGTGGTGGTTGACATGGTGCTGGTGGCTACAGGATTTGATTGAGCCACACTAGCAGGTACGGTCCCACCATGGACCAAGTTGACCATTGTCGGAGTCGAGCTCGAAATAGAAGGCCGACTTGCAGGTGGCATAGGCACACCTCCTCCTCCACTTTCACCTGAGACCCCCCCGTTGACAGGACCTATTGATGCCGGTTGGCCCTCCTGGTGTTCCCCCGCGTTGTTCAACGTTCCCTCGGACAAGCTCTGGTTACACACACCTAGGTCGGCTCGAGAAATGTCTGCGTCCTCCGTCTGAGACTCATCCGGGTCGTCATGGCTTTCGATGTCATCCGTGATGCTACTGGCCGCCTCCTGAACATTTGTGATCTGGAAGCAGCTCCTTCTATTAGGCATGTTGGGAGTGTGTGTGCTGGTCGTCTATCTCCAGATAGCGAAAACGTGTTCTGTATAAATTCAAGGGGAACCAATTCACAGGTGGTAGTAAACTCCACCTCTGTCTCGCTCTCATAACTGCGTGGCTTCTTTGTGGAACTCAAACGTCACGTGGCGAGTCTAAGATGTAGGTCATGTATGACGTATCCATGACATATGATTCCATATTTGGCGGTGTCTATTATCTTACGTACGGCAAATAGTGCAGGGCCTGTCCAGAGATATGAGGCTATTGAAATGCTCATATTTACAGTACGATGGAACATATCTAGAGCACTATAAGCAATTAGCGTATTTCCATTAGGGCCACCACCATCCTCCAAAAAAGAATAGTTCAACATAAATTAATTTCGCTCCTATGCCACTAAAATGTGGAACGCCCTACCAACAGCCATTAAGAAATGTGAATCCTTCAAAACCGCTCTGAAAGAGCACTGACGGGCGGCTGCAATTCGAAATGGGCCCCTGTAAACACTGTACACGTTTTCCCTGTTTTTTGAGGGGCGCTAGCCCCTCCTATGTCCAGCTTTTGGTGTGTGTGCACAAACATTAAAATGCCATTAACAAGGGACAATTTTGAGTGTTTGTGTAAACGCAAACATTGATGACGAACGAGAGGACGCAAATTGCGATTGGCCAGAATGAGATGAGGGACAATATGATGTAAATTTTCCCTTCATTGTCAATGGCGTTTTTAAAACAAACATTGAACTAAAAACAAACATTAAACCTGTAGGGCCTAGTGCCCCTCAAAAATATGATAAGAGCGCCCCTCACTTCACACGGGTGTGATTTTTTATTGCTGTACGATATATTTTTTAGGGGAAATAGCCCCTCCTATGTCCAGCTTTTGGTGTGTGTAACCCAAATTTTGTTCTAACACAAACATTAAATGTCATTGACAATGGACAATTTGGAGTGTTTGTGTTAACACAAACATTGATGACGAAGGTGAGGACGCAAATTGTGATTGGCCGGAATGAGATGATGTATGATGATGAGTGCCACTCACTTCACATGGGTGTGATTGTTTTGCATAGAATTTGTATGTCTTTAAATGTTCTGATGAATTGAAAATGGATGACCCTGATATAAGTCTTAGTGCTTTTTCTGGTTTTATCATCGTAGCAGATTTTGTATTGACCTGTACTTTCGCTGAACTGTACTCCCATTCTACAAACTGTTAATGAAATATTCAATCAATCAGCAATGACAAGTTCTCTCTCAACCAATTATGTGAGCATAAAGTGGACGACGATAAAGGTTGTTTACTTTAAAAAGCCAGTTTTAATTCTTTTAAATGACACATTTCACACATAATTCATGTGTTTGGAGGATATAAAAGACCTGAATATTATACATATAACTTATTATGTACAGGGATGTACCATTATAAAATCAAGGGAATAACTAAACGAACACCCCTCATGTACATCATTATCGTTATCATCATCCAATCACAAGACAAAACAATAAAAAAATGTTTGCTTATGTTAGCGTACAGTGATATGTTAGTGTACAGTGCAATTTATTTTTAAACCACAGTCTGATCTCAGAACTGTACCAGTACAGTAGGACATTTACACAGTAGTACATATAAAAATGAATATAAAATAATGACAAATATCTTTGGCTGAAATGATAGACCATTATACACTTACAGGTACTGTAAGTTACATAATAACTTTCATACAGGTAAAGTCAACTCGCCCTCCTTCATAAACCCAATTTACAGTACTTTAATACGGATTGGGATTCAGGGGACAGCAATATTATGATTTTGCCTTTGAGCGACACTACACACCGTTAAGTGCGCACACGCATGCACATACATGCACACAGTGTAAAACAGATTCTTATGGCTTATGACTGAAACGTATACAGTGCAGAATCGTCAGTGTTCATTTCAACCTTCATAGTTACATTAACACACACACAGTCACACACATCGATCTGTGTTCCCGTGTGACTCCAGCGGGAGGCATGCGTTAGTCCGACATACGTGGCCGGGTTGAGACTCACCCGTGGCTTCCACAGTTCCATGTGCGTTTATGGTTAGAAATGTTGGATCTAATATGGCCTGGGCCGTGGCTCAGCGGTACAGGCACCTGACTGGTAATCCAGCGCCACAGTGTGTTGTGGGTTCGAGTCTCGATACCAACGACCTTTACTGTATGTCTCTCCCCCCCCCCCCATCTCTCTACCCCTTTCCTGTCTACCTACTGTCTCCTAACAATAAAAGGAAGAAAAGAAAACGCCAAAAAAAATCTTTAAAAAAAAAGAAAAAGTTGGATTATTGGGATGTCGAACTGACGCTACGCACCTGCCTCCAGCACAGTACTGTCCGTTACCCGCCTAGAGAATATGAACAAAGACAATTTGGTAAACTAAGACTCCCAAACTTTGACCATTTTCCTGTATCTGTGCGATGTGGGTGCCCACCCCTTTAGGAGACCAGAAGCACACGTTCAACCCCAAATGGGGTGGGGAGATGAGGGGATGGTACAGTGAGAGGCGACCACGCTCACTTACTGTGGAAGAACATTTTGTGCACTATTTTTAGGGGCGAGGCGTGGGATTGTCTATCTTGGTCTTATTAATTATCTTTGGTGTGAATATGGTTACAGGGAATGGGATGTAGTCTATGTGCGTACTGGTTGTAGTGATGGTAGTTTATCAGTGTACTGGGATGAAGTGATGGTAATCTGTATACAGTACCAATCAGGCATCAGCGGTGTAGCGCTGGCCAATCAGACTTCGGCCCTGGGTGGGGAACTCAGTGTCTGCTGAGCTCCTATTGGCCAAACTCTCTTCTTCCAACTGGGGAGAGAGAAAAGAGAGATGGAGAATAGAGGCATGAGAAA
The DNA here is from genome assembly GCF_964188405.1 of Protomyctophum parallelum. Classification (NCBI taxonomy): domain Eukaryota; kingdom Metazoa; phylum Chordata; class Actinopteri; order Myctophiformes; family Myctophidae; genus Protomyctophum; species Protomyctophum parallelum. Next base: position 43,830,620 of record NC_139699.1, on the reverse strand, counting down.
TGGAGAAGAGTGCGAGAAGTTAACACAGTACAAAAACTGAGATCACACAGACACATGCACACACACCTGCTCTTTGATGTAGCTGTGACCACAGGGTCCCAGCCCTCTGAGAATCAAACCCACATGGAAACACCACACGGACACAACAGCTTCAACTCCTGCAAGCAACGCACTGGGAATCCACAACGCAAGGGTGGTGTCCTGAGAGAAACAGGAGAGAGAGGGAGGATGAATACAGAGACGTTATTATGGATATAGAGGAGAGAGAAAGCGATGGATAGAGAATGAAGAGTAGAGAATGAAGAGTATCATAATGAAATGACGAGACTACAAATGTTGTAGTCTTGTGTAGCCAGACGATGAGATCTCTGCCTGCCTACTGATATTTATTCATTTACCGGTAAATTCAACGTAAGGGCTAAAACTGGGTGCAAACAATTCTGTAATTAAAAAAATACGGTATGAGACGTTATTCCTGTCAAAGTGAAATCTGAGTTGCTGGTGGCAGAAGGCATTGCAGCATGTATGCCATTGTCTGTCTAGCTAGTAGGTACAGTGCAGAGTAAAAAAACAATATTTATATCGTGAATATACTGTAGCACACCTACAAGCTCATATACGCAACGTGTTGAGAGCACTGTTAAACAACTAAGTATAGTATAATACAGGGATTACAAGTGATTAACATGTTAATCGCCCAGGGGTATTTAGGACCATTAAATCATAGCGCCCAGCGATCTACAGCAACAGAGCACATTTAGCGACGGACCAGGTGCTATCCCGGATGTGGCTGAAGTAGCTTGATGTAGCCAAAACACTCCCAATGCGATCGACAACAACGGGATGTATGATTAATTCTAACACGACTAGCGACGGGACCGCGATGGGCCGTCTATAACACATCATCTTTGCTTAGAATTGGACGGAATGATTTAGATCAAGAGTTATTCACGTTTTAAGATTTTCGATCTGATCGGCTAAAATGGGGGGGGGGGGCATTTTCGATGACGTCCCAACCTGAAATGACATCGAATGTTGCCCAACAGACGCTCCCAGCCTGTGGAGCGATGCGATCGGTTTTGATATCAATAAATCTCCGTCCTTTTCGGTCCCGAGTGCTGGGCATTACTATTTGATAGGACGGAGAACTCAGTTTATGCCGCTCGGGGTGTTAATCAGACAAATCGATTATAAATAATCTTATAAACTTGTTCTTGATTAATCGATTAACCTACATGACATCTCTGTCCGGTGGAAACCTCATACAGTATGTCCAAAACAGTTACTTTTCACAATTAAAATTCAAAAACATCGTTGGTTTCTGCCCGACAGCAACCATGAGAAAGATTTAAGTCGGTTATTGGTTCTAAATGTCGGTTTCAATATATTTAGGGTTAATTGCCCAGCCCTACTGGCGCCTGGCGTGTCTTCTCAGATCATTGACAGGAGAGATGGGGACTCACAGAGATCTCAGATCATTGACAGACAGGAGAGATGTAACCTGACTCCGCCAGATTGCGGCAGTATTGAGTTCACAAGTTCCCTCCTCCTACCTGGATCTCGTCTCTCTCAAGCAGAAACGATAAACCGGAAGCAGCGGGACAAGAATGATGATATCTCCATAATCATTTTGAGTTGTATAGTCCTGTTGGGTCGTGTTTATACATTTGCGCCGTGGCAGCGCTTCAATACGTCACCAGTCTCGCGTTGATCCCGCCTCTAGCGGCCGCATATCTCTCTCTGGTCAGAAATGTCTCGGAGTGCATCGTCTCTGGCCGAGAGCAGTGTTGTTTTTGGCAGCAAATTTCTATTTTAGTTTAGTCATAGTCTTTGGAATGAAACTTAGTTTTAGTAACATTTTAGTCACCTGGAATGTCTTAGTGTTAGTCTAGTTTTAGTCGACTAAATGTCATACGATTTTAGTCGACTAAATCTACAGTTGATTTAGTCGACTAAAATGTATTTTGGCACGTCTTGATGCCATCGTAATGAGTGTTTTTACACTTGCTGAAAATAGCAAGTTGCGTTGTGAGCTTTTTCAGCATGCTATTTTCAGCATGCAACCAAGTGTAAAATGACTTATACTGTATCTCTTGTCCACTAGTCCCTTCCTAACATTTTAGTCTAGTGTTTATTTGTTGACGAAATTGTCAGTATATTTAGTCTTAGTTTTAGTCATCGTAGCTTAGTTTTCATTTAGTTTCCATTTGTTTTTGTCAGTGAAAATAGGTAGTCAACGAACATTTTTCGTCTTAGTTTTAGTCGACGAAAACAACACTGGCCACCAGATGGGAGCAGGAGGAGGGACTCACTGCTGCCACCCGCTGGCGGAGTCAGGTTAGGACAGTTGGGGACTCAGATCATTGACAGACAGGAGAGATGGTGGACTCACATAGATCCTGGTGCTGTCGAAGGGACACTGGGCCTGGATGGGAGAGCGGGCGTCCACGGCCAGCTCTGCCGTGTCATTGCAGCCCTGCATCAGGACCCGCCCGTCACTGGCCACTGTGAGACTGATGGCCAATAGGACGCCGATGCTGCACGCCGCCGACAGCAGTGCATTGAAAAATGAACTGACCAGGAGTCCTATGTGCTACAGAGAGAGAGTGAGATAGGGTGTGTGACAAACTTTTAGGCTGGCACGTTTTGGGATATTAAAAGTGTGTGTGTGTGTGTGTGTGTGTGTGTGTGTGTGTGTGTGTGTGTATGTGTGTGTGTCCAGGATTCCGTGTTATTCTTTTAGTCTAAGGGCTATATCTTGTGCCACCCCTTAACCCTTATCCCTAAAATAATTTGCCATTTTTTACTATTAAAAAAAAAACGTTTAAAATAGTTCAAATAGCTGATCTACAAGCTCAATGTCTCGATGTAGATCGGCTAGTTGAGCTATTTTTAAATGTTTTTTTCAATAGTAAAAAATGGCAAATACGTTTAGGGATAAGGGTGGCGCAAGATGGAGCCCTCTATGTCTGACTGCACCTCGGGCTGTTTACATTTCTGTCTAATAAAGTATTCAATAAAATCAAATGGGTGTGTCATCCACAAGTAGAATTTGAGAAATAGACATCGTGAGGACAATATTCCTGGTCCTCACAAGTGAAATGTTATATATCATGGTTAAACTAGATTTTTAGGCTTTATAATTAAGCATTTAGAGAAACAAATATACAACAAACAAACAACAAATGAACAAATGACCAACAGACAGAAATGTGAAGAAATGAAAAAACAAAACAAAAAACCCCCCACAAATAACATATTATAGATTGGAAATGTATGCAGGAAGAATACAGTATCTAAACAGTGAGATGTTTTGCAAATGCGCTGGCACGGTGCGTCATCTTACCAGCTTCCATACTGGGAGGTTTCTTGAGACCATGATGGCAATGATACCCGTGGCAATGCTCTGAAATATTCACATAACAAAACAAATGTGATATGGTGCAGCAGTCAGAACCCTCTTTTACATGGCCTGTTCAAGGAGGAAATGTTGAGCCGTAATTCCCCCCTCGCTGTTCTGTATAAAAGTACGAACACGTAATGGGGGCTTTGCTGCTCAGCTGATGTCTATGCGAAAGGGAAAGCTGGCAGGGCAGGACGGGTGTGATATCAAAGGTCCACACACACCTTTCTGCCTCAAACCGCTCCCTTTTTCTGTGTTGCGCATGACACCGTGGCTCCTCAGAGAGCCATCTAGAACAGAGTCCCTGTTAGTTAGTTAGACCCTGACGAAGACCTTTATCGATCGAAACGCATAGGCCTTTTATTATTTGCCTTGCTCATCAATAAACCAGATATATTTTGTGTCAGGTGAAACCTATAGTGAAACCTGACTGACATCCAGGTGTGTAATGTACGCGACCAGTCACGACTTAGTCGACTTGCCAAGTGTGCTTATATGTGCTTATTTCCAGCAAAACTTGGATTGTTTTTTTCCCCACAGTTGCTGGACTGGTTTTTGGAGGTTGTTTAGCCATTAGGCTACTCTATGGCTCTGGTCTCAGCAACAGAGACACAACGGAGACAGTGCTTCTTTCACCTGTCTTGTCTGGAGTTGATCCCACAAACCACTGGACCGATCATCACCAAATTGAGTGGGCACATGCACACAGAAGGCATTATTTCTTTCGCATCATGTAAATACAAATAATGCAACTTGAATTTTATGAATTAAGTCAACTGAGCTCATTAACACATTTTGGGCGGGAAGTTGCCCCTTTTGATGTTAGCATTATGTTATGCTTTAGCTATTGAAAAATAGCAGATCTACAAGCTTATGAGCTTGTAGGTCTGCTATTTTTGAAAAATCGACTGACATAGAAACATAGCATTTTCAGAAAACTGTCGTTTTCAAACAGACATTTTTAGAATCTGATCTCAGGTCAAAAAGGGTTAAGTACAAGATCCACATTGGAGCCATGCATTTTCTATGTGAATCTAAAGATCCATATATTATTATGTTTTATTTCCGTGAGAACATTCTCTTACAAAAAAAATAATATTTATTTGGAAAAATGTTGCGTGGTTAGGCTATAGGATCTTCTATGACTGGTCTGCGAATTCATCAGCCCAATTTGTGAACAACATTTTAGGCTAGAGTTTTATATTCTGATAGAATCTATTGATGACTGCAAGTGATCTACGCCTACGCATAGAGCAAAGGGCCGGCCACACCAAGCACTATAACTTAAAACTAGATACATTTAAATGTTCACATGGACGGCAGAGTAACTAACACAACTATAATGACGATTCTATGATTATATCATTTGATCCAAAATGCCGCAGCTCGCTTGGTCTTCAACCAGCCAAAATTCTCACATGTCTCCCCCCTGCTCCGCTCCCTCCACTGGCTCCCGGTCGCTGCCCGCACAGAATACAAAACTCTGATGCTGGCATTCAAAGCAACCAAAGGTATGGCTCCCCCATATCTTGCAAGCATGATTGAACCCTACAAACCCTCCCGCGCACTCAGATCAGCCAATGCAGGGAAGCTGGAAGTACCCTCACTAAAAACGCCGGGACAACGCTCCACACGTCCCAAACTCTTCTCCCTCCTGGCTCCAAAACTGTGGAATGCACTTCCCATTGCAGTCAGAACTGCAGCATCACTCCCAATCTTCCGCCGTAGTCTGAAAACCCACCTTTTCAGACTCCATCATGGCCCATAGCACTTATCCTACCCCCTTAGATAGCATTTCGGTAGACTTAGATAGCATTTGATAGAATTATAGCATGTTATGTAGACAGCACTATAATTGCATCGTATATAGTCATAGCACGCCATAGTACATATGTATAGCATAGTAGTATATAGTTTATATGTATAGTTTATGTTTATGTATAGTTTATATGTATAGTATTATATGTATAGTCTCATAATATAGATATTCCACTGTTACTTTCGTTTTATGATAAATGCTTTTTTGTGATGTATTCCCATGCTTTTTGTTCTTGCTTAATGTAAGTCGCTCTGGATTAAGAGCGTCTGCTAAATGCCTAAATTGTAAATTGTAATTCTGTATAAGTAAAAAAGAAGATAAAAGCAAAAAAAAAGCTGCGGTGCAAAGATTTGACTCACTGCCAGAATTTGACTCCCCTTTGCACACTCATGGGTGGGTATAGACTAGATTGGCGCCTTATGCTGTAGTTTTCCCACTCCCTGAAATAATCCTACTCCCCGTCACACGCATGTACTTCCCTGGAGGGTTCCCACTGGAGCAGTGTGGCAGGACTAGGGCGCATCATGGCTGGGTCGAGGTGGTTGGGTCGAGCGTGTGCTGTCGTAGAGACTACTAGAGCAGCGGTTTCCCAAACCCCCTCCCCCCACACACTCACATGGAAATATAAATTGCATAAACTATATATAGACACATACATTTCCTATTTATCCACATAATGAACCTTAATATGGCTTATATATGCAGCGTAGGCTATATTCTGCATATACTTGCCAAGTTGCCATATATTGGCATAATATTTTTATATTTTAAATAAATCCATAGCACCACCATTAGCCTTTTCATGTCACGCACCCGCCTAGAAGGCGCTCGCGCACCACAAGGGGTGCACGCACCACAGTTTGTGAACCACTGTCTGTGAGTATACTTCTACTCCACTACATCTCAAAGGCAAATATTGTACTTTTTACTCTCTACACTATATCCATTTCACGTCACAGCTTTAGTTATTAAACGCACGGGTAGTTACTTTGCAGATTTAGATTAAGATTTAATGAAATTATAAACAATGTTTTGAAAATAGCAGGGACATTTCACCGGGGGAAGAAACTCCAGTCACTCACCAGTATTTGTAGTAGATAACAGTAGCACAATTTGAAATGTGCACTCTATGGCCAGAAAAATAATGAAGTCTGTGTGTTTGACTAGGGTTTGACTGCATTGCTGGGTTACTGAAATGACCACAATTCGTTGGTGCACTGCCCCACTTGTAGTCCAGCAATATCTAAAACCCCATATTACACCCATACAAACCTCAGGAAAGTGCAAAAAAAACATTATGTTAATGAAGTTTAGAAGATTTGGAACAAGTATAAAATAAAATAAATAAAATAAGTATAAAATAGAGCAATAAGTGGATAATGACCAAATAGTTCAACAACAGTATGATTCTGAAAAGGAAATTCTTCATAATGAGTACTTTTACTTGTGTTGCTTGAAGTACATTCTAATGCCAATATACTTTGTTACAAGTAAAAATCCTGCATTCATAGGCTGTGCAGGACTTCAGTAGGGAAAGGGAGCACCATAGGCAGGAAGACAGAGTTGTGAACGGGGAGAAGGATACAAGAAAGGAGTGAAAAAGTCGCCATAGATACTCACTCACAGGATGTTGTTCTCAACATCCTGTAACCAAGAATAGGAGACTATAATTAATTCATTTTAATCCCTGTTGTGGGACATAAATTTCAAGTTCAGACACAAATATTCACTTTACCTACTACCTGTTGTGTATACATTCTGTCATCCTCTTTTGATGTGTCCTTTGATTTAAAGATCAATTTCAGATATATCCGTCGTCAAATTACCACCATCATCAACAACTGACAACGATAATCCACTATTACAAAGTAATGGAGCCTGCCTGGGGCGACAGACAGTAACTGCCTTTCAGAATATATACACTTGGCTACGTCATGTCGGACCAGTTGTGTCTTGCAACAGCAGTGCTGGGATGTACTAAATCAAAGTTACTTCACTGGTGGTCTCTATGCCCACAGTTTACAATGCACTAGGACCTATAGTGCATTTTAAGCGACTATAGTGACTAGGTCATTAATTAACTGGGTATTATCATAATGCATGAACAGGAGGGCTGATTCAAGATCATGTATGTAAGTCATGTATGTTTCATACAGTCGCGCTTCCTTGAGCACCGATCCCAGATCAGTACAGCCTCTCTCAAACGATGGTTGAGATTACGAGAATAAATCCTTGGTCAAAACAAGGGATTGGGTTTTAACATGTGAATCTGTCAGAAGTTACAGAGATTAAGCTGGCAGCAGGGGAGTCAGCAGGTATGCCATCAGTCTATCTACCTACAAACTGGGAGATTAAGGAAGGATGAGCAAAACCTTTAACGAAATGTCCCCTTCTTAAATGTTTTGAAGGAAGAAAAAAAACAAAACCCTTGGAGGGTGGGGTTGGGGTTAGTAATACAAATCACTATAATATCTAGTACAAATCATTGCATTTTGGTCAATATGTCATAGCCCCATTTTAGTAACTCACCAATAGTCCAGAGGAAACAGAGATTATGTTGGCTGCAGTGTATTCAGTTGTAATTTGGTGCTTTGGTTTGGAAATATGACGGAGGATGTTGCCATGGACAATAGCTCCCAGGATGAAGTTAATATGGCCGACCAGGATGAGAGTAAGACCCATTCTCATCAGCCTCGCTGGTCCCTTGTCCTTATCTGGAAGACAAAAACAAAACCTTATTGTAGGTTAATAATGTAATTTCTGATCCAACGATTGGTCATGCAACAACTTATTGTAGGAATAGACATTGTGGCTTTCACATGAAATAAATTAAAACTTAACATAACAATGGCATTACTTACATGCTTCCCCAACCAAGCCCCAACCAAATCATAATTTCAAACAACTTCACAAATAACAATAGTTTACACTGAATCCCCCCCACCCATTTCCCCCCCTCATAGGCTATGTTTATTTTCCCTTTTCACCTCCTCTACGATGATTTCCTGCTTTTGGCTATATAGAAACTGTGTAGGTCTCTAAATGTTATGTTATGATGAATTGATGAAACATGATGAAACATGGTGGACCCTCTTAAACAAGTGTAATGCTCCAAACTGTTAACACATACTTCAATCAATCAACGTAGCCTACAGAGGGTGAAAGCCCAGCGGACCAGTGGTATTAAAGTTCCTCCACGCCGCCGAGCAAATAAATATGCTTAAAAAGGTTAATATAGGGCGGATCGGCCGGCCTGTCCCATCTGTTTCGCATAGCAAACAGACTACAGTTACACTACACCTGTCCTGGCTCAGTGTTTCATTCTAAGCAATGCATCAGTTGAAAAGCTCAACGATAGGCCTACCGTATTCCACTGTAGACTACGCAAAAGTCAGGTTTGCACGTACACTGCATGCACCTAAGTTATGACTGACTATTAATTGTATTTTACCATAACTCACGTACATGATCAGCACTGGTGCTTGCTAAACTATTTAGGCCTATTTAAAAGTTGAATTGGAGGATGAGATGTATCTTCTCGTTTTCAAGGGGTCCTAAATACATTATACATTACATTAAAAATAATCCCCTAAAAACAAACAAAGGACGTCGTAGCCTGTCATAGAAATGTAATGCCTGTGATGATGAAAGGCTATCCTGCACCTCCTGTAGGCTACGTCCCGTACCAAACAGAACCCACCTCAATAATAAACTATAGCTAGTATATCCGCCATTCAATGCATAACGAAAATAAACTTTCATCAATAGACACTGCACTACCACACGGTCCACTCCACTCCACACCACATGCATTTAATTTACAAATCATACCTGGAGTTCGAAAAAGGAGTCAATCACTCACCAAAGGTACACATCTCTGTAGGTCTGAATACGTCCTCCGTACGTGTAATGCTTCTATTATGAAGTATGATTTAGTAACGTAGATTTTTTTTTGCAGCAACGTCCAGCAAACAAATCAACACACACACTGCTCTCATGCACTTCCTTTATCGTGACGTCACCGACCGGACTCACCTGCATGTGGCTCGGAACTGTGCACTTCCGAGGCTAGACAAGTTACTCATTAAGTTTCAATGTTAGAATGTTATCAGCTGTAACTGGATCCGTTCATAACCAAGATCTCGCAGTTTACATTCCTGGGTCGCCTATAGGCCAGTCACGCCCCCCCCCCCCCCAGTTTGCATTATGGTCACAGTCGGACCAGAGTCACATTTTATGTAAAATGTGCTGTGTTCATTTAATTAAACAGTTACAGAGTCCATTTGGTTTCTATAAATAAACAACAATAGCATATAGGGGGGGAGATAAAAATAAAAAGACATGGCATAATGTAATGTAATACTTAGCTCTGATGAATAAACAGTTCGTAGCAAAAGTGCATTGTTTAACATGTTTATTTGAAAGAATACCCAAAGTACATACCGATAGGCCTAATCTCATGGTTTTCACTCTCTCCAGCTACATTACAGTCTGTCAGAAAACAGACGCATGCGCGCAAAGTGTCATACATGTATCAATTGTGTCAGAACAAACACAGGTAAAGTGCAATCAATAGATCACATCTATAACACCCCAATGACCAATTCATATCAATTGTTCCAACACCACTTTGGGTAGAAAAAGATTTTGTTAAAAATACAGTGAACATGAGAGAGCATCATTATAAGGCTTCATTGATGGTCATATTGGTTTAACATGTACAGGAGACAGATAAACACACCCCTGACTTGCCTTAGAGCAGCATCTCTTTGGATTATACAATCTGACCGTTTCAAAAATAGAAATGTAGATAAGAGAATAAAATAAGGTTAAATCAATGTGATCAGATGAGCTACAGTATAGCAAGAATGCAGACCAGTGCACAATAGCTGAATATGTTAAAGTAATTACATCAGGAGGAGACCTCAATTCATCTGATCTCAACAAAAATCTGCTCAAGAGAAGCACAACTAAAGTTAACATATTTCATACCATATAAAAGTCCATACAGGCCCTGGTCTGCAAGGATGACAGTATAACAATGTAACCATCACATATATTCATCCTTAAAGGACAACTTTTCAACCAAGGTTCATGTTTTAGGTTGTTATTAGAGAAAGTAAAAGATGAGTGTTAATTTTTTTTCATTTGCTGCTTTCTTTCGTTTTAGGGATTTTAGCTCTTTTTGACAGGGGGGCGGGGGCATTCGAGCATGGGGCTAAATATGTATTTTTTTACCAAATGTTATGGTGATTTATTTTTGTATTATTTACTATAGTCCTAATAAACCCCAGGAAATTACATCTGGCCACAGAAGATCACAGGATCTACTGAATGTGAAGGTAGCCTACTGCAGTGTATAGGCTCAATATGTCAGTTTGTCACATTCAATAGATCCTGTGATCTTTTGTGGCCAGATGTCATTTCTTGGGGTTTATTAGGACTATAGTAAATACTAATAAAAAAATTGCCATATTATGTTGTAAAAAAATACATATTTAGCCCCATGCTCGAATGCCCCCGCCCCCCTGTCAAAAACTGCTAAAATTCCCAAAACGAAAGAAAGCAGCAAATGAAAGAAAATTAACTCTCACCTTTTACTTTCTCTAATGACAACCTAAAACATGAACCTTGGTTGAAAAAAACTAAAGTTGTCCTTTAAGAGAGTGATAAGGTGATCTACAGAGAGAGGGTTTGACATCTATAGTTTCCATCCATCGGCAAGCTAGCCAAGTGTAGTTAGCCAAATGTTTATGTCTGTGGTCGTTTCTAAGTAAACCTTCTTAGCAGAAACTCTGCCCGAAAGGTCACACTATTATAGTTACTCGTCACCATTTTATGAACAGTGAATCTCTATGTGTCTTTGTTATTCTAGGAGCTTGTTGTGGACATAACTCCTGATTTATACTTGGTTGTGTGCCAGTGTCTCACCCTAGAAACAGCAGAGCTGCTTGTAGATTGGCTATCGTCTGTGTGCGACACCCACGACACAACAAGTAATGACCGAAACATCAACACAAGGTCAAATATTCTGCAAGATAAGCCACTGATGTCTCCCCTAATCGTAAATCAAGGCACTGACTCGACATCTAGGATATAAACATGGACGACCAAACCCTCTCCATTAAATGTCTTGTGATTCAAGATCAAACGTGTCTTCAAAACTGACCAGATGCATAAACATGGCAAGCTTCTGATTTGACCTCATCCACGGTGGACCCTTAGTTCATATTATGTCATGGGCCAAATTCTACTATATAATTATTATTAAAATTCAAAAGAACATCTCTCTGATGTAAAGTCACTCCAAGGGTCTGTAAAACAACCCTTGGGAGTAGGGGTCTCTTAAATTGATGTCAGTAGACTCACTGACATCAAGCCAGGCGGCTGCCACTTTTGCACCTATGGTCAGTTATCAACACAACAAAGAAGAAGGAACAGTAACAGTACAGTATTGTATTGGCTCAGTCTCCAGACAGTGTGGTCTCACACCACAGTAAACCCTTTGTTTAAAAAAAAAAGAAAAGAAAAAAAAGACACATTTATAACATAAATAAAACTCCTGACATCTTCCATGAATTGTAAGTGAGAAGAAGGCTGGCTTCTCTTTCCACAGTATGGCAGCTAGGTTCAGGACACGTGCACAGTCTAACACTGTGTGGCCAAACTGAGGGGACAAGCGTCAACTCAAGGCAGAGTAGCATGTGTGCACGTGTACACCCGCTGAGCAGCAAACACATAAAATAACATACAAATGTGACCTAAACAGAGCCGAGAGAGAACCTTAAGGCGTGTCTGTGTGCACAGACATCTACAAGGCAAACCGTACAGAAACGTAAAAAGCGAAATAACACAATACCGACGTATAGGCCTACATTGAAAACCACCAACACTGACTTGTATGTCACAGTAACCATGTCACATCTTAACTCGACAGAAGAACAGCCAGGAGTCATAAACGGGACTGAACTGCTATGATGCATTTTGATCAATAGTTTTGGGTCAAGTTATATTTACCGTTACATTCTTCTAACGTGGAATTTGCAAGTAGAAGGGCTGGAGGTGTAGATCAGACCGGGCTCAGTGAGGTGAGTGAGGAGTAGAACTGATCTAATGAGGAGATTCAGTCAGCTAGGGGGAGGGGTTTGAAATGCATCGGCCTGTGATACAAGTTAGAAATACATTCTGTCACCCTGAGAAGACAGACTCATTAGACAAACCACTCATCAAAACCATCACCTACAGTATCCACGACTTTATGCAACCAATTGCCACTGCTTTACAGGTTGTGGGTGTTAATGTAAACCTTTGACAAGCTGGTCTATATGGGCATGGTTATGTTTGAAAACTAGTACTAACCCACTCACATACTCCTGAAGTATTAATGAGACCATTAACTATATTAATGAGGAAACTTTCAGCTCGTCTTCAAATAAATAGCAGATCCCGCCATAAGGTAAAATGATACACTGCATAAAATTCATTGCGTATGGCTTCTGAAAGAGCTTGAACGTTTCTTTTGACACCTCCATGTTTTCTCATTAATGGCATCATCTCAGCCTTAGCGGAAAAAACCGACAACAGGAAAATTCAGAAGTAGAACAGGGTTGACAGAGTCATTATATGACAAGTCCATATTGAAGATGGTAACAGCATTGACACATCATGAAGAAAGAGTAACAGCAATGATTTGTATGAAGAGTCTGTAACCACACAGACCCCTATGAAGACACCGTAACGGGATTTAGGGAACCATTCCTGTTGAAGAACTTTGTGAAGGCCTCCTCTAGCACAGATGCTAATCTGCTTTGGTCCATCTAGTGACACAAAACACATTCAGTCAGGTTAGATTTGGAGTCAGATAGATTAGATATACTGTATACAAAAACTATGGTTAAGATCCAACAAACAATTCCAAATACTGTGTACACACACATCCAGACTCAGATAATGTCAGCGTCTACAGACTATAATTAAAGTCTGTAGGGAAAAGCAGATGTTAATAAGAATAAATGTTGAAATATTCCATCTCACAGAGCTGGAGTGGACATAACAATTGGTGGGTGTATGTCATATATTTGCATGAGTCATGTACTGTACATTACTGCTGGTGTGGGCACGGCTGCATAGGTAAAGAGACCATTGAGCAATGAGGGGTCAGTGGGTCACCACCCTTTTCAATAACACTTTAGGATAAATATATCAAGCTCAATTACCCCCCCCACCCCCTCACTCTTACCTCACTGATGAAGCCCAGTTGTACCAGCTCACCAGCCAGCTCTTGAACATTCTCATCTGAAACACAGAACACATACAGCAAGGCACTTAGAATGTGTAACCACACACAAGCCCCAACGCTTACACACACCCTTCCAGCGTAATAGACAGGAGGGACCAGAGGAGTTTCCACCTCCACTCAGGTCCTCAGGTCATTTCGGTCAACGTTTAAAAAAAAAACAACCTATGTTTCAGTCAGTGGTTCTCAAAGTTTTTCATGTCAAGGACCCAAAAAAAAAAATGTATTTGGCCGCCGACCTACATCTGAAAATATGTTGTTCCAGGGACCGCTCCCACCAGAAGCAAAGATATGAGTTAAAAACGTTCGCTCTGAAAGAATATATATTCAAAGATTTGCGCCACATTCTCAGGTTTTTCCAAAAAGAACAGCTAAAGCATAACATAATGCAAGCCCCAATCCCCCGCCGGCGGGGGATTGGCCAGGTGGCTGTCCACCTCATGAACAGCTCTCAGTGGGTAAATGGGGCTGGTCAAGGTCTCAGGTTCCAACTCCGATATTTTAGATTTTTTTCCCTCCTGGACCCCCCTGGGAGTTAAGAGGTTAAAACACCAAAAGGGGTTCCCGTTCAAAATGGGTTAAAGGATGTCAGTAAAGTTTCAGCCTCACCCGGTCAAATGCCATTGCTAGAGGCACACCAAGACTAAGCGTTACACATTATTGTTTGAAACGTTTACAAAAGCTTAACTGTGCTGGATTGATTCAAACAATAAAGAACCTGAGAAGATGGAGAACTCAACATTCAACATGTTCTGTTCACCGTTTTCACAGCCGATCCACATCACAGATACAAGTCGCCTAGCATGGCCAGAATAATATTTTTGCACAGGCAGATTCATCTGGTTTCCAGGCTAACAGAAAGGTACTCATAGGAGCACATTTCTATTTCATCCAAGCCAACTTTCGGATCCCTGAAAAAGTCTTTAACTAGCCTCGGAAACCCAGGCGTTTTTATTTAGTTAAAACCATTTTGTACTGAGGCCGATCCTAAAAACACCTTCTTAAATACTGAAAACATCTTCTTAACCCATTCAGGCCTAAGGCCGATTCTAAAAACGCCTCTAAATCCTGACCTAAGGTTTCTGAAAAACTTCAAATATTGATATAGCAGAATCAAAATTTTTACATTTTTGAATACTGTACATACTGTACAGAACCCAAATATGGGTTCCCGGCCTGAGGGGGTAAGGTACAAATAGGGAACCCCGCCCAGAATGGGTTAAATACTGACTGTTTTTTTTTTTTTTACATTTTTGAATACTGTACATACTGTACAGAACCCCAAAAAGGGGTTAGATTAGAACACCAAAAGGGGTTCCCACCCAGAATGGGTTAACTGACTTAATTCACAGGCTCACAAAACCATTCCAGTTTAACCTTGGCTTTAACCAAACTGGACAGATTCCCCAGCCCTGGTACTATATGTAGACCCTGCCAGAGAGCAGCTTTCATGCATGTTTCATCCTGTAAATTTTAATAAAAAAAACATCCCCGGTAGGTTTGTTTACGACTGTAGTCTCGTCTTCCTTTGCACATTATTAGCTGGTGCTGTTAGTGGCAAACATACTGTATTAATGAGGCGTACGAAAGCACCCTGCTTTATTCGTATGTGTATTGCAGCAAGTTCAAAAGTGCAGCTCTGACAGTCAGAATGCAGGTGGACCGGGGAGAAGAGAAAGAGAATACTCTAAATAATAGAACAGTGCGCCCATGTGTCTGTCTGTGTATGTGTGTGTTACATGTGCGTATAAGTGAGAGTGGGATTCCAATGAGAGGCGGTTATACTTCCCTCGTTCAGGTCGGTGTGGTGTGGTTCAAATAATAATAATAATAATAATAAATAATTACATAATTAGGGTGAATAACTGGCCTCATCGACACCTATCTGTCAGGGCCTTTAGAAAGAAGGAGACCCGAGGTAGGGGTGAGGGACTGGGGTTAGGGGAGGATACTGGAGCTAGTGGAGGACCGTATGCTCAACGCAATGAGCGCATAATGGTATAACTTTATCATTTACACTACCAGTTAACTTGTGGCTCAGTGCACTGCTACATTGGACTTTGCCATCAAGCTACATTGATAAGAAAAGTATAAAAGAAAACCCTCTGATAGCAGGAGAGCAGCAGGAGAGAGAGATGAAAGGGTGTGTGTGAGAAAGAGAGAGTCCCTCTCTAGTGGAGGGATGGTCAACTCCTACCCCAATAAAGAGACAGCTGTCAGTAGCAGCCTCTACACATGCTAAACATTCTCTACACGCTTGCAACACTACACATGCCTGTCATACTAGTGTGTGTGTGTGTGTGTGTGTGTGTGTGTGTGTGTGTTTAATCATACTTCCCATGCACATATTTTAACCAACAATTGTGTTGTATGTCCCATTTCCCCTTTCAGTAAGACAGAAAAAGACATTGTTCTCATAGCAAAATGTTTTCAAAAACCTTTGTGTCAAAGACACCAGGGTGAAACGCATTGGAATATTAAGAACAAAACAAACAAGCAAGCAAGCAAGCAAGCAAGCAAGCAAACAAACAGATGTCTAACTTTGCATCTGTCCACAACAATCTCAAAGTGCCAACACCTCTCACTGGAATCCCACTCTCACTTTCACACGCATGCAACAGTGTGTTGCATGCGTGGCACCGCATGCAACAGAGTGTGTGCCTAAAGGGCCACACAGGCACCACAAGACCACATGCAACAGAGTGCACATTTGGAGACACACAGGCACCACATTCTGTGGCAAAATCTGAGACGTGACAGTGACCCGGCTAAAATGTACGTCACGTGTGTAAAAATATCACAGTGTCTCAGTACAGTTATTTTCTTTAATTTGTTTCAGAAAGATCTATGACAGAAAGCCAGCACCATGCTGTGTTTACATACAGCCTAGTCTGGTGTGACTGCTGCCTCCCACAATGTTCGAATGCGTCCGGTCATAGTGGTCTGGAGCATGGGCGCTCTGATCAACGCTTTAAAATATATGTTCGTGAACGGAAATGCCAGCTTCCGTGTTTGGATTTTGGGAGGTGTAGTTCCTTTCAGACTCAATATAGCATTCAGATATTGTGGAATAGTTGTCTGGCTACGCAAGATTACATACAGCATGACAGATTTGCGTCCTGTGTGTGTGTGTGTGTGTGTGTGTGTGTGTGTGTGTGTGTGACTTACTTGGTAACAGGTCACAGCTTAGATGTCTGTTGAGCTTGTCTTCCAGTTTCAACAGTAACGTCAGCTGTCAGAAGGATACATCAATTCAGCTTGTTGTTGTAATTACCACACTGCTGGTCTACTGTTAGCTTACCTAGCTAGCTTTATTACATGCTTGGTCAATATCTGAATTCAGCGGTGAGTTATGTCTTGATAATGACCGCTCTGCTCTATAACAGACCTCTGCCTAATCAAACCCTCTGAGCACCAGCTGTGCGGTGCGCCCACTTGATTTACTGCCGTTTCCAACATGACAGCCATGTAAACACACACACTAGTGACACACAATGTAATTTACATTTAAACATTGCTCTCAAAAATGATTTTGAAAACATTTGCGCGAGATATAGACGAAGCAATACCGAAAATGGATTCTATTTGATCAACTCACTTCCTTGTTTTCCAGCCCTGCAGCTGGCTAGACGCAGCCAGCGCAAACTTATGGAATACTTTTTTTTGTAATAAGCGGGATAATATCTGGCTAGGTGGTCAACTCCCTTCAGGCAGTATGACCACCTAGCCAGATATTATCCCTTACATAATGTACAGTAGTTACTAGTTAGTTGTACTACATTATGAAAGGAAACAATAACCGGGATAAATTACATTGTGGACTTCAGTATCCCCAACAAGATCATACTACTATGTCAGGGTTTTGGTTTGTGTCCTTGTCAATGAACTGTAAAAGAGACTTACATGATGTTTGGCACCTTCCTCCACAGGCTCAATGTTACACTGCATATGAACCACCTACAGAAAACAGACAGGGTAAGGTACAGAAAAGAAATCACACCCGTGTGAAGTGAGGGGTGCTCTTATCATCATACTTGATCTCCAGTGGTGTCATGGTGTTTTTTTTACTGGTACCACAGCGTTTTAATGACGCCACGTGCACGCTCGTGCATGTGCGCATCGCAGAACACAACACACACAACACAGCTGATGTAGCCTATTGTTAAATAGTGCATGAGAGTTTTAGACACAAACACAAAAGTAGATTTAAAATAGTCAGACAAACATGTTTACTGCACACTAGCAAAACTAAAAAGTTTGGACGAATGAATCTGTTCCGGAGGAGGCATTCTTCTTGTGTGCAGAACACAGTAGCCTACTGGAGCCATAGCCTACTGCTGTAAGTGTGCATGCGTGCTTACCGTGCGCTCAGGTATAAACAGTTAAAGCTGTCCTGTTGTTAAGCAAAGTGGTATCCATTTGATTCGTCACGTACGGTACTTGACACGGCGTGAAAATAGGGGCGGGCGCCAGTAAACCTAGACCACTGGGTACTTTGTGCGTCTTGGAAAGTCTGGTGACACGCGGTTGATTAGGTGAATCTTCTCTTGAATCTAGGGGGACGTGTGTTCTTGCGCGCACGCACAATCGCACATGCACCGTTTCATTCCGTTCCGTGCACGTCATAGACTGGTGCACGAGCACGTCAAAAAAATGACTGGTACCACGGCGTGGTACTGCGTTCTACGAGGATGACACCACTGTTCATCTCACGCCGTCTTACTTTTCCGTCTTCACTTTTCTGTCCTCACTTTTTGATATAAATTCTTTGTCCCCACACATCTCAATATTTGCCATTGACAATGAAAGGAGAAATTAGGTCAAATGTCAAATATGACGTAAATTCGTACGAGGACAAGAGCGCCCCTCACTTCACACGGGTGTGATTTTTATCCTCAATACGTACTTTGCTCAGCCAATCAAATGGTGGTTTGATTTTTAAGTGGTTGCACCACAGAAAAACAACTAGAACTGCACTCTGTCGAGTGCATACTTGCTTGTTGCACACTAGTAGGCCATAAATGGCCAACTAGTGCGCAAGCAGAGCGCGCATGTAATGTTTTCGCCCGCTGTAAACTGCCAAATCTCAGTATCTCTGTGAAGGAATGTTTGAAATGATTAATGTTTAGATGTAATTATTTGCTACCTACTATACATGTAAACATTTAGTATTAAGTATGATTCTAGTTTCTATCTATATAAGAAATACTGTTTTATCGTTGTAGATATATTCTGGATCCCTTTTTTTTTTCAGAGAAAAATAAATCACTTTATATGTGTTGAAAAAAAAAGGTATATAAACTGAATTAAAATATGTTATACAGTATACTTTTTCTGTAAACGGTGGAATCTCAATATCTCTGTGAAGGAACATTTGAAATGTGTAATTATTAGGTGTAACTATTTACTACCTATCTAATTTATGTATGTAAACGCCTATAAAAAAAAGTATATAAACTGAATTAAAAATTTAATTTTAATTTTAAATCTATTTCATGTTAGACTATAGCGATATTAATACTAAATCATGGTCAGAGTAATATGTGTCTCTAACTTCAATTTCTATAATAATACATTCACATTTGTTAAAATATACATGATCTAAAATATTTCCGTAATCTGTAGTTGGATTTGTATTTAATTGTTTAAAGCCTAATTTTGACATGTAGGTCTTTATACTTCTTTCTATCTTAGTATTATGGTCTTCATTGAAATCTCCTATTATCAAAATTGCAGAAGTCGGAGATGATATATACTGTACCATGTATTCGAGAAATGTGTTTAATTTTGAAAGCTCTGTTTTAGGTGATCTGTACATAAGAATGATATATAGATTTTTATCTTTTACATGTATACATATATGTTCTACTTTCTCTAATATCCTGCTTTCAGTTGGAATTTCTTCAATGGAAATATCTTCTTTTATAGCAAACATAACTCCCCCACCTATATCTTTTTCTCTATATCTTTTCCTCATCCGCAGAAAAACATCAAATCTGTGCCCGTATTGCTGGATCAATGATGACGAAATGACCATATTTCTTACGTCATCATTTAGAGCTAGTCATACACGTATTTCTTACGTCATCATTTAGAGCTAGTCATACATCAAATCTGTACCCATATTGCTGGACCAATGATGACGAAATGACCATATTTCTTACATACACACCACGTACTCTAGTCCCAGCAGATCAGGCACAATTTGGTAAATTATTTTTTTATTGATTATGTATATAGTATACGTATGACTAGCTCTAAATGATGACGTAAGAAATATATATAGTATATATATAGTATACTGTATAAAGTGTGTAGTTGTAAGTTGATTAGCGGTATTCTGTGGTCACTTTGGTCCAAAAACCGTGACAGCCGTTCCGCCATTTCAGGACCCCCCCAGAAAAACATCAAATCTGTGCCCGTATTGCTGGACCAATGATGACGAAATGACCATATTTCTTACATCATCATTTAGAGCTAGTCATACACGTATTTCTTACGTCATCATTTAGAGCTAGTCATACACATACACACACATTTGAGGCTTACGCAGAAAAACATCAAATCTGTGTCCGTATTGCTGGATCAATGATGACGAAATGACCATATTTCTTACGTCATCATTTAGAGCTAGTCATACACGTATTTCTTACGTCATCATTTAGAGCTAGTCATACATCAAATCTGTGCCCGTATTGCTGGACCAATGATGACGAAATGACCATATTTCTTACATACACACCACGTACTCTGGTCCCAGCAGATCAGGCACAATTTGGTAAATTATTTTTTATTGATTATGTATATAGTATACGTATGACTAGCTCTAAATGATGACGTAAGAAATATATATAGTATATAGGCATATACTATATATGTATACATATATACTCTATACTCTATACTGTATAAAGTGTGTAGTTGTAAGTTGATTAGCGGTATTCTGTGGTCACTTTGGTCCAAAAACCGTGACAGCCGTTCCGCCATTTCAGGACCCCCCCAGAAAAACATCAAATCTGTGCCCGTATTGCTGGACCAATGATGACGAAATGACCATATTTCTTACGTCATCATTTAGAGCTAGTCATACACGTATGTGTATGACTAGCTCTAAATGATGACGTAAGAAATACGTGTATGACTAGCTCTAAATGATGACGTAAGAAATATGGTCATTTCGTCATCATTGGTCCAGCAATACGGGCACAGATTTGATGTTTTTCTGGGGGGGTCCTGAAATGGCGGAACGGCTGTCACGACAAATGGACCAGGCCGATCACATTACTTGCACGCTCTGCTTGCGCAAGTAATTATCATTAGCATATCTGCACTCTGCAGCGGTGGTAGGAGTTGGTCTCCCTACTCTTCCATTGAGAAATGTAGACCCTGGTTTCAGGTAGGACACACACACACACACACACACATACACACACACTGACACACACACACACACACGCACCTTGCGTGTCTCCTGTTCTGCAGGTTCAGGTGTGGGCGATTTGACTGAGGGAGTGACAATAGGAGATTGGACCATTTCCTGTTGAGGCTGCTGAGGGCGCGCCACGCCAAACGCCGTCAGGGGATAGATGCCATTCCTAACGGAGAGGGAAAGGAAATGAGATGTGGTGAGACTAAGGATAAAAACTGTATATATTATTATGTTGAACCATTCTGGAAACAGGTGAAGTAAAGAAAAGTAGAAACTAGTGCTGTGGTGCCCCCGTGTGGCTAGATAGTATACTGCAGAACTTTATAGTATCTCACCTCACATCCTCCAGGAATTTATCCAGCTCCAAGGCAGGGAACTGAGAGAGTCTGAGGAGACGAGAAACACATTGATGACCACGGAACTACATTACGGATCGTATGGTGGGCAACTTTGACCATGGAGAGGGCCACTGTATTTCCACACTCACCCCAGAGAGCCACATTGCATATTACTGTCGTAGAAAAAATAGCCGATCTACAAGCTCAAAACACGTGTAGATCAGCATTTATTTTATTTTATCCTGAATAATTCTTTGCTATTTTTGAATTGGAATCCTGAAAAGAATCCTAATTTCAAATGCATTTAGTTATAGTTATGTTAACTTTGTGAACTAAATACAAATACATTGGACATATATAAAAAAAGACAATAACATTTTAATACCAGTAATTAGCAGAAATCAATAATATATCAGTATTCTGATATTAACCTGCGGGCCGCATTAAGTGAAGGTGGGGGCCGCATGTGACCCCTGGGCCGCCAGTTGCCCATGTATGAATGAGATGGATGATATCTGATTCTGAATACAGTTTCTGATCAAGATTATGAACTGTAGTAGATGGATATGAGCAACGCTGGTGTGAGATAATATAAATAAAAGAAAAAAACATCCAGCCTAATACAGACATTGCATCACTTTAGTCAAAATGGTTTACTTGAGCTGCACTGCATCTTTGATCTCAGCAATGATGAGGTTAGGGTCCATGTTCTTTGTGATTTCCTCCAAGGCGTTCTCAGGTATCATGTCTGGAGAAACAAATGATGAGGTTAGGGTCCATGTTCTTTGTGATTTCCTCCAAGGCATTCTCAGGTATCATGTCTGGAGAAACAAATGTTACCAAATTTGACTGAGAGCCTGCCATCATGCAAATTCCAGCTTTTCCCCAGAGAAAAACCTTTTTTTCTCCAAAAATGAGGCAGACTCTTCACATACTAGAGCATGTCTGAAATAAGTGTCAGAGCTGTCAATATGAAATAAATGTAGCTAGGTGTAATGTTAGAGACCACAGAAGTGAACCTTTCAAGCCCGTTTTCTCAACTCGCTGTTTTCTGCAAGACATTACTCTATAAGCCATATCTCCAAAACTGGTGGGTCAAACTGAACAACCAATATGTCAATTTGAAGCTATGATTCCCTGCTTTCATATGACATGAAAAAGTCTGTATGCAGTCCCTCAGTCGAATTTGGTCACAAATACTAAGCATCAACACAGCATGATGACCATAAATTAGAGTTCCCAACAGGCCTAAAAAATGAAGGCCTGCTCTAACTGGGCCGGCCCGACTATGTTACGCCCGGAAAAAAAAGAGGAAAAAAATAAAAAATAATTTATATAGCATATATTTTCCAGCCAGAGTTCTCATTTTCTGCCCGAACTCGACCCGGCCCGGCCCGGCCCGACATTTTAGGGCCCAAAACGTATGCTAATTAGTCGGGCCAGGGCCGGGCCTCGGGCTCTGTGATTTTTTTTTCAAAGATTTTATTATAATAAAAATAGCAATTCTGTTATTTGTGTAATGTGTAGGCTATATAGCCTACAAGTATGTATTTATTATGAAGAGGGCTGCGCTATGGCGATTCACTTGTGACAGGAGGAAGACGGAGGAGTAGAGGCGGGGGGCTTGGAATGGATTACTGATACTGACTGCGCAGGCAGAGAGAAGTGAACGGTGGGGTGGTTGTTTAATGTTTATACCGCTGGCTGGCCTCTGTTTTGCGGCGCACCAAATGAGCTTCAGTTCATAATGCTAAATGTTTTATAAATCAATCGGATTATCACACGATAGACTGCAACATGACAAAAACAGTTGCACTGAGCCATCTCGTTAAACCCAGCTGGCTGCGATGAATAACCTAATCATTAGGCCTAATCAACGTCATATAGTCACCAACCAATCCATATTATTCTGTAGTGTATGATCTGACCACGCAATGTTACAGTCCGTGCACTGCAGGCTACAGGCTATTTGATTTACAAAATGATTAGTATTATAACCGCCGTCCCTCAGTGCGGCAGCGGCGCTCCTCGTTAGTCGTTATATGTGCCCAATTTAAAATAACAGATCTCTAAGCTGTCGAGACACGCCATGAGCGGTGCGTGGATGGTTTGTAAACTTTGTAGGCTATGTTTGTTCTTTTGGACACCGAACGGGGACGATACTTGGGGTCTTGGACATAGCTTCACTTCAGAGGAAACGGGGAGCTACTCACCAGTCACCACCACTGGAAATGGAATCCATTAGAATGATATGGAAATGGTACATTAACAGTGAGCTACATAAATCCTTTATTTCGGCGATAAGTCCATTGAACTCCGTTCTCACTCTCACACAGACACTCACTGAAAGAAAAAAAAGAACGCCACTTTATTGCATGGCCAGCGCAGCAGCATGCGCCGTCAGTGGTTCGGCGCATGCTGCTGCGCTGGCCATGCATTAAAGTGGCGTTCTTTTTTTTCTTTGTCAGGCTTTATAGGGCTTCGGGCCTAACGTTATGGTATTTTTTAGGGCCGGGCCGGGCTTCGGGCTGACCCAGTTAGGGCTTCAAATTTCGGGCCCGATGAGAACTCTATTTTCCACCCGGCCTGGCCCAAAAACGTTTGAGAACTCTACCATCAATAGCAACCACAACATACTGACTATAACAACATAGTGAATATAAACTTACATACTTGTTTATACTAGAGTCACGCACTGGAAATAGGCGATTTACAAGTTCACAGCGTGTCGCAATGCGACGTGTCTGACTATAAACATACATCATCATACTGTGTTGTCTTACGTTGGTGGCTGACAGTGCAGTGTGCAGCCAGTAGTTTGAGTTGAGGAACTTCAAACAGAGCCTGGTTGAACAGCAGTTCTCTGGCTGTAGGCCTCCTGGTAGGATCACACTTCAGACATTCCTGGATGAAGTCCTGGAGAGAGAGAGAGAGATAGAGAGAGAGAGACACACCCACACACACACACACAGAGAACAAGGGATGTCATTTCTGTTACACACACACGTGAGATGTGAATATCTCATAAATGATGCCAAGCCGACAGTCGGTCTAATCAGCAGGGGTTCTGGAACCTTGCGTGGGTCTTCTGCTCGGAGCGTGCATAAAATTGGGGCTTGACTCTACAAATTAATCAGTGCTTTGCCATCGCCAGCGTTTGGTAAATTTCAAGCCAATCAGCATACACTCGAGTAGGAGAAGGGGCGTGCGGAGGTGACTCGTCCCTTCTGTCAGAGATTACTACTACTTTTTTTCTAGTAGGCCATAAATGGCCAACTAGTGCGCAAGCAGAGCGCGCAAGTATTTTCGACCGCTGTAAACTGTGGAATCTCAGTATCTCTGTGAACGTTTGAAATGTCTAATTATTAGGTGTAACTATTTGCTACCTATCTACTTTATGCATGTAAACACCTAGTATTATGTATTAAGTATGGTTCAAGTTTCTATCTATATAAGAAATACACTTTTATCAATTTAGAAATATTCTAGATCCCTTTTTAGTTTTTCAAAGAAAAATAAATCATTGATATGTGATGAAAAAAAAGGTATATAAACTGAATTAAAATATGTTATACAGTATAATTATTTTATTATTTATTGTAAATTGTCAATTGTTTTAAATGTATTTCATCTTGGACTATAGTGATATTAATACTAAATCATGATCAGAGTAATATGTGTCTCTAACTTCAATTTCTGTAATAATACTTGTAAGTTGATTAGCGGTATACTGTGGTTACTTTGCGCCAAAAACCGTGCCAGCCAACCCGCCACTTGATGCGTATGCAAATAAAACAGCGGATTTGTGCCTGATTTGCTGGGACCAGAGTACATAAATGACCATATTTCTTACGTCATCATTGAGAGCTAGTCATACATATACACACCACATACTCTGGTCCCAGCAGATCAGGCACAATTTGCTATTTTATTTTACTGATTATGTATATAGTATACGTATGACTAGCTCTAAATGATGACGTAAGACATATGGTCATTTATGTGATCTGGTCCCAGCAAACCAGGCACAGATTTGCTGTTTTTTTTGCATACACATCAAATGGCGGGTTGGCTGTCACGGTGAACGTAGACCGGGCGAAATTGCCGCGCTCTGCTTGCGCAAGTAATAATATACAGTTTGTGTAACCGCATTATTTTTATCTTTACCCTCTGCAGGGGGTCCTCCAGGGACTGAATGGCGTTGTTGATGGCCTCCTGGGAAACGTACGAGGACTCTCCATTACCCTGGATCTCTAGGACCGCCATCTACAAGACGCACGCGCACAGGTTAGTACGGTAGCTTGTTTTTGGAAGCTACTATGACTAATAATGACGTGTGTTCTTAGAGTTGTGCTTCACCTCTAAGGCACACATGCCAAAGGAGTAGATGTCCACAGCTGTGGTCACATCAGCAACCGCTACAGAGAGTGGAGCAGAGAATTCAAGACAACACAGTAACCCATCAACTATCATCAACTACGAAACAACGGTCAGCAGAGTCTGCATTTTAGGCGCACATAATAACGTGGAATAAAGTTTAATGGTACTCTTCCATCAATCATTTTTTTTCCTTTCTGTTATGGCACATTATCATTGATTAATAACAACAAGTCCATAAAAAAATCAATGTATGAGCAAGATAGCTGGGGTAATGAATGAGACCCGGGTACTTAGGAAGGGGAAAGCTATTACTATGGATACAACTCACCCACTATAGAGACTATACCATCTTTAACCATCAGGACGAAGGTACACAGTACCCACAAGTATAGGACTTCTGAACTTTGCTACTTGGTACAAAACGCATTTCCGCAAGGACAATAACTTTCTGATCCGGCTAAAATATAAAATGTCGTAAGTTAACAAGTTTGTCTTGCAGCTTCACACAGTCACATAACGGGTCTGAGAGTTCATGTGGGGAAACATTTATGTAACTTAATAGATAAGGGAACATTCTTTCACTATACCTCCATATTCTGGAGCAAAGAAGTGCAGGTTCTTCTGTTCTTCACGACACGTTTTCACATGGTTGTTAATTGTGTCTGGAGCAACTGGAGATGTAGAGAAGAGCAAGAATAGCAAAAGAGACGAGAAGGAAAGATGGAAGAGGAGAAACAAGGGTAGAAGTGAAGACCAAAAATCAAAGAGGAGGGAGAGATAGAAGGCAAGGAAATCCTTTGGTGTCAACTAAAATGCTGAGCAATGCTCTGAAACAGTGTTTGTGAGAGGTTAGATTAATCATACTATTTGTAATGTTGTGTCTCCACTACGTTATGTATTTCTATTAGATTTTTGGCACTGATGTGTTTTGTGTGGCTGCATCAGGGGTGAAAGCCCAAGCGAAATTTCCCTTTGTGGACAATAAAGTTTACCTTCACCTTGAAGGAGGAGAGAAAGTGATGGACATAATATTACTTTTAGAGAAGATACGTTAAGCTATGAGAGGTAGTTCAGTGGTAGACATTTAGACTTTTTTCACAGACAAAAAACAAATGGAAAAACTAAATTAAAACCAAGCTATGATGACTATAAACTAAGACTAAATAATAAATATAGACAATTCCGTCACGAAATATAAACTAGACTAAAATGTTAGAAAGGTACTAGTGGATCAATATAGAGATCCAATATAAGAGATCCAATATAAGTCATTTTACACTTGGTTGTATGCTGAAAATAGCTGCTCTACATGAGCTTGTAGATCTGCTATTTTCAGTAATAATGAATTCTCATTATGACGGCATCAAGGCCCGCCAAATTACATTTAGTCAACTAAAACTAGACTAACACTAAAACTTTCCAGGTGACTAAAACTATTCAAAAGACTAAACTAAAAGACTAAACTAAAAGACTAAAACTAAAATCAAATTTAGCTGGAGAAGAACTTTGGTCGGGTAATTCGCAAAATGACTAAATTGGGAGAAAAAGGGGGAGAAATAAACAATGTACCACCAGCTTCATAACCGGCTGCCATTTGATTGTGCCATACCTGAGCCGATCTTAATGAGGCCATTGTGTTGGATGAAAATGGTGTCACAGGTCAGGTTACCATGGATGATAGGAGGGTCACAGGAGTGGAGGTAACTACACAGGACACACACACACACACACACACATTAACCAACATATAGAAATAATATACTACATTAATATAATTTAAGGTAGTGTAGCTGTACACTGACCTGAGAGCAGAGAGGATCTGGTTACACCATCTCTTCCAGGCCTGCAAAAAACAACAACAATACGATTGAAAATTCTATAATTACACATAGTGATACATTTGGTTCCGTTTCTACACTCTGTCTGAGGATTTTACTGTCTACGAGGCTACCGACATCAGCGACATGACACAACATACATGTGGCGGCCGGCGGGACGTCTGAAGTTTGTACCAATGTTAGGGCGTTACCTTTTCATTCATCGTCTTGTGATTCTTCTTTGTCTTCTTCAGAAACTGCTTCAAACTTCCCGATGACATGTACTCTGTGATGAAGATCACCTGTTGGATGAGGTCACACGAACGCATGAGGAACCAGACCAGGCAGTAAGTATGTAAACAAGAGTGAACACAGCAGAGTACAGATCCTCAGCCAAGGCCCAACAATATCCCCAGTTTGTTTATTTGGCACAGGAGCAATGGTCCTGGGGACGGGTCACCCAAACTACTATACATCTCGGGGGCATGAATGAGCAGCGTGCACAGCAAATGTTGAGATATATGTTGAATTCCTGTTCTGTTCTTTAACTATATAGAAGTGTCTATTTGTACGTCTCTAAATGTTTTGATGAATTGAACTAGGTGGACCCTGTTGTAAACAAGTGTAATGCTTAATTGGGTCGTCCACTCACAGTTAACAGTCTTTGCATTGAGTTTGTGCTTGAAATGTACTGTAATTCTGCAAACTGTTAATAAATATTTCAATCAATCAATATATTGGAGACAGACAGGGCATTAGGAGACAGGGGGAGGCCTGACATCAAAATAAAAAAAACATTCGCTCTGAAAGAATATATATTCAAAGATTTGTGCCGCATTTTTACGTTTTTTTCAAAAATAGCAGACCTACAAGCTTGTAGTGCGCCACTCAGTGGTGCGCTATGAGCTTGTAGATCTGCTATTTTTCAATAGCTAAAGTATAACAATGCTTTAAAACACCAAAAGGGGTTCCCGCCCAGAATGGGTTAACTACTTGGTGGATCTAATAACAGCAATTAATTTCTTTGTATTATTATTACATTATACATAGTGGGAGTGCTGCTGTTGACTGAACGGCTACAGATCAACAACTCATTTAGTTTACTACTTAGACCATTTTCAAACCGTTAAAACTCCAAATAAAATCTTGGTAATCAAAATGGTGACCATTCGGTTACAAGGTACGTAGCTTCTCTAACCTGCAAACTATCACTGACTACTAGTATCTATATCTACCATTCAGATTATCACTGACTATTATCTGGGTAGCCAGACTACTATTCCACAATCTCCGAATGCTACATAGCCTGGAACTACACCTCCCGAAAGCTGAGAAAGGAAGCCGTCATCTGTTCGTTATTTCCATTCACGGAAATACACTTTAAAAATAATAATGAATAATAATGGATTTTATTTTTTATAGCGCTTTTCTATGCACTACGTGCTCAAAGCGCTTTGCAATGGTCCATTAGTTCATACATGGGGAGAAAAAATATATATATCTTTAAAATATATATTTAAATGTACATTTCTGCTAAGTAGCAAGCTATATAATGCTTAGAATAATTTGATTTCCAGTAGGACAAATTTAAGCGGCTGCAAAGATGTGCAAAAGGTTGTGGGAGGCAACAGTCTGCCAAACTATCACTGGCTATTAATTATATAACATCCAGACTACAGTACAAGTTATTATTAGCATCCAATACCCTGACTATACTTTTTATACTTTCATGTCCAGGTAGCTCAGTCGGTACAGCCGTCGCCTTTCGGCCGCAACGTCATGGGTTCGATCCCGGGCACTGACAAATCGGCACACGAGTAGCACAGCTTGGGTGTGGCAAGTCGTGCTGTAAGTAAGTATGGAAGCTGATGGAAGCTGTTCGTTCCACTTCAGCAATCCATCTACCAGGGGTCTAGCGCAGTGGTTCCCAAACCTTTTAGCCTGTGACCCAAAAGAGAAATTAACGTTTCCCTGGGACCCAAACTAGTGAAAATAGCAGATCTACAAGCTCACAACGTGTCACTTCAGGCCGCTTTGTGAGCTTGTAGATCGGCTATTTTCACTACAACATTCGTTTCCTAATTTATGGTATTTCACAGATTTTTCTTTGATTTATCCATGAAATTAGTGAAAAAAAACAAAAAAACATTATGTTTTCATTTTATTTCTAATTTGTTTTGCTTTTTTGGGAATGTTTTTTTGAAAATGCTTTCAAATAATAATATTTAAAAACAAACTGTAGGAAACAAAAAAATAAAAGGGACCCCTACAAATGGGTCCGCAACCCACAAATGGGTCCGAAGCAGTGTTTGTGAACCAGTGGTCTAGCCGCAGCGCAGCGCATCCAAACCCACCTCACCCCTGCCCACTTTGACAGGCTGGAATGGCTTAGGGTCGACGACAGAGTACAGCATCTTGCAATGGGTCTGGTCCACAAGATTCGATATAGCCTGGTTAATAAACCAGACTAATATCGCACGGACAGCGGGATATTAGTCTGGGGAGGCTCAGCTTGGATTTCATTTCCAGGGGGGCGGGTTGAAACATTTTCTCTTTGACGCAATTGGTCAGAGCTACTGTCAGTCAAAGGTCTCAAGCATTGAAAGTCACTGTACCAAAGCCCGCCCATATTGCATACCGTGTCCCGATTGGCTGCCCCATTTCTCTGGTGTAGGAAATGGGCGTACAATTGAGCCTCTCCAGACCGTAATCCGCCGGCAGGCACATTTCTTTTTGCCAACGACTGATTCGGTCTGGTTTATTAACCAGGCTAGATTCGATACACCACCAAGATACCCATGTACCTGTCTAGATACTTCCTTAACACCAGAGGGAGTGCAACGAACAATGTACAACCCAGATTCCGCACAAACAAGGGACTAAATTATTTTCCCTCCTATGCCACCAAAATGTGGAACGCCCTACCAACAGTCATTAAGACATGCAAATCCCTCGACTCCTTCAAAACCGCTCTCAAAGGGCACCTACGGACGGCTGCAATTCGAAACTCAATCAAATGCTAAACGGGGGCAGACTAAAACCAAGACGAAAAATGTTCGTCGACTACCTATTTTCACTGAGGAAAACCAAATGGAAACTAAATGAAAACTAAGCTATGATGACTAAAACTATGACCCATTTAGACCTGACTAAAACAGTATAAATCATTTCGTCAACAAATAAAAACTAGACTAAAATGTTAGGAGGGGACTAGTGGACAAGAGATCCAGTATAAATCATTTCACAATTAGTTGCATGTTGAAAATAGCCGAACTTCAAGCCCACAATGAGTCGCGCTGCGACGCGTTGTGAGCTTGTAGATCGGCTATTTTCAGCAAGTGTAAAATCAGCCATTACGACGGCATCAAGGTACAATACATTTTGTTCGACTAAATCACCTGTAGATATAGTAGACTAAAATCTTATTCGACATTTAGTCGACTGAAAGTAGACTCACACTAAAACATTCCAGGTGACTAAAATGTGACTAAAACTAAATAAAAACTATTCAAGAGACTATGACTAAAACTAAAATCAAAATGTCCTGCCAAAAACAACACTGGCTGATACCGACAATAAGCCTCTGTCAGTGGATCTGTATCAGACTGTCAGTGGATCTGTATCAGACTTACCCGAGCTCGGGTATCCTTGATGTCGGCCCAGTATTTGTGGAACTTGACGATGTTCAGATGTTCCAGCTGGATCAGGTTGTCAAACACTGCCCTCACTTTGTCCTGTTTCGCACACGCACACGCACGCACGCACGCACGCACGCACGCACGCACGCGCACACGCACACGCACACGCACACGCACACGCACACGCACACGCACACGCACACGCACACGCACACACACACACACACACACACACACACACACACACACACACACAAAATAATACAAATAAATAATAAACAAAGCCAAATTCAAAACCATTGATTACTCCAACACAACACAAACTATCTGGATCAGTATATGGACAGGAGTTCTTAACAGACACAGACAATCATCATTGGCAAATCCAAAGATTTCAACTTGTATTCCATCCTGGAAACTTCTGACAGCAAATTGTCATCATCCTCTGGTGCCACCTAGTGGTTAGATTTCCAGGGTGGCGATAAAGGATATTCTTTCTTTCATAGAACATAATACACAAAATGTATGTTTCGTTCAGATTAAAGCACAGCACTGCGGAGAAACTGTGTTTGTTTACCTAACCACATGGACTCTAGCGTGAGCGTCCCTATTCTGGGGGTGAACATTCTGACTTTACATCAAAAGAAGAACAACCAACCAACTCAGCCATAACGCCTGAGAGAATAGGTGTCTTTTCAAGGGTAGTACAGTACATAGTTACTATGTATTTACTTAAATGATTGGCTGTGGTAATAACTCAAAGAATAAGAATAACTCAATGACACCTTACAGAGTACATCTCATTTAATTGGCTTTGAATTTTCCAAACCAGTCTAGTTAGAAATTAGAATAAAGCAGACACAGAGAGGAGGATGGGGGGGCAGAGAGAGATACGATCAGAGAGTTACCGTTTTCTGTTAGTTACGGCATCTAAGGGCCCTCATGTATACATGAAGCCAACAGCTTCTCTGACAACGCCCCTTAGGCAACAGTTCAGCAGTTCATTTCAACCAGAATGACTCCACACTGGTTTTTCCACATTGTGTATATACAGTGTATAATTGTATATACAGCTGTATGCATACTGTAACTGTGTACACAGAGCCAGAAATGTAGAGCAATGCTTATTGCTTAATCAGCTAGTACAAATGCTATCTTACAGTTGGGCAAACATCAGTGTGCAAACTGGATCATTATTTAGGCCAGGAATGATCTTATAGACTCGCGTGAAAGTGGGATTTATCAAGCGATCCTACACAGCCTATCCTATAGCGTACATTTGATCTTAGCTTTGATAAATCTCAAGGTTGAAACCGACCATCATTTAAATAACACGCCCTTAAATATTCTCGAAGCGCCCGGATTTTACGACATGAAGAACCGGAATGCGACCAAAGCCCAACTGTGGAAACAGCAGTCTTTGTCAGTGGGATGATCTGGGATGATCCATGGAAGTATACAATCTTTGTCAAATAACCTACATGAATTATGACACCATTCACATCGTCGTAATTAGCATACGTTATAATAATTTAACCAATTACGACGAGCAGTAAGTGTGTCAGAAGACTGGTGAAGAAAAAATAAAATAAAACAATATGCATTTTTGTTTTTAATTCTAGCCATGAGTAAAGATGTATAACAATTCCATATGACAAATTGTTGATGTATGCCTTTACATGTATTATTTATTAGTTTTATAGCTATACATTCTTGGAGTGGATAGTTGGATACATAATCATGTTTAGATGCCCGTCAGATGGTCAGACAATGCTGCTCTGCATGTCTACGATGGAGCAAACAGGTGCAGCCAAAGCCTACTGTACACACGCTCAGTCAGACCTGACGTGAGCTTTTTTACGACGTCAAAAGCAAAAGTCACGATGGAATGATAAATGCAGACAATTGCAGGTCTACACCAGTGGTTTTCAACCAGTGGTCCTTGAGGGGGTTCCAGGTGGTCCCCAGCTAAACGATGGAGAGTTGGTAATCATGGACAGTTGATCATCACTATGGGCTCCATTTTTGTCCATGCTAAACCCCTTATCCCTAAACTACTTTGCCTTTTTTTTCTCTTTTTTTTTACTATTTTGAAAAACATTTTTGAATAGTTAAAATAGTCAATATACATTGACACGTTGTGAGCTTGTAGATTGGCTATTTTAACTATTCAAACATGTTTTTCAAAATAGTAAAACAAAAAAGCAAAGTAGTTTAGGGATAAGGGGTTTAAAATCGTATCCAACGACAACATATTGAGGCCAAATGACATCAAATGGTAGCCTGTCTCCAGCCCTGAATCGCTACCATTAAAAAAAAAAAGTCCTGGCGATTCATGATATGGAGAGAGCGTTGGAGTGGGCTGATGGAAGAACTTGGTGACACATTGCAGGCAAGTGACTTCCTTCCTAAATGTAGGTTAGTTACTATGTAAATGTTTAGCAAGATGCAAACAAAGCCCAAAACATGCTCAAACTAGTAGGGTTATACAGTACTGTAGTATGACGGTGCAGCATATACAAAAGAAAGACCAGATCTACAAGCCTACAGCCTACAGTGGTTAGTGTCCGCCCTGAGACTGGAAGGTTGGATCCCCGGCTGGGTCATAGTTACCAAAGACTCTGAAAAAATGGGACCCAGTGCCTCCCTGCTTGGCACTCATCAAGGGTTGGAAGTCCCTGCGATGTACTAGCGTCATGTCCAGGGGGTTTACTTGTACATCAAGCTGCCTCACGCTACAGAAACAGGAGATAGGCTCCTGGCTATGGGCCTCATGGCTCGGCAAGTACACCAAATGACACGGTGTAAGCTTGTATATATCTATTGATAGCGTGTGACTGTCGATATAATGTTTGACTATCTGTTCTTTTTGGAAAGTGACACCCCTGCATGATGGATTATAAATTTGATTATGCTTTAGGAAACTATAGTGAATTTATGAAGAAAATGGTGGAAAGAAACGCTGCACAGTTGGGTGACGTCAGTATGACATGTGTTCTGCAAACACGCACGTGACGTATATTACATTATATAGACGATTTTACATTAGGCCACTAAAGTAGAATCTTGTTTGCCGACCCCCGACACAAGGGATACCAGGTCATGTACAGTGGTATACAAGTCTACAATGATACATACGGTAAGCTAGCGTGCCGTAATATACCAAGGTAATGTACAGTGATATAGTGAACCAGATAGAATCCTCTCTCTTTCTTGTTCCTCAACTCATATTTACCTCCTGTAGTTTGAAGTTCTTTCTC
Organism: Protomyctophum parallelum; assembly: GCF_964188405.1. Classification (NCBI taxonomy): domain Eukaryota; kingdom Metazoa; phylum Chordata; class Actinopteri; order Myctophiformes; family Myctophidae; genus Protomyctophum; species Protomyctophum parallelum. The sequence goes on along the minus strand of NC_139699.1, from coordinate 43,796,240 downwards.
TCTGAGAACATAACTTCATTCCACACCACCTCCACCCCTTCTTCTGTGTCCATGGCCAGATAGGCTGCGTCTATACCTGGGACATTACGCTGATTCACCTGCAGCAGAAATGCATGGAAAACAAATTATTAGGTGACTTGTAAACACCATCAGGTCAACTAAAAATACTCAGGAATTCTGGGTTGTGTGTCCAACTGCATTAACCCGTTTAGACCTGAGGACGATTCTACAAATGTCTTCTAAATCCTGACAGTTTTCTGAAAAATGTTTCTATGTCAGTGGTTCTCAAACTATATCATGTCAAGGAGCCCCAGAATTATCTGTATTTTTCAAAAAAGAGATATACTTTATTAGTCTCCTGAGGAAGAAATTTGTCTTAGACAAAGGGCCCGCATGCAAGCGTAGCCCTAGTCCATGTCGCCGCAGTGCAGCGCCAAACTATCCATTATCCCCGTTAACTCATCAACGCTGGGCGGCAGTGGATAAAGGGTAGAGTGGCCTGTAGAGCAGCCGATGTGAACTGCAAGGTTCCCCAGAGTCAGTGTCCAAGTGTCCTTGAGCAAGATTCTGAACCCCTAATTGCTCCTGATGTGCTGGTCGGTGCCTTGCATGGTTTCCTCTGCCATCGGTGTATGAATGTGTGTGAATGGGTGAATGTAATGCACAATCATTGGATAAAGGCACTATATATATATATATATATATATGCACGATTTACCACTTTACGCTCCTTCCTACCTCAAAGAACTAGTCTCCCCACAAAACCAAACTTCTCCAGCCCCTTCTGCTCGACCTACCCTTTAAAAAAAAAAAAGCTGCACTGGTTTTACCTGCTTAGATTTTTTTTATAGCGGTGTGATGGTTATTAATTAATTAACTATGTTATGTTTGCAAAAGCATTCGAACATTAACACAACAACAAAACACATCCATCCCCTGTGCACCTTAACCCATTCTGGACAGGGACCCGTTTGTGTTTTAACTAAGCATTATGTTCTACTTTAAAACGAAAAATAGCAGATCTACAAGCTCATAGTGCGCCACTGAGTGGCGCTCTACGAGCTTGTAGGTCTGCTATTTTTTTAATTGTGAAAATGTGGCACAAATCTTTGAATATATATACACTTTTTATTTATTTCGACGTCAGGCCTAAATGGAAGCACCTTGGACAGCAACACACGACAATCAAGGTTTAACCCCTTTAATTATTTAGTAGCTACGGTTTTTACTGAGGGGTGAGATGTAGGCATTTTGAGACAGCAATCAATTCTCTCTCTCTCTCTCTCTCTTATGCCCAGCTTTGTGTGTACCCCATAGCGATGATTTGATTGGCTGAGCACCCCATAGCGATGATTTGATTGGCTGAGCAAATTACGTATTGAGAAAGAAAAAAGATCACACCCGTGTGAAGAGAATAGATTTCAAAACACTACTCATAGACTACAAAGCACTAAATAACCAAGGCCCCGCATACATAACAGACTTTCTATCACCATATTCTCCATCCAGAACACTAAGATCCTCCACAGCAGGTTTACTTGACACAAAAAGGAAAAAGAAACCACTAAAGAAAACAGGAGAGGCCGCATTCGCCTTCTATGCACCAAAACTATGGAATACAATTCCTCAGGAAATCAGAGGGGCCAACTCCATCAACATCTTTAAACACAAATTAAAAACACACCTCTTTAGATTGGCCTTCTCAATCCTCCTATAGCACTTTATTATAGAAGGTTCCCCGGTACCTTGCTTATTCTCTCAAATGCCTTAGCTTAGACTTAAATTAATAAATGTTATTTTCATGATCTTATATGTATGTATTTTTTAACTCTATGCCTGACCTTTTATTCCCCTCTTATGTTGATGATTATTTGCATACGATGTGGATTGTGTCTGATATGTTATGACCTAACTGTAAAGTAAAGTACCCGATTTCTGTCCTGCCTGTGAAGCACTTTGAACTGCAACTCTGTATGAAAGGTGCTATATAAATAAAGTTTAATATTATTATTATTATTATTATTATTATTATTATTAAGTGAGGGGCGCTAATATATTAAAGTCTAACTCATGTTGATTAGGTGATGTAATGGTGATGTAAAACAAGCGGTGCCAACAAAAAACACCATTAACAATAAAGAGACAATATGACGTAATGATCCCAATATGATGTATCAATGGCATTTTTAAAACAAACATTGAACTAAAAACAAACATTAAACCTGTATATAGGAGGGGCTGAAGACGGAAACGTGAGGATGCAAAATGTGATTGGCCGGAACGAAATGATGTATGATCATGATGATAAGAGCCCCCCTCACTTCACACGGGTGTGATTTTCGGTTTCTGCCCACCAAATGACTTTTGGTGTTAGCACTATGTTATGCTTTAGCTATTGAAAAAGTTGCAGATCTACAAGCTCGCCATCGAGTGGCGTGCTACGAGCTTGTAGGTCTGCTATTTTTGAAAAATCGAAGAACGACTGACATAGAAACATAGATTTTTCAGAAAAATGTCAGGATGTAGAAGACATTTTTAGAATCTGATATCAGGTCAAAATGGGTTAATGGCATTTCTATCCCAATTTATATTGTAAAATCAATGTTATTTTAACTCAAGAGTGTACAACTCAGAGAGTGTACATTTGTACACTCTCTGAGTTACAGACCTATAATGGTCCATTTGGTTCCAAACTATCATTTAGCTGGGGACCCCCTGGAACTCCCTCAGGTATCCCTGGGGGGGTCCCCGGAGTCCGGACCCGACTTTGGGAACCACTGTTCTATACATCATAATTATGTGATCTCTCTTTCACCTCCTCTCTGCGTTTCTGCCAGCGGCCACAGGGACTCTCCTCCAGAATATCGGACTCATCCTCGCTCTCGTCCTCATCCTCCGTTGCCGTGGTAGCAGGAGGCGGTGGCGGCGCAACGGATACGGGTGGAGAAACAGACGTGCCCCCTGCCCCCCCCGGCTGGGCGTTGACAACGCCGTTCCCAGTTACAGGTCCAGCGGTCCCCTCTGCCTTGGTCCCCTCCACACCTGGAGGTGACTTGGCCTCTCCCTCTGACATGACTCGTGTGCAGCGTCCCTTTGTGTTGGTTGCTCTAGGGGATATCTCTGGCTCTCCGTTGGTCCTAACTCCCCTCTTCTCTTCCTTCAGAGTGACCTGGGACCCAGGCTGAGGAACTGGAAGCAAATAAACATACTGTTTTAGTTTATTCTCCGCCCTTCAGACTTCTTTATTGACTTCTAATTTCACCTCCAAATACTCCACAGACAATAGGAAAAAGCTTGTATACATTTCAAATCAGCTTATTGAAAATGGCACAAAAAAAAGCAACTTCCTGGAAGTGAACTTGAGAATGCTTATGTTTTGTCAAGTTTGAGGAGGCCTATAGATACAAAGTATTACATAACCAACGTTTACTATCAATATGTAGTCTTAGTACTGTTGAACAATACTAATGTTGAGAACACTAGGCCAACTATAACTCAGATTAGCTATCCAGCTACAGCACCTGAACAATCATGTCATAGATAGTTAACTAATCTGTAATTCGGCATAATTTGTTAGCAGTGAATTCACCAGTCAGCTATGTTCTTAGCCAGCTAAAAAGAGACGAACTGTTAGCTTTAGCTAAACTCAACTTCAGCCCTCTTTCTTCTTGCTAACTTTCCTGGCTAACAAGCTAACGTTATCTAACTAACCAACAACCACAGACTGTCAACAGCCAATACTGGGACAAAAAGGCTACCACGCAACACACAACCACTGTTACGTTATTTATCTTTGGATAACTTACTGGAGGAAGAGCTATTCCGCGCGGACACACAGTCAGAGCATATTGTTCATTTCGTCAAGAATGTTGCTGCTGTTGAATTGTTGGAGTGGAGTGGGAGGGGCCGCCGTGGAGTGGTGGAGGAGGCTGGCTGCGCAACCAAAACGCAGCCTTAAACCTAAAAGAAGAATAAAATACATCGATGTAAATAATAATAATAATAAAAATAACAACAACAACAACAACAACAACAACAATAATAATGATAATATTATTAATAAGGGTAATAATAATAACTAAAATAACAACAACACCAATAATAATAATAATAATAATAATAATATGAATAAGGGCAATACTAATAATACTATTAATACTAATAATCATAATAATAATAGGTACCACCGCCACCAGTTAAATATATGTCAGGTTGTGCAAAACAATCCTAGATCATCAGACATTTAAGCCTTCCATGTAAATAATCACTGGTTGTTGATTATAATATTAGGTGAACACACCATGAGGTGGCGTAGTAGTTGTAGAGACCTGAGGCTGGAGGGTTGCTCTGGACGGTGTTTGTGATATGTCGCCTGGCTGGATCATAGGGCTGGTCTCTGAGTCTAGAGCATGGTTTGGGGCGAGTCACTTCGCTCACAGACAGAAATCGAGCGTACCCGATCTGTGTCGTCGTTACGCCGTAGTAATATGCGTAGTATTCATAAATGTAATGACGTGCTCTACTCGGGGAGAGGCAGCCTTCTCGTCTGAGCAGCGGTTGCCAAAATGCTGCGCAAGATGTGATCCACGATAAGGAAAAGTCCACGCTCGCTCACCAGATCATCGCAGCAGGGGAAATAAAGGAGTACTGTGTGTCTCTGTTGGATGTCTTGGAGGAGAACAGGACCCCCTGTCTCTGTCTCCTCGCCCACTATGCGGAGGAGGAGGCCATCTGCATGAGGCGCATGTTTACAGCGGATATTTTCTGGCCGCTGAGAGGACAGGACAGCCAGGGCAGCCTTCATGGGAGACAGGCGACAGGGCATCTTAACTGGGAGAGAGCAGGGAGGGACGTACAGTAGACAACATCGCTTATTTACAGTATAAAGAGCTGGATGGAAGCCTTGTGCATTTGCATTTCCAATAAACATGGCAACGAATGGTAACCATTTAGCGTCTGGGATGGGAGAGATTATCCAGCTAAACGTCGGTGGGACGAGGTAGGCTTGTCATTATTAACATAATGAAACATAGCTATGATAGATTATATGGGCTTATGATTGGCCAATTTGCCTGGTCATCATCATCTTCTTGACCGTGCATATAGTGTAACGCAAACGCATGGTAGGCTGTAGTAATAATACATGTGTACAACCTGTAATGGGCGCGCGCACACACACACACACACACACACACACACACACACACACACTACACACTACACACACACTCTGTCTCTGACATCACCCTCTAACTCTCTACCTTTGTTAATTTATTCTTGTACACATAATCATGGACAGTACAAACCTATCAGACTATTAAGAAAATAAAAACGACCAATAAGGCTGTCTTTTGAATGGTTGATGCACTATTGTTCTACACGTGTAATAACATGTAAACATGTACATTGTGTATTTATTTCTTTGACAGATTCAGCACCTCCAGACAGACTCTAATGTGGATCCCAGACTCTTTCTTCTCAAGGTTGGTTTGATGCCATCTACTGTTCTCAAGAACAGGGACGTGCAGAGAGTGTTAGAGGGGCTGGGGCTGAAATCTCGTAAGCGGGCACTTTTAGACAAAAAAAATAATAGAAGATCTACAAGCTCGCAACGCATCGCGACGCGTTAAGAGCTTGTAGATCAGCTTTTTTCGGGGCACAACCCAGCACTGAGATGCGGTGTGCGACATGGATTTCTAAACGCAAAATACTACATGTGTTCAAGTTCAGGAGACAGCAAATCTCCTGAATGCTGCCTCAATCCTGGCATGGCATGGAAAGGAGTGGCATTTGCATTTCTTTCACCATGTTGGTGGTCTGGAAAGGGCAGTTGTTTTAGGGCAGGGGCTGAAGCCCCCTTTGATGTCTATGTGTGCACGTCCCTGCTCAAGAACAGTAGACCTTGACAAGGTTCATGTCTCCTGGTCAACTAATACGATGATGATGATGATGATGATGATGATGATGTTGATGATGATGATGATACACACACATCCGGCATCCGACAAGCAGCAGTATCACAAAAGGAAGTAGAGTCTGCACACTGGAAATACTGGACATATACTGCTCTATTTTATTGCGTCAACTCCACACATGCAGCATTAAAATTTTCTACTTTAAATATTTGACATTGACAAGTGATAACACAACCAATGAACGAAGTAATGATCCATATTCTTATACAATTAACTATAGCACCATCTCTGTGCGTGTGCGTGTGTGTGTGTGTGTGTGTGTGTGTGTGTGTGTGTGTGTGTGTGTGTGTGTGTGTGTGTGTGTGTGTGTGTGCGTGCGTGCGTGTGTGCGTGTGCGTGCGTGTGTGTGTGTGTGTGTGTGTGTGTTGCGTGCGTTGCATTGCGTTGTGTGCACGCGCGCGCGTGCTTGTCCACACATGTGTTTTTCAGTTTGCTGAGCGGCAGGATATCAACTCTAAGGGATGAAACAGGAGCCGTAAGTAGTCTTTGTTGCTGCTACACAATAAAGGCCAGATCATTAATTTATTTTTGATCTCCAAAAGATTCCATGGAGGGAAAAGATTTTCAGTCCAATGTTTTTGTGCAGTTTAAACTATGTGTACGATTAGTATCACTCGTCACATAAAACCCAGAACGGTAATTATTTTCAAACAGATCAATGGCAGGTTGCATTTATACAACCTCAGCCTCCGTCCAAATTGTTCCCAGTCAGACCTTTGACCTTAGCACCATGCTTGGTTCCCCTCAGGTCAGGATAGACCACATATACAAATCAATATCCTACTATTATTAAATACTACAAAACTCAGTAGGTCTGTCCTCATCCAATTTTCGTCCTCAGTGGGTTGACCTGATCGATCTGAACTTGCACATGACGGGCATACACAGAAGAGAGGAGGCGAATTCTTCATCTGAGCATTTCTTTTGCCACATGCATGGGATCTGAAGTCAAGCTGATATGTTTGGTTGCAGTCGCCGTCTCATAGCCCACATGCAAGTCAACAATGTGGTTTTATTGACTTTTAGTTGGTTGTCAGTCAGGGTGACACCATGACCAGTCGTGACTGGGCATGAATCAAGAACAGAATAAATAGATTTATCTCATCCAACAGCAGTTGAAATAATATTATATTAGGATTAGGTTGTGGGTACAAAAAATCTTATGACGTTGAGGAAGATCTCAAGATGGAAACGTCATTATTTATACTATAGCACCTGAATAAAAAGGCTTAACCCATTCTGGGCGGGAACCCCTTTTGGTGTTTTAACTAAGCATTATGCTATACTTTAGCTATTGAAAAATAGCAGATCTACAAGCTCATAGCGCGCCACTCGGTGGCACGCTATGAGCTATGAGCTACGAGCTTGTAGGTCTCTCTCTTGGTCGTCCTCAGACGAGCCCTCCATCGTCGTTTCCAGTCAGGTCTGCTATTTTAGAAAAATCGTAAAGATGCGGCACAAATCTTTGAATATATATTCTTTATTATATTTGTTATTATATTTGTTTTTTTTATTTCGACGTCAGGCCTAAATGGGTTAAACAGTCTGAGCTGCACCAGCGTCTATTCATTTCTTCTGCAACTAATTTCTTCTGCAACTTGTAAAAGAGACTTCAGTCTCAATGTGGTTTTTACTGGTTGAATAAAGGTTAAATAAAATAAAAACTATTGTTCCTGTTACTGCAGTAACATGTGACGGCGGTGCGTCACATTTCAGGCTGAGGCGCGTCGGTAGATTCCCTTTGTGTACAACGATTCTTATCTATGGTTTGTTTTTGAAGAAATAAAGAGTAAAGTGTTATCATGAAACATTCTCTTCTTCCAGATATTTATTGACAGGGATCCCACAGCTTTTGCCCCAATCTTGAATTTCCTCCGAACAAAAGAATTGGACTTGCGGTAAGAAGTCTCTGTACTGTACTGTACTCGTACTGCACTGTTCTCTTCTCTTCTATTCCTGCAGGGTGACAAAGCGTTCAGTGTAATGTATATTTACATGTCTCTTTATCTTGTAGGGGAGTCAGCATCAACATTCTGCGCCATGAAGCTGAGTTCTATGGGATAACTCCTCTAGGTGAGTCCGAGGGCTGAATGGAAGTTATTTACATTTTATTTTTATTTATTTTTAATAATAATAATAATAATAATAATAATAATAATAATAATAATAATAATAATAATCATCATTGAGGTTTCAATATGGGCTTCGCACTACTGTGCATTGCTCGGGCCCAGGTTCCAAGTACGATCCCCGGCTCCTCCTGGCTTTGTGTCCAAGTGTCCTTGAGCAAGACTAAAAATGTCTTCTACATCCTGACAGTTTTCTGAAAAAGCTATGTTTCTATATGTCAGTCGTTCTTCGATTTTTCAAAAATAGCAGACCTACAAGCTCGTAGCGCGCCACAAAAATAGCAGACCTACAAGCTCGTAGCGCGCCACTCGGTCGCGCGGTTTGAGGTAGGTTGTCGGACCAATGACAGTTGGACCACGTCGGTGTGTGTAAATGTAATGCACATTGTGAAGTGATGTATGATCTAGTGTGCTTGTCTTCGCTGTCCATGATTCTCCCGATGCTGCTAGTCTGCCCAGTGGCTATGAACCTTTTAAGCATCATTTTGTATAAAATTACGTGATCGGTTCGGGACAGCCCTAAAAATAAGTGCTAAATATCTTTGTATTCTGATTGTAATCATCCCTAAAAAGTGTTTGTTCAGTTAACAGGAAGAGTCACTGTATTAATGTCTCTCCAGCTCTTTAGGAAACAGAAAACGCATTTTCAATTGTGGTTACCAATTCATCCAATCAGGAGAGGATATGGGATAAACAAGTGAAATTGGTGGTGATGACACAAAGAAATGAGCAGACCCAATTGGAAATGAAACACTGTCAAATTGAAGCTGCTGGTGATTCTCTCTTATGATTGGAAAGCCACCTGAAAATGGTCTAATAAAGAACTGGAGAGACGGGGAGACCCGGGCCATACTATTGAACAAACACTAGCAATGCTTACTAATAGAATAGAGCTTTAACCCATTTAGGCCTGACGTCGAAATAAAAGATATGTAATAATATATATTCAAAGATTTGAGGCACATTTTCACGATTTTTCAAAAATAGCAGACCTA